>NC_143509.1:70302671-70637671 GCF_031878675.1 Megascapheus bottae
TAGAATTTTTTTGCCAGTCCAGAGGCTTAAACTCAAAGCTTGAGCACTGTCCTCAGGCTTTCTCAAGGCTAGAGCTCTACCATTTGAGCCACAGCACCATTTCCGGTCTTTTTTTCTATGTATGTGATATCAAGGAATCAAACCTGGGTTTTCATTCAGACTAGGCACACACTCTACCTCTAGGCCAAACTCCTGACCCCTGGAAAGTTTTTAATCCAGTTATTTTTAGCCTTTTATTGTTATTGTAAAGATGATTACAGAGTGGTTACAGTTAAGCCAGTCAGATAATGAGTATGTTTCTTTGTAACAATGTTACCCCCTCCTCTGTTCTCCTCAGTTCTCATTCACAACTTGTATAGTTCACTTTCAACATAGTGTCTCGTGAATAGCACTGCTATATTTTTCACACTTTGTCCCTCCGTTTCTGTGCCTCTCCTTATCCTCCTGAAAACACATTTAATGCACAAAAAAATAAAAGGAAAAGAAAAAAACAGCAACAAAGAAAAAAATAATCTTTTGATCCTATTCCCTGGAATTCATTTCCATAAAGATTATTGTATATCACCAGATACACATAGCTATTGCATCCTTTTGATCCTCTCCCAAGAATACCCTCCTTTGGGCTCACGCTATGTGAATGCCAATAAATCTACAAGTAAACATACTGGATGGAAAGAAAGAAAGAAAAAGAAAGAAAGAAAGAAAGAGAGAGGGAGAGAGGGAGAAAGAAAGAAAGAAAGAAAGAAAGAAAGAAAGAAAGAAAGAAAGAAAGAATCACCAGGATAAGAAAAATCCAGTTTTAATAATGTGCAAATTAACTAAATAAACACTTCTCAAAAGACCAGAAACATGGAGAACATATGCTTTGTCTCACTAATGATCAGAGATGTCTAAAAAGAAACCTTCAAAATGAAATGTCATCTCATCAAAAAGACAAAAAGTAGCATCCTGGTGAGAATGCAGAGAAAAGGGAAGTCTTATACACTGTTGGTAAAAATACATATTTAGTACAATACTTATGTAAATGCTATGCAAATTTTCAAGCACTACAACTAGAATTACCATATGATCCAGTAATTCTACTACTGGGTTTATATCTAAAGGAGATGAAATCATTACATGAAAAAGTAACTTGTATTGCTGTTTCTGTTGCAGTGTTATTCACAACAGCTACGGTTCAGAATCAAGCCAGATGCGTGTGGGTATCCAGGTGAAATACGAATAAAGATAAAAAATGTTATATGCCTGAATATTATATATACATACATATATTCACACAATAAAATGTAATTTCATGCTAGCAAAGGTGAAAGTCATTTCTAGCAACACGAATGTAACAGAGGTTGTTAAGTGAAGTAAGACAGTCCCCCCAAAAGAAATGCTTTAGATTCTCCATTTGTAAAAACTAATCTCTACATCTTGTAGAGGAATGAAATGGAATAATATTGACTAGAGACTGGGAATGGAAACTGCAGAGGGGAGAAAACAGGATAAAGTTTAATAAAGGTCACTAAAAAGATTGGCAGGATCACTTCTGGTATTAGAGTAACTGCAGATACTATCTATATTTCAAAATGATTAGATTAATACAAAATTTCCAACATTTAGGAATGATTAATATTTGAAGAAACAGAAGTATTTATTTTCCTGATTTCATTATTATAAACTGGGTATATTGTATGGAATTACCATAACATATCCAAATAACAGTACAAGTATCTCAGTAATAAAGAATGTATTCTTAAATCCCTGATGTAATTTATAACATTTGGGGGCCAGAACTCTCCTTTCCTATTTCTAAATTGTTTGTTTATCCCACCTTCTCTTATTTAATTGCTGAAAATATAATTCTCTCTTGCAAATTTTAAGAGGAAATTTCTAAAAATTTATTGCAGATAATCAAAGATAGCTAACTTGTGTTATGTTTGTTACATTAAAGGCTTGGTAAAAATATGACCCTCTCAGTGAAATCAGATTGGTAAATGTTTTTGCTTTTGAATATCATTCAGAATTGATGTCATCTTTAAGGCAGTTCTACATAAGGAGATCTACATAACACTTTTATATGGGTTCCTTCAAAAGATAGATCTCTGTGTGAAAAATTAGTCTACATAAAATAATCTTTGATCATAATTATGAAAAGAATAAAATCTGACATTTCCTTTTTCCAGAGTTCTCCTACCACATATTATTTACACAGAGAAAGTTTTACATTTTAATACATGAATATAAGATATTATTATCATATTCACCCCAGCTATTATTTTCTTATCACTACACATTTTATTTTTTTGTAATGTAATTTTTTAAAAGTCGGTTTTACTATGACCTAATAAAAATTGCATTTTCTGTCTGTTAGAAAACTGGAGAGGGGCCTAGCCTAATAACATGAGACACACAAATGTTGCAAATGCCGTATCTACTACTACAGATTCCAAATGCAATTGCTTTGGTCAAAAATAAAATCTGGCTTTTGGTATCCCTGTTAATAATAACTCATAAACCCTATGAATGAATCTTTTCAGGCAAAGGATATCCTTTTGATTGAAATGAAGAAGCATAGGAATTTGGAAGTCAGCACAATTTAAGGCAGAATTTTGGGGAGATTTGAGAACCAACTTCCAGCTCAACACAGTGCTGACTTTGGTATGTTATTAGGGAGATTAACTTTAAGCATTTACTGGTTTAGTTCTGAGCAAGATGAGTGACCTTTATTTCCATCAAGGCTGTGGTTTTACTCTAAATCCCTCAGTGTTAAGTCCTGAAAACCTAGAGATTAGCCAATGCTAACGGCTTTGCTTTCTCTCTTGTTATCTTAAGACATTCACAGGATAGAGTAAAGACACCTACCTTCTTGGAGAAACTTAAAACCCACTGCCAAATATGAACTTATTCGAAACATTAGGGAAGAGATATATTTATACGTGGAGAGAGCTAGAAAGGTCCTCAAGAGGCCATTCTGTTCATTTTCTTGACCTCATGGCTTTGTCCTTATCTTAAGAGATAAGGACCCTGTGCAAGCCAGACCTACTCTTGTCTGGATTTCTAAAAGCTGTTTCTTATTCACAGTCATTTTATAGCATCCCTTCTATCCATAAAGGGGAGTTCAAGGCAATATAATATTTATAGTTATGTAAATTGAAAGCAAAGACATATTCTTGACTTCCTGTGAGACAAGCAAAACTTTGAGTCTTATTTCTACTTTTTTTTTCCAGTCATGGGGCTTGAACTCTGGGCCTGGGCACTGTCCTTGAGCTCTTCAGCTCAAAGCTACTGCCTTACCCCTTGAGCCACAGACCACATCCTATTTTCTAGTGGTTAATTGGAGATAAGAGTCTCATGGACTTTAGTGCCTGGGCTTGCTTTGAACCGAGATCCTCAGATCTCAGCCTCCTGAGTAACTACGATTACAGGAGTGATCTCTATTTCTACTTCTTAATATACTTAGACAATTAAGTTTCCCTTTGATTGAAATACATAGCATGATAACCTGTTACTCAACTGGTATTAAAGCATGTTCATACTTTAGCTTAAACTCTGTAATATAATTAAAATTCTATATTTCACTTTTGCAAATGCAACATTTGCTGTTGAGCGCTTTAAAGGCAACTGCCTCCATCAAAAATATCTGCCTTGGCAATTTGACTCACTGACTAATGCATGGAACCCACATACTAGTCCAACAAAACACCAAATGGTGGATTTTTATTGATGAGCTTTTCAATCACTGTTAGAAACTAACTATTCACAACTATATAGACATAAAAATTTATGACTCTATAGACATAATGTTTTATTACATGGATTAATGTGCATCTATGACATACAAATCCTCAACCTAATTTTAATTATGTTCTAAAATCTAAGTGCCGGTGATTGCATATAGAGATTCCCTTATTTTTGTTTTATTTTATTTTATTTATTTATTTTTCCAGTCCTGGGCCTTGAACTCAGGACCTGAGCACTGTCCTTGGGCTTTCTCTAGGGTAGAGCCCTACCACTTGAGCCACATCACCACTTCTGGCTTTTTTTTTTTAATATATGTGGTACCTAGGAATCGAACCCGGGCCTTCGTGCATGCTAGGCAAACACTCTACCACTAGGCTAAACTCCCAACCTGAAACTCCCTTCTTGAATACTTGTTTGTTAAATATGTCATTTGAAATACGATGTAAAAAATCAATGTTAATAAATTATTTAATAAAAAAGCTAAAAAAGAACTATTCTGCATTGTTCTATTAATATGTTCATTAATTTTAAGTATGTGCACATGTATGTGTTGTGGAGTGTATTGTCTGAAATTGGCTTAATGAGAAAGTAAATACCCTGCAATCTTAATTCTATCATCATAAATAATCCTTCACAGTATCTGAGAAAAAATAATTGAGCTATGTGTGACTTGTATGGAAGAAAAGTATTCTCTCTCCTTTATTTAAAAGAACTTGGAAAGAACTAACCAAGCCTTACCTTGAAACATTAGGAAAAGACTGTAACATCAACTTGCACTTCACAGAGCGATGGATTGTTTTGGCCATTGTAGATGAGTCTTGTGGTTGTGACTGCATTTGTGTGAGCAAAGAAAGCATTTTTCTGGAAGAGTTGTGCTCTCATTTGAGGTGTCTACTTCAACAAATCAGCACATAGCCAATCTGCTCCTTAGTCAGTGTTGGAATGGTGGCAGCCTGCTGTGCCTGCTGTCTTGACGCAGCAATTACAGTGTGAGCACAAGACATTATTATCAATCACTAGATGCTGAAATAGTGACAGCTCCCCCAAAAGGGAGTATATCAGAGGAAATGAAAGCAAAAGATGGAGAGACAACTGCACAGAAAGGAAGGGGAACAGGAAGTCCACGAAGCAAATAAAACAAGGCTCTGGAGAATAAAGTTATTTAAAGAACTGAGAAAATTTGGCTCTATAAAATTCACTGCTGGATCACTTTATTTTCAACAGATTTCCACACATTTAAAAGGTTAGCACATTTGACTAGTATTAATAAATAAAGCTTGCAGAATTGGGGAAGCAGGGCTTGAGACAATAATTTATTTTCTACTCTTGGAGGTTTGAGATGACTTCAGGATTAGTGTCAAGAAAAACATGGAAAGTAAGAGAAAGGTATTAGGGGGAGAGGTTCTGTCAATCTTTTTCAATCACATCTTCCAGCTTCTAGTCAGTATCCTTTGCAGTCTTAGTCCATTTTCTGGTGTAACTAACACAACAGCACTCAGTGTTAATGAAAACAGATTTGTTCTCAATAGCATAAGCTATTGAGGGTTTAAGGTCATTTAGTGACAGTCTTCTTGATGGAAGAGTCTCCTATAGGGTCTCAGAACAAGACACAAGAAGAGAACATGCATGTGTCCTCTGCTCTTCTCTCTTATTAAATCATCAGTACCTAATAAAGGAGGCTCTACCCTGTAAGACTTATCTACTGCTACTCATCTCCTCCGAAGTTCTGTCTCTAAATACCATAACTGATGTGTTAAAAAATAGGAGACTAACCTGACCATGAACAAAAGACATTTTCTTTAATAGGAATTAGAGACTGAGTTCAATGAAATAAAGATTAATTTTTAATTCATAATGCATCAAGGAAGAAAACAAAAATCTTAAGAGGCAATAAAATAACTCCATGAAATAAAACCTGGAGCTATGTCTATTCAATTGGGCTATTATTGTTCTGAATCATAAATGGGTTAGTTATAAAGTCATGAAAATGGAGCCAATAAACCAGGGGCCATGTGAATAAGATAGGCATTAAAACAGACTCATACATGAAACTAAGATCTCAAAGGGATGAAAAATCAGCAAAAAGGCAAATTAGGAAAAATCCCGTGGATAAGGACAGGGAATTGCAAGAAAGAAACACACTAATCTTTACCTGGAATACTAGATAGCTCAAGCATTCCCTGAAACCCTGAAGAGCGATGTATTAAAAAGCCATTCTTTTTAGATATTGCAGTTACAATGCACTGGGGTTTGAAGTGCTATAAATCAATCAACAGAGAAATCAAGAGATTGATGCCCAGGAACCTGATAGAAGCATTAAACTCCGCAATTATGACCATCAAGTCTTGCTACAGAAATGAGAGCTCATTACATACAAAATGTGTTATAAAATCCACACGGGAGTGGGGGTGAGGGTAATGGGGACCAAGACATGTGAAAGGGTATCAATGTATGTGAATTAATGCACCTTCTCTCTGGCAAATATCATGTAACCCTTTTATTAATTACAATAAAAAATATAAAAAATAATTTAAAAAATCCACACGGGAAACATACCAATAACAAGACTCAGGTGTATAACAATCATAAAAATTATATATATATATACATCTAAGAATTTAATGTAACCAAAGAAATCTGAGTAACAACATGAAATGAATTCATATGGTATAACTTTCAGTATAGAATAGTCAAACTCAAATGTGAAAAAAATGAATATGGACTAAATAGAATATAGACAGACTAAATATTAGGAAGATTACAAAAAGAAGGCAACTAAAATGATAAAGAAATGGAAAATATAAAGTAAAAGACTCTCACTACTACACTGTTGGTGGGAGTGTAAACTCGTTCAACCGCTATGGAAAGCAGTATGGCAATTCCTCAAGACTAAACATAGAGCTCCCCTATGACCCAGCAATTCCATTCGTTGACATTTACCTAATCGTCCAGAAACAAGGGCATACTAAAGCCGTGTTCATTGAAGTAGTATTTACCATAGCAAAGATATGGAATAAACCCAGATACCCCTCAGTAGATATTTGGATCAAGAAGATGTGGTATTTCTACACAATGGAATTCTATGCTGCCATCAGAATGACATTGCCCCATTTGTAAGGAAATGGAAAGACTTGGAAACAATCATATTAAGTGAAGTAAGCCAGACCCAAAGGAACATAGGCTCAATGGTTTCCCTCATTTTTAATAATTAGTTCACATCTAGGACTGTCCTAGCAGAGGATTATAATAGCTCAAAACCTAGATTCATAAGGTCATATAGGGTGAGACTAAATGAAAGGGAAGATATGGAAACAAGAGCTTTATCTTGTGTGATTGTTGTTCTTAATGTACTATGTTATTTCTCTTTTCTTTTGTTGACCTTTGGTTAATCTCATATTGTTACTGTATCTGACTTAGTTACCTGGTATATTGTATATACATTTATTTCTTTATTTGAAGTAGGATAGGGAAGGGAGGAAAAACAAGATGGTTGGGGGTGGAAATTGAGATAAAAATAAGAGAAGGAGGGCCGGGAGTTTGGCCTAGTGGTTAAAGTGCTTGCCTAGCATGCATGAAGACCCGGGTTCGATTCCTCGGTACCACATACATAGAAAAAAGTCGGAAGTGGTGCTGAGGCTCAAGTGGTAGAGCTCTAGCCTTGAGAAAGTCCAAGGACAGTGCTCAGGCCCTGAGCTCAAGCCCAGGACTGGCAAAAAAAAAAAAAATAAGAGAAGGAGTATCAATGTATGAGAAGTAATGTACCTACTACCTGGTGAATTTAACAGTGACCATTCTATATATTATCCCTACAATAAAAATAAAACAAAATAAGTAAAAACCTTTATGCAAGTAATTCACATGGAGAAAATAAAATCATAAAAAGTTAATTCACAACATCTGAATTTATAAGAATGTGATCATAATGGCAAACTAAATATAAATCTTTTATTTGAGAGGCACAAAAATTCCAAATTCAGATAAATGAAAGTACATCTATATGCATGTGCATTATTATAAGATTTTTTAAGCCACAGACAAATATTCAAAAGCAAATGGAACATTAGTTCCTGGAATATAGATATGGAACTTATATAGCAAAGCTTCAAAGTCAGATTCAAAGGGATCTAATTGACTTATAATAACTCTTTGAAATTAGAAAATAAAATTTAAAAACTACTCAATAAAACTATCATCTAAATATCCAACATACTGTCAAAATTATTAAAATTGTCAAGAATCAGTAAAATATACTCACACTAGGAAAAATTTCAACTAGTGTAAAACAGAAACAGAAATTTTACCAATGATGAAATAAACTGCCTTATAATTGTCACTATAACTATGTATATGTATAAAGGAAAATATGGATAAGATATTAGAAGTGTTAAAGTAAGCCAGGCCTGGTGGCTCACGCCTGTAATCCTAGCTACTCAGGAGGCTGAGATCTAAGGATTGTGGCTCAAAGCCAACCTGGCCACTAAAGAATGTGAGACTCTTAGCTCCATTTAACCACCAGAAAATGGGAAGTGGGGCTGTGGCTCAAGGGGTAGGGTGGTAGCCTTTTGTGGAAGAATGAATCTATAGACTTGTGCTTTTGTTTTTGAGATAGGGTATCATACCCTTTATGCAGGCAGGCCTGCAACTTGAGATCCTCCTACCTTTGCATTCTGAGTTGCATTCTGGACTGCTGACGTGTACCAACTTGCCAGGTTCAAATGGAACAGGTAATAATGAGAACCACAATATCTGAAGTGAAAATTTCAGCAGATTGGCTTGTAGAAGATTAAACACAGTACCTGAAGATACATCAATAATCTATCTCCAAATGAATAAGCGATAGAGTTAAAAACCATGTGATTTCCTTATAGTGAAATGTCATGGAGATTCAGGAAAAAAGAAGGCATACAAAAAACAGCATAAGAAATTATTCTTGAAGTGTTGTATAAAATTTGATGAATTTACTAATACTAAACCAAGAGTCTCAACAAACCAGAAAAATCATGCCAAGGCACATAACTATCAGTTCTAAAAACAATACTAAGATAAAAGTCTACTGAAATCTTTCCTGCTTTCCACTCAAATAAACTGTATATATATATATATATATATGAAGATATTCTTTAAAATGATGGACATAATAAACTTAATACAGAATGTATTTATATAAAAAATGATGACTAAAACCAAGTCTTTCAGATGAAAGCCAAATTAAGTCAATTTAATTCCCAAGAAACTATGACATAAAATTCCAAAAGAACATTGAAAGAATGGGAGAAATTTGAGTTTAAAACCATTTTATTTGGTACTCAAAGGACAGAATGGCCTTAGCTTGTATCTAGGCTCCTTTTAATCCTTTCATATCAGCAGTAGAAACACAGTCTATTTAAATAAATGGCTCCTGAAAAACTAACTTGGAAAAAGTAAATTTAAATAACAATTTCATTTAGGCATTAATTTGAGCTGGACTAAAAATTTAAACATGAAAAGTAAAATCATAAATGTGCAAAGTAGAAGATATACTATCTTGTTTTGGAGAAAACTATGGAAACATGACTTTGAAGACAGAAAACATAAAGATGAAGTATATGTGGTAGTGTGGACAAATACACAATCCCCTTGTTTTTTAGTTTCAAAGCTATCATTTTCCTAAATGTTATTGTAAAGGTGATCTACAGAGGATTATCAGTTATATAAGTCACATAAGGAGTACATGTCCCCTCCCCTTTCATTCTCTCCCTGTTTTTCCCCTCCTGACTTCTCTATCCACAAGGTTATCTAGTTCGTTTCCAACATAGTATCTCCTTTGTCTCATCATTTCTGGGCTTCCCTTCCCCTCCCCAAATCAGATAAACTTATGTACAAGACAGAGTACAGATGTCAAAAACAGTAATGATGGAGAATAAACCAAAAAGTAAAGGAAAGGAAAAGAAAGAACTGTAAATAGTACAACTAAAAAAACCCCCAAAAACTCTTGTTTTTGTTTCTTGAGGTGCATTTCATTTCAATAAGCACCAATTTATGTGATTAAATGCACATAGCTATTGAGTCCTTGTGATCTCCTCCTAAGAATATCATTCTTTCCTCTCACTGTGTGAATGTTTAGAGTCAAAGCTATTTTTTGATATAAGATTCCTGATCTGGAGATCAAAGGATAGTTTTATTATTAGTAGAGTTGACTGGATATCATGAGTGGAAATCTTGGACTGTGTGCTTCCATAGTGCTAATACTGGCCTGGAAGACTCTGCCTTTGTAGAAGCACCATGGGCAAGGTGAATGGAAGTTATTCTCCTAAAGACAAAGATCATCAACAGAAAAGATAAACCAACCATGCAAAAATATCAGTGCATATAACTGGGGACATAACTTCCCAATTTTCATAACACATGGGTTCCACTTAACTTTGGGATCCATTTTTCTGTTTGCCCTGAGTAAATGTAGGCAGAGCTGTAGCTGCTCCCCTGAGGCAGACTAGTAGACTATACTTGTTTCCCGGTTTTCTTTATCTCATCCCTACACTTTGACTTTCCTCAGATGTTTTCTAGGTCCTCTAATTGCTCCACCAAGTCAGAGGGCAGCAAACAGCGAACACTTTTGATACCGATTTTATTTTATTTTATTTTTGTGAGTCATGGGGCTTGAACTCAGCCTGGGTGTTGTCCTTGAGCTCTTCAGCTCAAGGATACTGCTCTACCCCTGAGCCAAGCCCCACTTCCCATTTTCTAAAGGTTAATTGGAGGTAAAAGTCTTAGGTACCTTTTGTGCCCAGGCTGGCTTTAAACCTTGAGCCTCAAATCTCAGCCTCCTGAGTAGCTAGGATTACAGGCGTGAGCCCAGCTACTGATACTGATTTTATACTCTTCCTATTCAGTACAAATAAATATTATGAAGTTCACAAAAGTCATACCAAAATTCTATCATCTTTATCCTTTAATTATTAGGTTATTAATAGCAACTGATATAATGTAAATTCTATATATGTAGTTATTTGTGTTATTTGGGAACTATTGACTAAAGGCTCTTCCTGTGCAAAATAAAATACACAATCCTGAACTTTTTGAATCTCAATTGGCTGAATCCATATATGTAGAACTCAGGGGCAAGGACAGCTGACTATGCAAGAAATGGTGGTGTGAAGCAGAAAGACAACTCACTGTCATAATGTTTAGAAACAACAAATCATTTTGCTAATCAATAGAAAAAGAAGAAAATAACCACTGAAAGTTAAACATTTCCTGAGGATGAGGCTAAGGACTTACATCATTTCAATTGCCAGGAACCAAATGCCTTTAAGGAATCTGCTAAATAACTTACTCAAGGACACATAACTAATAAATGACAATATTTCCCTAAAGGATCAGTAACTGACATCTAGACTGTATTTTTTATGTTATGAAAGAAAAAGATGATGACTTCCTGTATTGCTGATTTCAATGTCATTTGCTAGAACTTCAAGATTTTGCTTTGTAATGTACATTTCCATGGCACTGAGACAGAATCTGGTGTTTACCAGCTTAGGCTGAGACATTCTGGACAGCTGTCCAAGAGCAGCATCTCTGCCTTTGCTAAGGAACTGCCAAGTCTGGCCCTAGAGACAGCAGTATTTCAGTAGTGGGTGAGCTGATTCCTAGAAGTGTGTTCTCTAATCTGCTTTTAAAGTGCTCTGGGATTCCTTTAGATGAAATGTGTCCTATAAATGCAATTTATTGTTTCATTTGCCCTATCATTTGAAGCTGCCTGGTGATTTAATTCTCAGCCCACTGTGTGTGTGTGTGTGTGTGTGTGTGTGTGTGTGTTTTAAAGTGTATTTAAAGGGCATCTTTTATCTAGTGGTAAACTTCCTTAACTGCTCTTCTAGAAGTTTACAAAAAAACAAATAAGTTTTGCAGAAAATTTTACTAATAATTTTTCTTACCTGTGGACTTATCTGTGCTTGGCAATTTATACATTCATGCTGTTCCTTTCTCCGTCAAATTGTTATACAGTTGAAATGACCTTTGAGCATAATTTGAGGTAAAGTATGACCTGCTTGTTTTGTTCTAAATTTGTATTTTCACAGTAGACAAATACCAATGTTTTCTACTGTGCAAATGGGGCAAATCCATATTTTGATATTTATTTTCTGAAAACACAGACACTTAAATATATCTTTCCCTTAGGGGAGTTATAAGGTAACATGTAAAGCAAGGTCGTGGAAAATATTGCCCTCTAATATTACCATGAATCGTGGTCTGTGGTTCTTACATTGTTAACTATACCTGCCTTCCTTAAAAATATATTTCATTGTCTTTAAGTAGTTGTACAAAGAGGTTTTAATTCATGCCAGATTATGAGAACAATGCATTTTAATCAATGTCACTCCTTCCATCCTTCTCCCCTCATCTATCCCAATCCCTTGAAGCCCAAGCCCCTTACTTTCTTTTTCATATATGCATGTTGATATTATCACTGTGCCTGAGCAAGGCAAGTTGACACTCCAAGACAGCATCTGGGTGGGGAGGTAAGCAAGCAGGTTATATATATGGAAAATGAATGTGAAACATTTTGTAATTCTGTGGAGCTCATAAATTGAAGTCAAGTTTTGTAGATAATCAGGAAACTTTACTGTGCATTTAGGTGGACACTTATACTTTCCAATAACTGATGTACCCAACATTTGTGTGTATCCATCTCTGTGTTGATAGATTTTAACATAGAAGAAGTCTTTACTAAGGGTTTCATTTCTATCTTGATCTAATAAACAGCACACTCAGCCACTGGAAATTCCATCTATTTAACATCTATCCTTGGTCTAGTAAAAACTTAATGGCCAGCCATTGGAAATTCTATGTATTTTAACATGGCCTTGTAATTTTGATAAACTTTAAGTCTTATTTGTTTCTCATAGACTATTCACAACTACCATTTTCTAAGTCAATTACCATTGTCTTTATGACATTACCAAACCTACTTCACTGAGGTCACAAACTGAAGTACATAGAATTTATTTCTGAAGCTAGTCTTTCCTAGCTTAGAAACTAACATAAAATCTCTAAATTGTGATGAACTGAAGAAATGGAAAACTGAAACAGTATTATCACCAGCTATTTCTATGTCCCTTTTGGCTCTTGGTGCTAAATATTTCTCAAATTAATTGTCAGATATCATTTGGTCAGATTTCTTTTCCATTATCCTTGAAGAAATTTTCAGCCCTTTCTACATCATAGCAATTTAGAGCAGATTCAGAGAGCATATGCATAAAATACAGTTGTGAATATGTACAAATGGTCTTCACTTCAGAGAATATATCAGAAAGCTGTTTAGAATGAGGGGCAGAGGTCACAGGTAGATGATTTCATCTTCCCAAGTTTCATCAGCACATTGAAAAACATTCAGGATTCTTTCTACAATTAAGGAAGTATCCAAAATAGTTCTTGTCTTAATCACTTTAGTATAATCACCTTAGTCTTACTCTATTCATCTTTGTGAATAATATGAAACTATTTACCATAAATAAAAGACAGAGGGCTGGGAATGTTGATTAGTGGTAGAGTGTATGCCTAGCATGCATGAAGCCCTGGATTCAATTCCTTGGCACTAAGGGCACTAGATGGGCACTAAGGCTCAAGTTGTAGGTAGAATGCTAACCTTGAGCAAAAGAAGCTCAGGGACAGTGTCCAGGCCCTGAGTTCAAGCCCCAGGACTGACAAGAAAGAACTAGTACTATATGAAGATCCAGATACATTTGTTCTTGCATCCAATTGTCTAATATCTGATATAAAGACATGTGGCTGATGAAGAAGATGTAAGAGACACATATTTATCTACTTAACAAAGCAAGTTTAAAGCACATCTTTATTTAAATTTTGTTCATAAGACAGATAGATACCTTACCTATTGCATTATAATATAACAGGATTATTTGAGCCAGCTCATGGACAAGTAGTCAGTATTATTTGCTCATCCAATAATCAATAAATATGTACTTTAAAAAATCTCATTCTCTTCATTCTGGTTAAAATTAATAGGTATGGAGAATGCAATAAAGAATGAAGGCATGTAAAGTTCAAATTTTCATGGATCTGATGTAGAAAAATATGGTTCCAATAAATGTTAATAATTGATGTGGGTTCTGAAAAAGAATGAGAGCTCTAGATAATGAGAGCTCTGTAAGTGTGCCCCACCAGTGAGCTTTGGGATACTTACTGACATATCCATGGTCCCTGTTCAGACATAGGATACAAAAATCACATCAAGTTATGAAGCACTGTGCCTCGGTTTCTTTATGCTTCCTTATTCTGAGGCGAACTATCACATGCCTCAGTAGCCTCCAAGACTGACAAGCCTGTGGCTAAGTAAACATGTCCTTTACTTGACTAAAAAATGGAAAGTCCAAGAAGAGTGTTCTTAAAGGTTCCCCTGAGTACATTATACATATCACTTCTCTTGTTCAATGGCAACCTGTGGGTACCTGGAAATCAGCCATGCAGGAAAGAATTTCAACTTTAAAAACAATTAAAGTCATGAAATACTGTGCATTAATTCATCACCTGAGAGCTGTTTTACCGCTCCCCCACCCCAGACTCTTGCAGTAGTCTCCAAACCATGAAAGTGTCTCAGAATACTGCAAGAAAAATGGTCATATATAAGGTATAGGTTGATCAACAGAAAAGATCTATGGGCAATATTAGCCTCCAAAGTTAAGTATAGTAGCCCAGCCCTGAAGAGTTTAATGTGTCTTTCAGAGAATTCCTTTCCTCAGTGTATTGTCTAGTGCATGCTGGTTCAGATTGCCTAAGGAACACACTCAGAATTTGTAATAGGCATTCCATTCTGTAAGTTATTCTAGCAACTTAAGGATTTTAGGTATGCAAAACTCATGTGTGGGCACATGAGCAAGTGGGAAAGATCTGTAGCAAAATAGCTTCACAAGACAGGTGCATGTTTCACAGAATTTTACTTTTGAAAATAATAGAAGCACTACTCAACCTCTGATCAGACTTTATCAGTGAGATTGGATAACTGAAATCTCTATTTCCTGAAGTCTCTTGGAACTTATATGTGCTAATTTATTTTACACATTAGATTTACAAAGCTTTAGACACGTACCAGTTATGGAAAAGTGAAGTTTCTGTAATATTATAATTGAATATTCAGTTTCTTTCTCCATGTATTCATCTATTTGCAAGCAATCAAATGAATATGCATGGGAATGAACTCATGAAGTGCTAAGTCAGACAAGAAGGAACTCAAGTATTTAATTAGGTAAAATTAATCATTGTGTATATACTCTACAGAATTTTTTCATATATTTTTATTGTAATTATTAGAGGGGTTACAGTTATATTCACCAGATAGAAGGAGCATTACTTCACACTCACTGATACCCCTTCTCATGTTTTTGTCTCCATTCCACTCCCGCCAACCCCTTCCTTCATCTTGTTTTCCCCTCTTCCTTTTCCTATTTCAAATAAACAAATTAACATAAATACAATATACCAGATAACAAGGTAAGATATTGTACCAATATGGGAATAACCAAGGGACAACGAAAGAGATGAGAAATAACTTAGTACATTAAGAACAAGATTCACTCATGATATAGCTCTTGTTTCCATATCCTGGAGGTCCTTTCATTTAGTCTCATCCTGTATGGTCTTGTTTCTAGGTTTTGAGCTATTGTAATCTTCTGCTAGAGAGTTCAAGTTTTGTACTAATTATTACATATGAGGGATGACCTGGAATACTTTTGTTGTTGTTGCTGGTTGTGGTGCTTAAGCCTCTTTGTGTACTGCCCCTGAGCCTCTGTGTGCACAAGGTTAGGGCTCTCCCACTTGAGTCACAGAAGCACTTTCAGTTTTTAGTGGTTAATTGGAGATAAGAATCTCACAGTGAGCCTGGCAGGGTGGCTCAAGCCTGTAATCCTAGCTACTCAGGAGGCTGAGATCTGAGGAGTGCAGTTCAAAGCCAGCCCAAGCACTAAAGTCTGAGACTCTTATCTCCAATTAACTATCAGAAAACTGGAAAATGGTGCTGTTGCTCAAGGGGTAGGGCGGTAGCCTTGAGCTGAAGAGCTCAGGAACAGCAACCAGGCCCAGAGTTCAAACTCCATGACCAACAAAAAAGAAAAAAAAAATAAAAGAATCTAACAGTGACTTTTCAGCCCTGGCTGACTTTGAAACTTTGAACTGTGATTTTCATGAGTAGCTAGGATTACAGGTGTGAGCCACCTGTGCTTGGCTGACTTGGGAAACTTTTTTTCTTTTCTTCATAGGGCTAAAACTCTGGGCCTGTGCGCTGTCCCTGAGCTCTTCAGCTCTAGGCTATTCCTCTAACACTTGTGACACTTCTGGTTTTCTGGTGGTTAATTGGAGATAAGAGTCTCACAGACTTTTGTGATCAGGCTGGCTTTGAACCACAATCCCCAGATCTTAGCCTCCAGAATAGCTAGGATTATAGGTGTGAGTGACCAGAGCCTGACTTTTGGAAATTTTTTAATTGAAGATTATCTTATATTGAGAAATACAGAGATTTAGAAATATATGAGTGATAAAATTGACTTATTTGGAGCTTATCCATTCTATATTCATGGATGTGAAGGCACATTAACCACACTTTTGAGCAAAGTACTGAGATGTGCTAAGCTAGAAAAATACCTAAATACCATAAAGTATGACAGGTGTCCTTTGAATCTACTATTAAGACAAGAAATATTGTCATGTAAGTGGTCTAACTTATGCCGTTGAGTTAATGACATAGCTCCTGATGGAATTTGGCTATGGAAAGTTGGCTGGGATGTAGCATTTAAGTAAACACTAATGTCTCTGTTGATGTGAAAGTATTTTATGGACAAGTTAGCATTTATTAGTTGGCTTTAGAAAAATTTGTAGTCAGCTGTCTGGTTGAGTCTCATCCAACTATTTAAATAATCTTTAAAAGAAAAATGAAGGTGTCTCTGAGGAAGATGAAAACACAGCTGTAGAATGCAGAGTCAACACCTGCATAAGCATTTGTTTGTAGACCTTGTGATATCAGTCTTTCCAGCTCTACAATCATAGAAGCAAGGTCCCTAACATCCCGTGGTCCTCTCAGTCTGTCTGACTGTCTTTCTCTATACGTATCTTCTTCCTCTAAAGCCCCTCTCTGCCTGTCAATCTCTTTCCTGCCTGGGAACTGCATTGCTCAACCCTTCTGCTCTTAACACTATCTCTCAGTCATGCCCCTCTGGATTTCTTCCCTAGCTCCTTTTTCTCACCCTCCAACAGGGAATCTTCATAGAAATTGCAGAAATTTGTACCGATGTAAAGTCTAGGAGAGATACAGTTTTGTTATTGCAGCTTAAATTTTGCACCTCCAAAAGATACTTTGATGCTCTAAGACCTAGTATTCTTGAAAATGGGCTAGTTAGAAAAGAGGTTGTTGAAGACATAATTAGAAAAACTATTCTTTATTATATATGTCATCCTGATGTAGAAACTATGAGCTAGAATGTGACAACAAAAGAAACGATTGTAGCTACAACCTAAAGAAAGGCAACTACAAATGATTTCCAGTCAAAACTAAGAAGATGCTAGAAAGATGTCTCTAAAATACTTTTCTGAGCATCCACAACCCTATCACCACCTTGCTTGAAGACTGCTATCTCAAAGAACTAAGATGGTTTTCATGATTTACAACCTGTGGATTGTAAAGATTCATATGTTGAAGGCTTAGTCCCCAGCAGACTTTGAGAAGCTACTGGATCACTTTTCAGTGATTGAGTGTAATCTAATCTGTAGACTAAATAGGGCTCTAATGTAATCTGTTGATTAATCTATTGGTAGATTACAATTTTAGGCATTATTGATGGAGACTAGTTGGAAAAAATAAAATATTGCTGGGTATGTGTTTGGTTCAGATCTACATCTTGGCTTTGGTGCCTTCTGTCTCTCTCTGCTTCCTGTCTGTCATGCCAGAGGAGTTCTACTTTATGTCATGAAGTTCTGCCTCACCTTAGATGAAAAGTAAAATCGATTGAAACCTCTGAAATCATGAACCAAAATATATTCCCCCTTTTAAGATGCTTTCTCAGGTATTGTCACACTGGAATGCTAATGCTTTGTTTATAGTCCAATTCCTTCATTGCAGCATTCCTAGGAAAGGAATGCCAATATTTTTCTTCTCACATGTTCATTTAAATCCAATCTCACTATTGAAAAACTAGATATATCTGGAAGAACGACATTGGAATGCCTTTTTTCTCCGTTTACTTTCTTTTTCCCCTTTTCTAAATTAGGGTATGTTAACTGTGTTGTGATTTCTCATAAGGCAGATACTGTATTTTAATCATACTAATCTCCTCTATTACTCTTACTTTTCTCCCTCCTCGTTTTATTAGCATTTTAATGGGTTTCATTATTTTATATTTATATAAGGTACTTCAGTCATTTCACACTGCATCACCTTCATCTTTTTTCCTTTCCCATTCCCTCTGGTTCAATATTGTTCCTTTTTTTTGTCTTATTCTAAAGTGTCTTCTAAAAATAATAGACTATTTTAAACAACTAGCCATATTTACAAAGGACTGAGGAAAATTTATGACTACTGTTACAATCAACTTCACCATCTATCAACTTTCATCTATCAGCATCAAACTGTGCCAAATCTACCTCTGAACCTTGACTCATCTCTCCTGACCACTTGGTCAAGGAGTCCAGAAAGTCCCAAGCTATTCCCTAAATACAATGCATTTTTTACCAGTCCTGGGGCTTGAACTTAGGGCCTGATCATGGTCCTTGGGCTTTCTCAAGGCTGGCATTCTACCATTTGAGCCACAATGCTACTTTCAACATTTTCTATGTATGTGGTACCGAGGAATCGAACTCAGGTCTTTGCACATGTTAGGCAAGCACTCTACCACTAGGCCAAACTCCTGGACCCTCAAATACAATGAACTTCTATGCCTCATGCTTTCTTTCTTTAGATTCTGACCTCCAGCTTTTGAAGAGAAGAGTTTACTTCTTGGCTCATATCTATGGCCAACTAATCTTTGATAAGGGAGCAAAAAAATAGAATGAAAGAAAGACAGCCTCTTCAACAAATGGTGCTGGCAGAACTAGTTAAGCACCTGCAGAAAACTAAAGTTGGATTCTTCTTTGTCACTCTGCACCAAGATTAACTCCAAATGGATCAAAGACCTTGAGGTAAAAGCAGATACACTGAAAACTTTACAAGAAGGAATAGAAGATACTCTAGGTCTCCTTGGCACAGGTCGAAACTTTCTTAATAAGGACCAAGAAACACAACAAATCAGAGAAAGTATGGATAAGTGGGACTGCATTAAACTGCAGAGCTTCTGTATGGCAAAGCTAGTAAATTAACTAGAAAGCTTAGAGTGGGAGAAGATCTTCTCCAACCATACAGACAAAGGTCAAATATGTAAAATATATCAATAGATAAAAAAATTGACTCATTCCCATGAATCTTCAAAAAAAACAACCATCCCATTAACCTATTAAAAGATGAGCCAAAGACTTAAAGAGAGTCTTCTCTGAAGAAGAAATAAGAATGGCCTATAGACACATGAAGAAATGCTCAACATCTCTGGTCATAAAAAAATGCAAAAAGCCAAATAATGAGTGATTGTTGTCCTTAATGTACTATGTTATCTCCCATCTTGTTTGCTGTCCCTTGGTTATTTCATATTGTTATAGTGTTTTACTTTGTTATCTGATATATTGGATATATTTGTATTTGGTTATTTGAAATAGGATAGGGAAGGGGGACAAACAAGATGAGGGGTGGGGATAGGGGAAGGGAAATTAAGACGAAGACATGAGAAAAGGTATCAATGCTTGTGAAGTAATGCACCTTCTCTCTTGTGAACATAATGCAACCCTTCTATTAATTACAATACAAAATATGGAAAAAAGAGTTTATTTCTTGGTCAGATTCCATGATCATTTCAATGGGTGTTCCCACCATCTTTTTCTCACCATCTGTTTGAAATTGATATTATAACATCATTTTAAGAATCTAACACTGCAATAATACATTATTTTAATAATATATCTTATATTTATCATTTTATTATAGGCATTTTCCATATGTATTTCTCTAAATGTTTTTCTTTTTTTATGACATGGTATCACTGTGTTAACCAAGCTACTTTAAAACTCAAAATCTTCTGTCACTAACAATTAAATGCAAAAAAGGATAATTTAATCATGAAAGTTTTGTTCGTTTATTTTCATTTGTCACAGTAATTTGGATTTTCGGATCTGCTTTTATTGTTGATGATCCAAATGCTTTTTTTTCTTTGTAAGCTATACAAAGAGTGGTTGGAGGGAGTTCTTAAATTGCACACAAGATAACAGTAAATTGCTTCATGTAAAGTATGGGGTAGACGGGAGGGTCAGATCTATTGTGTATAAGGAATATGTCTCACTTATGGTTTGCGGTTAAAGGAAAATACATGTGAGTTATTAGCTGTTACATCCAGGATATTTCTACTGTAGTCAAAATTGCTAATCATATAAACATTACATCAGACATAATTCCCTGAGAATGCATTTGGTGGTCAATAATGTATCATTTGGGATACATTCTTCTTTATTACTATGACAATTAGAAGCAAAGGGAATTTGAGTTTCTAATTTTAATTGATAAGCAGATCACTTTCTGCCAAATATTGAGCTCTAATGGGCCCCCAATCTTCACTTTCTTGCACATTATTTCTGCACATTTGAAATAAAATGATCAATTGATCTTTTAAGCACCGCATCTGTGTTTGGAATGCAAGAATGGAAGCAAAAATCAATTTCATGGCTGCATCTCAGAGGGATGTTGGCTCTTTGCCTTCAAGGGAGCTCCCCTCTTCGAGCAGAAGTCAATTTCTAGTGCTGACAGAAGTGCCAGTGATGTGTAAGTATAGTACATATTTTGTGATGTAGTTTTAACCTAATAATAATAAATAACACAAATGAGTACAAATCTAAGGTTTAATTAGTTGTAAAATACACTGTGACCTCACAGAATTAGAGCTTCACAATGTCACATCTGAAAGAAAAATGAAGCCAAAATGGAACACTGCCTCAAAGGGGATTAACCAGACTATCACAGAACTGAGGAAGGAGGCTTTGCATTGGTGGAACCCACTTCTTTCTCCAAATAGCTTTCTCAATGCTTTGGGATTTTGTAATATGTATGTAACCATACGTATATTGTAAGGTAATCCTTAATAAGTGGTGTTTACTAGGAAAATAATTTTCAAGATTATATGTATGGTCTGTACATAGGACTAACAAAAACTGGAAGAAACAATCAGGAATAATAAATAGGAGTTAGTGGAGGTAGCCTAGATGTAGTAAACACGCACACACACAAACTAAGGAGCAGTACTGTGATATGTAAAGTATCCCCCCCCTTTTTTTTCCCATCTCGGAGCTTGAAATCAGGGCCTGAGCAATGTCCTTGGACATTCTCAAGGCTAGAGCTCTACCAATTAAGCCACAGCACCACTTCTTGCATTTTTCTATGTATGTGCTTCTGACTAATAGAACCTGGGTCTTTGTGCAAGCTGGGCAAGCACTCTACCACTAGGCCAAACTCCCAGACTCAAATGTTCATTTTATATTATAATGTCAATGTCCCTTATGTCACTTCCACCTAATAAAGTTTAAGACAGCTAAATTGGAAAAAGCTCGAAAGATTTATTGTCACTTTTGTTTTTTTTTAAATCAAGCCTTATATTGTTTTATTTAAGATACAGAGCTCAGAGTCCACTATAACCAACTCTAGTCTGCATCAACTGTATGTATTCTCTGCCCCTACTGCATTCTGTGCATAAACATACTTGTATTTCCCAGCATTGGAATTGGAAAGATAAAACTTTTTGTTTAGAGTCATAATTTTTAAAAAGGAATGGCATTTAGTTACTTTGGTTATTAAATAAGGCAATCTTTATAAATTGTCTAGCATGGAAATCTGACTGAAATCCTGACTGCTTGCTGTTCTGCCTCATTCTTCTGCTACTGCGACTCTCTGTCTCTAGTGTCTGCTTATGTAATACAGAATGTAAGTACAATTCTGCACAATGAATCTAGTTGGCTGAGTTGATCTTGGAAAGAGAGCAACCTGACTTCAAAATCTACTTACTAGTGAACATGAGAGTTTGCTTAATCTGACTGAATCACTACTTCTTAATCTATATAAAGAACAGTAATATTTTCCTAGGTGGAACCTTATAAGGATTAAAGTATCTAGGAAATACTTTAATACTTTAATATTCAGTGACTCTTGCCATTTCTTCCAAAATCTCCACTATAGGAGTCTCTACTCTCGACAAGAGGATTCCGTATCTGAGTAAGTAAACTGGAACCCCTGCCCTCCCTTCCTCTTCAGAGTGATTGATGGAAAGTCATTATCTCTTTGCACACAGCAGCCAGGGTTGATTGTCACACAAGTGTTCCCTGGAATGTGCTGTTAGCAGATAGTGATCCTTTACTACCCACAGCCAGCTGGCCATCTCTCTGGCTGTACAAATGTGGACCTGAAGGGATACAAGGGCCATTATCCTGAATTCCATTTCCGGCAATTCTTTGGTTTCAGTTGGCCCTAAAGAGTCCTCTCATTCCAGTCATCTACTAAAGAATGCCTCCAGTTGTGAACTCCTTTGAAGCTCATTATATTCTTAAAGTTATTTGCAGTTTTCTTTCCTTTTCTTTTCCTTTTGAAAATTTCAAGCCACTGTGGATTGAAACTCTTTGATGACTTTTATTTCTATTATTTATCAATTTCTCTGATCTATTTATTTTTATTACCCATCCCAGGTCTTAGCCATGAGATTTGTAAGTTAATAATAACAAATCCTTTTCTAATTTTTCAGAGAGGCAGAATGACCTTGCAAAGGCAAGATTTTCCAGGAAGATGCAGTTCTAATTAATTGTAAGGGTCCTCCATCAGTTAAAGCTGATTTCTCTAATTTGCAAAATGGAGAGACTAAGGAGTAACACAATAGTAAAGTTAAGTGAATGCATGAGAGAGAAATGTCTAACATAAAACTGATGCTTAATACTCTTTACATAATCTAGATTCTGGATATATCTTCTATGAAACCTCTTTGTATGAACCTTTTGCCCATTTTCCCCCCTTTTCTATTATATTACTACTGGTATGTTATTTCTAGATTCCATCCTCACTAGGGCTGCTATATCTTCAGAGAGGCAAATGATTGTGAAAACATCTTCAGCGGTGTAACTCTGAATTCTCAGGGCCTGAAGTTGGGACATAGAATGAATGGAACCTTCCTAGTGTAGAATGAATAAAATTCTCCTAGAGTAGAAAGGCTACACTGTGACCCTGCCTTTTAGGACTTCAATGGTGACCTGACAAGCCAGAACATATTCAGCCCCAACACTTGATTAGTACAGTGAGAGATAACAAAGATGGGTCTCTGGCCTTGTGGCCAACTTCCAGCTGCTTGAGGGAGAAAGGAAATCAGGGTTAGTTGGAGGATGTTACATCCATATTCGTCTTTCCCTTTTTAAAATTTAATTTAATTTTACTGTTAGGGTGATGTACAGAAAGGTTACCGGTACACTTGTAAGGTAACAAATACATTTCCTGTCAAACAGTGTCCCCTCTTCCCTCGTTTTCCCTCCCTAAGTTGTACAGTTCGTTTTCAACATAGTATCTTGTGAGGACTGTTATATTGGTTCACCCTTTGTCTTTTTTTCTCGCCATTTTGTTATTCTTTTTCCTTTCCCCAAATTGGGTAGGAATATATACAAGACATAGGATACCAAAATCAAAAGCAGTGACAATGGGATAAACCAAAAGGGGAAAAAATGAAAGAAAAAAGAAGTAACTTCACATAATATATTCAACAACAACAACAACAAAGCCCCAAATTTCATGTCACCATATCTTGGAGTTCATTTCAATTAGCATCATTTTATATGGTTATATGTATATAGTTATTGTGCTAGTCTGATCCCCTGCTAGGACTACCCTAGACATGTACTAATTCTTACAACTGAGGGAAACCATGGAGCCTATGTTTCTTTGGGTCTGGCTTAGTTCCATCTTTTTTAAGAAGAGCTAATTGTAGGTTGTCTAGTATTCTAGTTGCTAGCAAGAATGTTCATTCCTGGAGCAAAGAATTAAAAGCCAAATCCGGGGCACTGAGAAGACCTTGTAAATAATAGAGCTAGTGTATAACCTGAGAACTCACTGAGAACCGGGAGAGGATGAATTCAGCCACAGAGTAGCACACACACCTTTTGTAAGGCTAGTGAATGCACATGCTGCACAGTCTCTCCACCACAGCACTTACAATGAAGCTAGCTAAAGTCCTCTCGATACCCTTATGTAATCAGGCCTTCCTTCACAATTTCTTGATTTGTCATTTGCCACTTGTGGTTATGACCTGTTCACTGGAGTGGACACTGGGACAGATGTGCAACCTGGAAAGGCTAAAAGTGCTCTCCTTCAACTCTTTTATGGATCCTTCCATGTCTGAGAGCTCAGAATAACTTGGGTGTTCTACTCAGAGCTAATGTGCAGCATGATTTCCCCTGCTGTCTCAATTATTTCTGAAATGTAAACTTGTGAAGGCTGATTCACATGACTGTATTTAAGAAGAAAAAAGAAAAAAAAACCTGATACACATTCATGGGTTTTGTTCTCCTGGTTTACTTCTGCAAGTTTCATTCTTCCTGAAATAGGAGATTCTTGTAGAAACAAAATGGAAGCTAGGAGAGTAGTCTAGATGTCAGTCAATTTTTTTTGGCCAGTCCTGGGGCTTGAACTCAGGGCCTGAGCACTGTCTTTGGGCTTTCTCAAGGCTATAGCTCTGCCACTTGAGCCACAGCACCACTTCTAGCTTTTTCTATGTATGTGATACCGAGGAATCAAACTTGTGTCTTTGTGCATGCTAGGCAAGCACTCTGCCACTAGCCCAAAATCTCGGCCCAGGTCAGTCACTTTATATTAAACCTTCAAGACAGATGTGTGAAAACATTTCGAATTATTTATAACAATTCCATAGCTCTTTAATTTAAGGATTTTCTGACTTTCAGGGGGCCTTAGAAGGATTACTTATTTAAGAATTGTGGATACACAATTCACACAATTGTGTGGTACACAAATAAGCAATCTAACTCTTTACTGTTAAATTATAGCTGTATATGTTTTTACTATCACATTTTTATATTACCAAGAGAAAATGTTTTCCTATATTTGATGAATTAAATTTATTAACATAAAGGTTAGTTTCAAAGTTGTAACTTAAAATAGTAATGAAAGATAGCCAATAGAGTTGATATTGCTTCTAGATGTGAGACACAAATACAAGATTATACTTATTGTGCAGCTTTATGAACTCAGTGTCCTTACTAACAAAACAAAGACAATAAATAATTGCTTTAATTGCAATATAAAGATTGAACATGATTAAGCAAATGAAAGATTTCAAGTGAAAGCATTTATAGTTATGGTTTTTGCTGATAAATAATATAGATACCAGTGTTATAGCACAGTAGGAAAGCATTATACAATGAAGCTTCATATGGGTAAGGAAAGACTGGAAGGTGAACTTTTACAGGAGTCTATACTTCCCCTAAAATATAGAACTCAGAGCACAGGTGTATTAGGATTCTCTGGGTTACCAGGGACAGGAACTGAACTCAAACTATCTTACCTAAAATACAGGTGGAAACCTAGGAATCTGGGGCACCTGTAGAAGAAAGGAAGAAAGCCAGAAAGAGCCAGAGTATTCACTCCATCCTACGGCTTGCTTGCTTCCATAGCTGGTGTTGCTTACTTTTGCAGCACTGATCAGCTACTAAACACTGGGGACATAGACTTAGATTATAACATCCATGTTTGAAAAGAACTCAAATGTACTTTCTCTCCTACCAAGTCAAAAGTTTCAGTTTATATCCCTGTCTTGACCAAGACCAGTCACCATAGCCTAAAAACAATCTAGGAATATAGTGATGACTACTTGTTTCTGTAAATCTGAGAAAAATGCACACAAAAGTGCTTTAGATTTGAAGGAGATAATTTCAGATTACAGTTTTTCTAAGTTTTTAAAGTTTATTATCTTTAATGAGTGGTACAAAAGGAATGCTAGTCACCAAAGCCATTTATGACTCCCACATTTCCTCCTCCCTCTTCCCCATTCCCCAAGTTGTGAAGTTCATTTCCAACATAATGTCTTATAAGCATGCTGTTGCATTGGTTTTTCCTTTGTTCTTTGTTTCACCATTTTGTTAATGATTACTGGAGGCTGGCACTGAACCTGTGGTTCTCACACATATCCAATACAACCCTTTTGTTAGAGGCATTGTTTACATTGCTTGATAAGGAATAACCAATCTCAGAAGAGATAAAGATCTTCTTTGTGGACACCAAGCACTTAAATGTAGAGGGGATTGCAAAGGTCCAGTATCATTGATTTCTCTACTATAAAATAGCAAAGTCACTGAAGAGAGCATCTGTTCTATTTCCCGCTCTGTAGTTTGCCCTTCCCTTATGATGTGTTTTATTATACCCACTCAAAATGTCAGCCATTATCAGACTCAAAATGGTCTTATGTACAAGGAAAGAAGAATATGGGAAATAGACTAAAACATACTGCTTTAGAATTTTTATTTTCTTCCTGTGAAAAAGTTCCTCTGGTATTATATAGACATTCTTGTGTGTGTGTGTGTGTGTGTGTGTGTGTGTGTGTGTGTGTGTGTGTGTGTGTGTCTGGCAGTGCTCAGGGCCTGAGCACTGTCCTTGGACTTTCTCAAGGTTAGACCTGAGCACTGTCCTTGGACTTTCTCAAGGTTAGAGCTCTACCACTTGAGCCTCAGCACCACTTCCAGCTTTTTTCTATGCATGTGGTACCAAGGAATCGAACCCGGGTCTTCGTGCATGCTAGGCAAGCACTCTACCACTAGGCCAAACTCCCAGCCCCATAGACATTCCTTTTTAAAAGAGACAGAGTTTAGCTATGTTGTCCTATTGTCCCCAAACTCTGGGTTCAAATAATCTTTTTGTCTTAAATTTCTAAATAGTTGGAATTACAAGCGCAGACAACCTTGCTAGTTCATAATGCTTAAACATATGTCACTTTGTCTATATAAATCAGTTATAGAGCAGGCCATGTTGTCCAAGAATGCTCAAGCATTTTTTTAACATTCAGAGTATTTTCCACATTACTTTTCAAATCATAGTCCTCATAGTCTAAATCTCCTTGACCCTTCTTTTGTCTCTTCAATGGTCAAAATGTAATCAATGTCCATTCATGCTCAGATCTCAAATCAACTTGACAGAAAATATAGACATTTTGTCTTTAAATTCTGTTTAGAAGTTGCAGAAGTCTTTTGATTTCTGCTCTTCTCTTTCCACGTGTATTTGTATTCTGACTGATGTGGTGGGAGTGCAAACTCATTCAACCACTGTGGAAAGCAGTATGGCAGTGCCTCAAAAGGCTAAACATAGAGCTCCCCTATGACCTAGCAATTCCACTACTTGGCATTTACCCAATCATCCAGAAACAAAGACATACGAAATCCACCAGCACAACAATGTTCATTGCAGCACTATTTACCATAGCAAAGATATGGAACCAACCTAGATGTCCCTCTGTTGATGAGTGGATCAACAAGATGTGGTATTTGTATGCAATGGAATTCTATGCTGCTGTCAGAAAGAATGACATTGCCCCATTTGTTAGGAAATGGAAAGACTTAGAAAAGATCATATTAAGTGAAGTAAGCCAGACTCAAAGGAACTTAGGCTCAGTGGTTTCCCTCATTTGTCATAATCAGTAGAAACCTTGGGCTTTCCTAGCAGAGATTTGCAATAGAGCAAAACCTTGATACAAAAGGCCCTATAGTATGAAGCTAATGGAAAGGACCTCCAGGATATTGAAACAAAAGCCATATAATGAATGATTGTTGTCCTTAATGTACTATGTTATCTCTCATCTCTTTTGCTGTCCCTTGGTTATCTCATATTGTTTCAGTATCTCACTTTGTTATCTGATATATTGGGTATATTTGTATTTGGTTATTTGAAATTAGATAGGGAAGTGGAGAAAACCAAGATGGGGGATTGGGAGGAGGGTAATGGGTACCAAGACATGTGAAAGGGTATCAATGTATGTGAATTAATGCACCTTCTATCTGGCAAATATCATGTAACCCTTTTATTAATTACAATAAAAATATTAAAAAAAGAATATCTCTGATCTTCTTCAAACCACTGAAGTTTATCTTGCAAATTTCCATACTGGATATATATATATATAAATATATGTGTATATATAAATGCATATATATAGTTTTAGTACAGGAAATATATATATAATTATAAGATTTCAATATTGGAAATGTATATATATACATGTATGTATACACACACATACATAGACACACACACACAGGATGACCACACCTTCATGCCCATTGCCAAGCAAAGCAAGGTGTCTTTGGGCATAACGTGTATCTCAGTTATAAGGCTACAAAAATCTGAGGCAGAAGATTGCAGACTTTAGGACTGCTGAAACATTCCAAAAGAAAACATCTGACTGCATGTTAGAGACCTCTAGAGGTAATGCTAGAGCTAACGAGTTTTATCCTGTCTTAATTACTCCATATCCTACAGTATCTATCAGTTTCCCCTCTGTTTCTTCTTTTCCTTCTCCCCTTCACATATTTACTGTCATAAACCAGACATTCTTAGAAGGAATTGAGTCATTAAAAACAAAATAAGGATCACCTTTCTGTATTCATGTATTTTAAAGAATGTGAAGCATTTAAGTTTCTATAGAAAAAAAAGTAGAGAATTTTATAGAAGAATAGAATCTCACAAGTAAGCCCAAGTTGAGATAAAAGTGCCTCTTTCAAATAACCAAATACGCATATATACAACATATCAGATAACAAGGTGAAGTACTGTAACAATATGAGATAGCCAAGGGACAGCAAAAGAGATGAGAGATAACATAGTACATTAAGGACAGCAATCACTCTTTATATGGATAGGGAAGGGAGGAAACAAGATGAGGGGTGGGGGGAGGAGGAGGGAAATGGGGACCAAGATATAAAAAAGGGTATCAATGTATGGGAAGTATGCACCCTCTATCTGGTGAATATAATGTAACCCTTCTATTAATTACAATAAAAAATATATGAAAAAAGAGAAAAAAGTGCCTCTCTCCTTACTATTGAACTCTTCAATACATACTTAACTTAAAATGTTTATTTTTGAAGTTCATAAGTTGTTTGTCTATGTATATAACACTCTTTAAAACAAAGAAAAGAGGAAGTTATTGTCTGTAGACTAATGCTTATGCCTTAAGGTAAAGAAGAAAAATGTCCACCTAAGGTGGTGTCCAGTCAAATGAAAAAAAGTGTAATCACATTGAAGATGAAGTACAAATGATGTTTATAGAATTATTTGCTTACAGTTCTCTATGATCCATAAGGTTTTCTCAATTGCCACATGAGATCTTGATTTAAATAAATTGCTATTGAAACTATTTTGCCAACATTCAGGTTAGATATGAGTTTTATTTTCCTTCATTAAAGCATGCATCACTATAGAATGCACATTTTGAACTTAGAATTTCCTTTTGTCCTAAAAAAAAAGTACAGCTATCCACGAGGTAGAATCAGGAAAATCATATTTTGAGGCTTGCCTGGACAAAAATGTAGAAAGATCCTGACTCAAAAACCAAGTCAGTCATAGTGGTTCTCCACTATGCAGAAGGCATAGGCAGGAGGCATAAATTTAGATATAGGAAAAAATCCACAAGAACTTCTATGAAAAATAAACCAAGAAATGGTGTGATGCAAGTGAGAGTGCCTATCTGCTCTTTAAAAGGAAACTCTGAAATCAAACCTCAGTACCACCAATGAAATTTACTATATTGTGCAGAGAATGTTTTTCTTTTACTTGATATCACAGGCTAAAGAAGAAATAATTTCTCCACAATTTAAATATCAGTATGCTAACTTTGATTTGCTTAGGCATCTCCACAGCCACATGGAGTCATTTTCACTAATGAAATTAAAAAGAAAGGGATTAAAATTGGTAGCTTCTAACAGAGGAATATGTCAGTGGTATTAAATGTTGCATTTGGAATGACTGTCCTGGCATATTAATTATAAGCTGTCTGGGATGCAGAGGATTTTTGAAGAAATGACGTTCTAACCATGTGTTTTCTTAATTCAGAAAAGATCTAATAAAGGTTGAATTGCATTTTGATGAACATTCTAATCAGACCATGCATTGATTTACATTGATGATTCTCCCAAGTCCTTTACATCTACAATCACTGGCAGTAACTACCAAGATTCTATAAGGCTGTTTACTAAGATACCTATTAAGAAATGACAGAAGATGGATTTGTTTACAAACTTGCATTTGTAATGTGCACACTAGAAAGCTCATTTCATTAGTTGAAATGGTGATTGGATCATTCATGTCATCGATTCTTTGGTGTGCGTTTAAGTGTTGCCTAAGAGTTGAAAAGTGGAAGGAAGAATAAGGAAGAAACTATTACAAACACGATTTTTCCAACTACCATCTAAGTTTTTTTCGTGGGTGGACAGTCTGCTATTATTGTCACTTATGGGTTCTGTATTGAAATGATCATTGTTCCTTTGTTAAGACTTGAAGTAAAAGTAAAAATATGACCAAATTGGTGATTGTTATGATTGCTATATTGTTTATACAATGACCTTCAAAGAAAGATACTCAAACATTAAAGAGTTTTATTTTGAAGCTCCTTGCCCATGGATAGAAACTTGGGGAGGACAAATATTTATGATTTCCTCATAGGTATTTACCACTCTAAAGTCACATGAGATCAGAAAACATACCAGCAATTCAAGAAGAGGGCCTAGTCTAACAAGCTCATCTGTAGTTCAGTCTTCAGGGTAAGACTTTCATTTCTTTTTTTTTTCTTTTTTATAATTTTCATTTTAATGTCTGGGTAATATACAGAGGGGTTACTGTTACATTTGTCAGGGAGTGGATGCATTACTTCTGAAAACTTGATACTCATTCTCATGTTTTTTCCTGCTTTTCCCTCCTAATCATCTTATTTTCCCCCTTCCCTGTTTGAAATAAACAAATAAGCAATATACCAGGTAACAAAGTCAGATACCGTAACCACATGAGATTAACCATAAGGGGAAAAAAAGAGAAAAGAAATAACTTCGTATAGTACATTATGAGCAGCAGTCACACAAATAAACCTATTGTGTTTTTTAAAATTTTTTCATATATTTTTTATTGTAATTAATAGAAGGGTTACATGATATTTGCCAGATAGATGGTGCATTAATTCCCATACATTGATACCCTTTCACATATCTTGGTCCCCATTTCCCTCCCCCCACCCCCACCTTTTTTCCCTGTTGAGTTCTGTTAAGTTTGGGGAGCAGGATGAAGCATAATAGTTTTTTGTGCCTCAACATTCGCTGAGTCCATGACTTCAGTCATTGAAAATTGTTGCTGAGGGAAGAGACCAGTCAATAGGGAGATTCTTATCTGTTAATATCTCCCAAGGCTTTGGCCTGGAAGTTGTTTAAATCTTCCTCATATAATTATTTACCACCTCTCCCCTCTGTGACTTAGCTCATCAGGTCATGTAGTTACATGACTAGGATATGAAGGGGGCAGAAAACTAACTTGATTGAATTGGAAGATATAATTTCACCTTAAAAGTTTCTTCACCAGTCTTAAGTTATACCATGTAGCATTACTGGCAATTGAAGTAGATACATGAGAGAAGATATACTGAGTGTCTACAGTGGAGAAGGTGTAATTCCTTTGGCTGTGATAAACTGTGACACTCAGCTAAAATTACAAATGTCTGCATAGAAAGGATTTGTAGGAGTAACAAAAAGTCAGCCAACATTTGCACAAGGACTAATGTTTATTTGATGGAGCGACCAGCAAGTCAGATGTGTTTCTTAATTATTACTCTGTAGTTATTTAATCTGTGTTCATTATTGAGTCATTTTCTCTTTAGTGATTGCAGTTATTTCTTTAAGACACAGGTTCTGGTACGAGTTAGTATGGTTGTCAATTTATAGATGAGGTAACAGAGGTTGAGAGTTTCCAGGATCCTCTCTAGCACACTGTTCATACACAGGAAGTCTGTAACTTCATTTAAGTCCAAAGTGGGCTCTTTCTACAGAGTACATTTTTTTTGCATTAAATCCATAAATTCATCTGTCCTTGAAGAAATCCTGGGTCAATTGGGGACACCCAAAGCCAGTCTGTATTCCTCCCCTGGCATTATTGCCTCCATTATTTATTTAATATAGGACTTGGACAGTAGAGCATGAAAGAGCTTGAAGAAAAATTCCATAAGGATTTGTGAATGCATAGGTCGGTTTCATACACAGGCCATGTTTCATACATGCTTCAAAACTATTTGTTGTTTAAATAATCCTATTCATACTCCTCCCAACCCTTTCCTGACCCTTTTTCCTGAGCAATTTTTATAGATACAGAGATTGAGTACCAGAAATGTGCAAACAGAAGGAAAAGGTTAATGAAAGCAATGAGAAAACTTCTAAAATTCCTTGCAGGATTGTTGGCCTTACTCTTTTAGATTCCGTGCTGGGTTACTGAGTACTTGCTGATTTGTAATGATTATCTTAATAACCAATGACATGAATTAGTGAAAACCTAATTAGGTCTTTTGAGCAAAGAATATTTTTAAGAGACTTTGACATTTAGTGAGAATGTGGTGTCAGCAGAATGTCTGGGCTGAATATAATTTCTAATTTGAGGAAAGGAATTGGCATGTGATTATGTGGGCATATAGAAAGTGGAATTAAGAAAACGTATCTTCAACAGCCAACTTTTGGAAAACTGAAAAAGAACAAGTGCAATCCAGAACAAGGCAAAACATATAGCATACACAGCCTTTTAGGAGACTTGTTTATTTTTGACATCATTAAATAAAAAGATCTATGAATGGTTACCTGGGTTTACTGTTATTGATCCTTTAATGTTATTGTCAAAGCATGTTTCATATATTGAAGCTTAACATTCTTGATAGTAACTATTGGTTCCAGAAAATTTAAGGTAGAGGTTAGCATTTCTCAGAATCACTAAAAAACCAAACATTGAGTCTTTAATAAAAATAGATATGAATTTTTTGAAGAGGATACTGCGGATATTTTTCTGACCAAATAAACCACTTAGGAGCTCAGATGCCCCACAGGTGTGTAATAATTGCATGTTGCTGAACAACAACAATGTAAGAACTCAGGAGCTCTAACATCAAGTCTAAATTAGCATGCATATATATAGGTCAGCTGTGTGACAAGTGATTTAGGAAATCTTGCCTGGATTTTCCTCATGTGGCTGAGCTGGGTAGGAATGTGGTGTAGATGGGGCTCAGCTGTGGCCTCAAATCTGGGTCAGAATTATCCCTAGAATCCCAGTACCTCCTGAATTCAGCTGACTTGTTGGGTCTGTCCTCATAAATGACAACCAAAGTACCAAAAAAGTAAGAAGAAATATGCTGAATGAAGCCTGGACTCAAAACAAGCAAGCTGTTAACTCCATATGACTGTTGGATAGAACACATCACATGCCCCAATCTTGTGCCAAAGTTAGGGAAAATATCCTCTTACCTTTCTGCAGGAAGAACTGTAAAGTCAAATAATAATTTTGACACCTGCAGTGTTTTAAAAAAAATCAGGTCATTGAATGGAGCATAAAAGAACTAGGCAGTATATATATATATATATATATATACACACACACACACATATATTTTTACATATCAGGGGTCAGCTTTTTAATGCATAGAGGTGGATAAGGGGAGGGAATTATACTCTAGCAGTTTCTTTCAAGAATGAAATGCCAGCCAAGAACAAAACCAAAGGTTGGGAGGCCTGGCAGTGACAACATTCTTGCATCCTTTAAGGGCCTTGCATTTAGGTGCCCTTAGAGACACCTAAATGATTTACATCTGAAAACTCAAGCTAATTAGGAGACCCAAATCATTGTTGAATAGCTCCCTCTATTTATCTAAGTCTCCAAATCTCAAAAATTTTACATATCTTTCTAAAGCTCTCATCTTTAATTTCTGAAATTGAACAGAAACTTGTGTGGCAAAATCCATTTGACTTTGTGTTCAACCACACATTTTTTCCCATTGGATCACTATGGAGGCAAGTTTTAATTTGTTGAATGCACTGTGAGCATGTATGGAAATATCACAGTGAAATAATTCATGTTACAAACGTAAAAGGTAATTAAATTAAGAAAAATTTTAAGGCTTTACTATAGTCAAAAATAAAAATGTTTAAATTAATAGTCATTTCCCATGAAATCATACTCCTCCCAGAAAAAAATCTATTTTAAACTTGGTGCCAGATCAAAACAATCAAACAAAAAAAATCAAACAAGAAAAATAAACTGAGTTATCACCAGTCCTTGTTGAAATCCAAAATTTCAGGATAAATTCAGTTTTCAGCAATAGTTTAGCATCCAAGGAATGACTGCCCCACCTTAGCAGAAATATTGCATTGCCTTAGTAACTGATTTCTATGAGACTTATGAATCAATTTAAGCAGCAACCATGTTCTATTTAACTAACAATATGGTTTTCTTATCAGTAAATTCCAAATAATAATACAAGATCTGAAATTTAACTCCTACTTTCTGTGGAAGTGAACTTCTCAGGTGTTTTGATAATCAGTTTAAACTTCTGATTGAAATTCTACTTATCCTGATCAACCTAGAACAGTAGAATCAGAGAAAAATATTTATGAGGGCATTTGAGATTTTATTTCTATTACTTAGTTTCCCAAATAGTCTACTGAGTAGTGACAGCTCTTTATAGCACTTTTATCAAGAGCTAGGCTTTGTAGATACTACTGCTGCTGCTCTGTAAAAATTCAAGATTTCTAAAAGGACTTGAGTCTCCATGACATTGAAGCCTTCATTTGTTTCTTGGTAGAGTTTACAATTCCATTTATTCACACAGATTTCATTCCAGCTACTGTGTATCATGTATCCTAGCAGAAGCACAAGTTTGCTAGACTTAGGAATGTTTCCCATCAAAGATCATGGCTATTATTATCCTTTCTATCATGTTGTCCTTCAAACAATTCATTTAATTATAGATAGTGGTATGCCGGAATGTGGTATAGCCTCCTAGCTAGGAAAACGGATGATGTGAAATGTGCTCCTCTGTACAACTGTCTGTGTGTATATTCACATGTGTGAGTGTGCTTCTTTTTTTGCCAGTCCTGGGCTTAAGCTCAGGGCCTGAGCACTGTCCTTGGACTTTCTCAAGGCTAGAGCTCTACCACTTGAGCCTCAGCACCATTTCCGGCTTTTTCCTATGTATGTGGTACTGAGGAATCGAACCCGGGTCTTCGTGCATGCTAGGCAAGCATGCTCCCACTAGGCCAAACTCCCGGCCGAGTGTGCTTCTTTCTATATAATTGAAGATATATTCTCATACTCTCTGGCTTGGCTATTATAAAATAAAAACTTTTCCATAGTAAGTTGACAACAAGACAGAAGATGAGTAAGTTGAGAATGGGATATGATTTTGGCATTCACAAGTCTATGTACTGGCTTTCTAATGATTTTTTGCATATGTGGAAAACATCTATAGGGAAAAATGGGAAAACAAAAATTATTTTAAAAAGTATGACGCTAAATGAAAGGACCTCTAGGATATAGAAACAAAAGCCATATAATGAATGATTGTTGTCCTTAATGTACTATGTTATCTCTCATCTCTTTTGCTGTCCCTTGGTTATCTTATATTGTTACAATATCTCACTTTGTTATCTAATATATTGGATATATTTGTAGTTGGTTAGTTGAAATTGGATAGGGAAGGGGGAAAACAAGATGAGGGGTGGGCGTGGGGGGGAGGGAAATGGGGACCAAGACATGAGAAAGGTTATCAATGTATGTGAATTTTAATGCACCTTCTATCTTGTGAATATAATGTAACCCTTCTATTAATTACAATAAAAAGTGTATGAAAAAAAAGCTGGGAATGAGGATGGTGGATAGGTTGACACAGAATGTGCCAACATTCTTGCTGCAGCTTTCCCCAGTGAAACGCATTTTCAAAGTCTTTTTTAATTACAAGCTTAGATAAAAATATTTATTTTATATTTAACTGAAGTATTTTCTAGGTGCAAATGTTCTCCTTTTACATAGCCAAAAGGTTTCTCTGATTTTTTTAAAAAGAAAATTAATTTGCATTTGATTCCACATGTATGGGATAAAAAGCAATGAAGAGTCATAAAATGATATTGTTTTTAAAGTAACTCATTTATTTCTTATTGATTTTCACATTTATTTGAATATGAATATATTTCAGTATCAAACAAAGTAGACTCTGCAATGCTCCTCTTTGGAAATCTATTCAAGATTAGAGAGATGTATATGTTTTTAAAACAGGAATGGCTGATAGACCCTACTGTGAGCACTATCATTTTAGGAATCTAAGCCAGGAATTTCAGCTGATTCTCCCTTTCCAGTACTTTTCATTGAGTTATGATTATATGGAATACATTTGTCAGTGGAACAAGGATGGCATTTTCTCTGCCATGAAACTGAAGAAAAAAATCAGTGAATCATTGTAAGTAATAAATGACTAGACACACAAATATATACCTCTATCATATTTAAACATGTGTGTGCTTCTCTTTGTTGCACCAGGCCTGGCGCTCGAACACAGGGTTTAGTCCCTGAGGTTTGTTGCACAGGGCTAGTGCTCTTGAGTGCTTCCGATTCTTTTTGGTAGTTAATTGGAGGTAAGTCTCTCAGATTTTATTGCCCAGGATGGCTTTGAATCATGATCTAAAATCTCAGCTTTCTGAGTAACTAGAATTATAGATGTGAGCTAGCAGCACCTGACTTTAAATGTGTTTTAAATATGTCAAATATGGAAGTGGCGCTGTGGCTCAAGGGGTAGGGTGGTAGTCGTGAGCTGAAGAGCTCAGGGACAAAGCCCAGTCCCAGAGTTCAGGTCCCATGACCAACAACACCCACCCCCCAAAATGTCAAATATATGTACATTAAAAAAACATCTAATACATCCTATTCACATAGTTAAAAAATTAAGAAACATTAGCTTATATATTATTTAAGCATGTTGGAATAATTCTTCAAGTATGATGAATTTATATGTCTATTAGTTTTGTAAAAGAGCATGTCTATTAGGATTTACTTTCTCTTCAGTATCCAGGTATTTTTAGATAGACTTTGAGAACAGATCAGGGAAAAGAACAAATTTATATCTAACGTATCTAATTTAAAGTCAAGTGGCCTGCAGACTCATGCTTGTAATCCTAGCTAAGCAGGAGGCTGAGATCTGAGGCCACTTGTTCAAAGCCAGCTTGAGCAGGAAAGTCTGTGGGACTCTTATATCCAATTAATCACCAGAAACTCTGGAAGTGGAACTGTGGTTCAAGTGATGGAGTATTACTTTTGAGCGCAAAACCTTAAGGACAGTTCTCAGACCCTGAGTTCAAGCTCCATAACTGGCAAAATAGAAAAGAAAAGTCAAAGGAACCTGGGATGTATGGAATGATTCCAAGTATCATATTTTCTGCTGTAAAGTGAGGGGATGTTCAGTATCTTTACACCTGATTTTCATTACATAACATGTGAATGTCGCCAGCAATCTGTGGATTCAGAGAGTTCTTTTGTACCGCTGATGTTCATAGCTAGCTTGAGTAGAATCAATGAGGTGCCTATAGGAGTATGACCCTGGTCATATGATGCAGTACAGTAGCACTCCTACTGGAATTGGGGACCCATGTCTTGGCCTTCTGACTTAAGAAGACCTCATGGGCAGTTTTGTTTTTTTATACTCCTCTTCCAAAGAAAATCCCTCTTGAAATCTGAGCATCCGATTGTAGAAAAGAAGCAGACATCAGTGAGATATGTGAAGACATATTTCATTTTTATTATCTTTTAGGCATAGACGGCTATGTTAATCCATTTCCACATACAATTCCTATAGTCACATGTAGGGAGTGAACCTTGAGCTATTCAGACCTGCTTCCTGCTGCCGAGGAGTGAACTTGGAAAGACAAAACCTCAGAAGTTGAAGACCAAAAGATTTGCACGCCCAGTGTCCTGGTGTATGTAGCTGCTGTTACACAGGCAAATCTTCTTCTTTATCCAGGCATGGCATTAGTGATATTCACACTGTTCCCTCTTCCTGGCAAACTTTCTGCTCTCAGTTCAAAGCTCTGGGTTCCTCATCTTCTGTTGTCTAGGTTCTGACGGCCTCCCCCTACCTTTTTTGTTTGTCTTTTTTTGCATGTCATTAACCATTGCAAGTGGAAGCCAATCCATAACTGTAGTATAATCCTCTTCTCTGCTTCCATGTTGCTTCTTTATGCAAACATATCTTAGGAGTACAACTTAAAAACTTTGATTTCCCACACCAAAAGAAAAAAAAGGAAAAAATATGAATATGGAAATAATCACATTGTAGTGTTCGTGATTTATTGTTTAAAAGATTTCAGAATTTCTTTAACAAAATTCTAAAGAGAAAAAAAAGAAAGAAAGATATCACAGTATTTACAGAAAGAACAGAATGGCTTAGCCAAGAGAAACAAAACAAAACAAAAGAAACTTTGGTTTTTTTCCCCTTTTTAACTTTGGTTTAAATATTGACCAAGATTCAATTTTTTTCCTGCCAAATAAAACTTTAGTTAATCACAGCTCAGAGGCAAAAATAACACATTTTCTTTTTTCCCATAATACTTTTATATTTTATACAGCATTGAGTCTAATATAATATTTTATGTGTTTAATCCATACCAATGTACTACAGGAAGCTTTTTTCTTAAACTGAGTCACTATTACTCAGACAATAAATGGTTACAAATACAGAAGATCACATGTTTCTAAATAATGCAGAAGTGGCAAAATATTAACCTCAATATGACTTTCATCAATTCATTTTTCTTGCTGTCACTGTGTTTTTTTTTCCATGAGTCCAGAAAACAAGCAACAACTTTTATCTTTCTCTCAAAGAACATAATTTTAGACCTGGAAACATAATGTTCATATATTCTTTTTTTTCTTTAGTTTTCATTTAAAGATATGCAACTCCTGGGACAAAAATGGCTGTACAGCGAACTCCCAGAAACTAGGGTTTTGCCTGAAAGATTGAAGTTTAAAAGTCTAGTCACAAGTAGCTATGGGCCCATATCCAGTCTACTTCAAAAGTTTCCATTTATACTACCACCTTAAAAAGTTCCTCAAGCATAAAACATGTTTATAAAGTTACAAATTTGAATGTAACTAAAGATACAGACATTTTTATTATTACACTCTCATGTACTGCTTGATAAATTATGTACCAGTTAAAAACACTAAATTATCTCAAGGTGCATTCAATATCTGTAGCATAGTTAACAAAAACACACACGAAAAAAATATATATTCTATATTCTGTGGAAAATAACACAGCTTTGAGAATGACCACTGTTAAAAATCTCCAATTCTGACTGATATCTCTTTTTAAAGGAAATAGCATCATTTTAAGGCAGTGGATAACCCAAAGGATTTAACACCAATTTTTTTAAATTACAGTGATTTACATTGTGATCTATGAACATGGGACTGTTATCCATGATTTTTCCAGACCGTGTTCTCACACATGGGTTGTTTTTCTTTGACACGAAGCAATTTACTATCAAGTGGTTTCAAAGATAAGTGTTACCCAAATTCTGTTATGTGTTTTTCAGAACAGGCAAACTTCTCAGTTTGGGAGAACCATTATAATGCATGTGTCCATATGTGTCTGGGATTCAATTCTGAATCTTCTAGTAACACATGAGCCAAGTTAGCATTAAGGTCCTTTGCAGTCTGACTCTGCTTTGTCCTGACAGTGATTAAATCCAGTTTTGAATAGGGCAATGTGTCTGTCCCCAGTGCTCACAAGCTGCCACATTTGGGTTTCAGATGCCTGTGAGTAAGTCTGGGGATTTTACTGATAACAATCAGAATCAGAAATGTACCTGCTCAGATTATCCATATAAACAATTGAAATAAAAACATTACATTATACATCAGATTAAGAGCAACTCCCAGAACAAAGCTTACAGTGTATAAAAATAGCTACGTAAAAAATTTACATAAAAGGCAAACCAAAAAGAAATCCTCAGTGCAGACATTTACAGAAAAGAAATTGAAACCAAACACAACATATGACCTATTATCATGGCTGCCAAATTTTGTAATTTCTTTTCAGTATTTAACTTGAGATAATTCTCTAAAATCCTGTGACAGCTTGGTAGAATGAACTGCTTAATACTTGAACCATGAATTGCTGTCAGTGTCTTTGTTTATGTCTTAAATACAATCCATGTTCATGCTTCAATTGGTTTATATGGGTTTTTTCTCTGAAATGATGAAAAAATAATTTAGATAAGTTACCATAGCAATCATTTTCCGCCAACAACAGATGTTTTGCATTAAGTGACAGAATTACTTCATGAGAGGAATCGTTCATAAAACTCCATTGTCCCTGAGCCTATAACCCTAACCACTGCTATATTTCTTCTATAAATATTATTTTTTTGGAGTCCCCCAAAGGCTTTCCTTTGTAATGCTTAATCCATAGGACAACATTTCATTCCATTCCTCTTCAAGTGTAAAATGCATCCATCCTTTCAAATCACAGTTTGGTTTGTGATATTTGTCTTTGGGTTCATGTGTCTTCTGAGATGGAACTCAATTCAGTTTTGAAGAAAACAGAAGGTAAAAACTATGTGTACACACTGAGGAAAGAACTGAAGGGTAGTGGGAAAATAAGTGTGAGAATGCTACATGTTTGGCCTTAATTTTAAAGCAGGACAAGTCAAGATACAAGCTTTTATTCTTTTTTTCCCAATCGATTTGAATACTTGGTTTCCAGGTTTTAAAACGTGCTGGCACTCCAGTTATACTATTTTTCTCTCGCATGTACCTTCTTCCTAGTACAATTCTTCTCTATATCCCCTGTGTTCCTAAGAGCCTAGCGTGGGCTATGATTATGATTTATATTTCACCTATAACATTGACAGAAGATCTTTTTATTCTTTACATCTTACTAGTAAGTCAATGTTAAAATTATTCTGAAGGACAGGGAAAACAATAGCCAAATGGATTCTTGTTTGGTTGGCTCAAGGGAACACAAAGTGCAAACACATAAATGGTAAGTGACAATAACTTGGTATCATATTTCTTTCTGAGACTGTATCAAAAGCCATACAACTCTATCCAATATATAAACATAGGCAATAGATACATCGTTGACATACACATTACGCACATGTAAATATATGTACATATGGACATTTGTGCACAAATATATGTACACGCATATATATGTATGCTGTCTATATAGAGTATGTTTGTTTACACATACATTACTTTGTCATCCTTTACATTAAAATGATTTGAAAGATAGCTGTATAAATATACTCACAGTTATACTATATTCTTCAATTAAAATATTTATATTTTTAAATTTATTCTAAATTGTTCTGAATATAAACTTAGAGCCTGACCTTTGAACCCAAAATACCAACATAATAAAATAAGGCTTCTTCCTCCTGAGCAAAACTTTTGCATTAGAAAACAAAAATGCAACTTATATGTTAAAATTAGATTTTTAAAAAAGGGTTTTATGACTTAGAGAATAATGGTTATTTGAGGGAGTCTGAAAAGTTCGATGTGATTCCGTTTTTTTGAGTCACGAAAGTTCCCTTTTTGAAAACTCTCTTCCTGTTTTGGAAGCTACAATTATGAGGCAGTCAAAAGTAAAACCTTGCCCTGTCATCTTCAAAGTGATTGTGCACTCTTGTACATTAGTGTCTAAAATTCTGTCCAGCACACTCACCTGGACAACAGGAGTCATTTCTCTCTTAGGCTTCTGTTTTGTGATTGTTTTCTTCCAACTTTTTGTTTTCCTCCATGTTTCCAAGATCTTTGTTTACATGTTTTGATGCAGTCCTGTATGAGAATGAAATGAGCATCATTTCATTGAAATGGTTGAAAGGGTTAAAGATCAAACTGCACAAAGTATGAAAAATAAGGATGAAAAGGTTGAAGACTTGGCCAACAAGTCCCCATCTTTGAATACTGACTGACAAAAACATATTCTCATTAACCACAGCATTTTAGAAAGTGTGTATTCAATCTATGATAGGAGACAAAAATAGATTATTTTGGAGATTGTATGTGCTTTGCTAGATTATGGTTTCACTTGGGTTGTTTTCTCTCTACTTTCAGGGAAGTAGTTATCAGTTGACAATGAGCATATTCATTCTGGGCCAAAATTTTCTACAAAAATATTCTGGGAGAGTTTAATTAAGAGCCTTTTCCATTTGTGTTTTCTCAAACATGTCCCAGTTACGGCCAATGACCTATGACCATGTTTATGGATAATGAATATATTATACATAATATATTATAAACAAGTTGCAGGGGCTAAAGGTAATAGCCACATGGATACAGAAAACTAGAACAATCCTGGCATGATGGATCTCAAAGTAAGTTCTCTAGATAAGACTTAAAAGCCAAAAACTCAACAGTACTTTAGCTACTGCTCACACAGACAAGACATAATTTTAGTTTAAACTTTACCAAGACATATCAGTTATCCTATTAAAAGCTTGTAAAAGCTGAATCAAAACCATGTGTCAATACTAAACATTCATCCTAAGGCAGATAAATAACATAAAAGTAACTTTCACAATATCAAAACGACAGTCAGTGACCTAATTAGGAAAATTTTATTTTCTTCTTTTTCTTTTTTTAAAATTGTATTTTATGGGGGGGGTTCCAGTTACATTTATTGGGTAGTAGGGACATTACTTCTTGAACATTAATACCCCTTCCCATGTTTTTCTCCCCCCAATTATCTTGAATTTCCCCTTCCCTTCCCCTATTTCAAGTAAACAAATAAATGTATATACATTATACCAGGTACCAAGGTCAGATACAGTAACATGAGATAAACAATAAGGGAGAAAAAAGAAAAGAAATGACTTCACATAGTACATTAAGAACAACAATCATAAAGACAACAATTATAACGATACACTTCTTATTTCCATATCCTAGAGTTCATTTTGCTTAGCCTCATCCTATATGGCCATATGTACATAGCTTTTGAGCCATTTTGATCTTTTGCTCTGAGAATCCTAGACGTGTATGAATTATTACAAATGAGGGAAACCATGGAGCCTATGTTTCTTTGGTTCTGGCTTATTTCACTTAGTATGCTTTTTTCCAAGTCTTTCCGTTTCCTTAAAAATGGGGAATGTCATTCTTTCTGATGGCAACATAGAATCCCATGGTGTATAAATACCAAAAACACATTGTCTAGAACAATCTAGTGGGATATAGACTCTATAAAATATCAGTTAACACATCATGTCACATCACAGAAAAAAAAATAGAAAGTCTTTGTATGAGATAGCCTTTGGACTTAGAAAGTTAAAAACTTTAAATCAACTATTTTAATACCCAACTAATGACAAAGAAGAACATATAGTAATAATGGGAAAGCAGATGGTAATCTCTGCAGCAAAAAATGTAAAAAGAGCTGAAAGCTACATTATTGAAAACAAACAATTCACTAATTGCCTTAATAGTCTGTGAGGGAGAGAAGAAAGCTACAGTTACTTTAAGGACAAAAATATGAATTATATATTTTGAAAAGTAAGGAGATGACAGCAAAAAAGGAAAAGAATAAATCTTTAGAGATCTTCTACACACAACTGACAATATACAGAATTCTAATGTATGTGTAACTGCAGTGCCCCTATGAAAAGAAAATGGAACAGAAACATTAGACATAAAATAAAAAGCAAGAAAAATTCTCAGACTTTGTGAATTCTATTGACTTGCCATAAAAAACTGCTCTGAAGGGTAACATTGATCAAGAGAGTCTGTGCTCATAAGCTGGCATGTTGAATTTAAACCCAATTGGACAACTAATTTTAAATAATTTTAAAATAGTCAAACATCCTCAAGAAGGAAAACAAAGATAAATGCATGCCTGAATATTTCTTCCTCAAACTAATCACAAGTAAATGTGTAGAGAAATATTCAAAAGTAGCCCCAAAACCTGCTTGGGAGAACAATGACTTACTACAGATGATATTTTATCAGAAAGAAATTTCAGGGTAGATATAATTAGTATCTCTAAAATTCTGAAATGAAACTTTCAATCTAGACTTTTATATTCAGTGAAGAAATACTTCAATTAAAGAAAAACAATGAAGATATGGTAAATAAAGTAAAGCTAGAAAAAATATTACCAATGTAGTCTGGATTTAGTTTTATATAATATTTATATTCTGTTTTGCAGAAAGTAGAAGGAATTTCCTACTAGTAAGAATATGTCTGCCTAAAATATTTCAGATCTTAGAGTATTTTTAGATTATACCAAATATATACAGATTATATGTTATATATTTATGTATGAAGATAGACATTGTCCAACAATACTAAGGAAGCAAAACCCAAGCAAGTGCTCTAAACCAGAGGCTGAAGAACTTTGCTCAAAGATTTGGATTGTGAATACTTTATGTTCATATGCTACATAAATTTTTATTTTAATTATACAGCTGTACCACTGTGGCATGAAATCAACACAAATTATTTATAATGATATTATAGTAGACTTTTATTGTTAAACTGTGAGAGCATCCTGGGAATCATAATTTTCTTAGTTTTCTGTGTGATTCATTTTTAATATGGGGATTTAAAGAATTGAAAATAAAACATGGGTAGGATACCCATGTAAATATTATACAATGAAACTAGTGTGTGTGCATTAGTATCAGACACTGAGAAATTTATAGCATGGAATATTATGAGAAGTAGTGAAGGATACTTTTATACTAATAAAACTTTTGATGTATAAGGAAATAATATTATTTGAAAGCATATCCTGCTATATGGCCCCAGCCTCTGAGCACCATATTACACAGCTATGCAAATACACTAAACTGTTATCTACCCTGAGATGTGCTAAGTAGAAACACTTGCTCACTTGCTGTTGATGAGGAGTGTGAAAAGGGGAAGGTATAGACAAGAGATTATTTAGCGTGTGTAAATACGATTTACACATACTCTGTTAGAAAGTTGTCCATTTTTGTTGTGAAAATTCATTTTTCCCTAATGGAAATATCTGAATATTTTTGTGTTGATTTTGAGATCTATGTGTAAAAGAAATACAATGTTATGGAATGCCTTTTGAAAATTTTAAAAAATTTGGAAAATTTCAAGGACTTGAAGAAAGAACTTCAATCAAAAACAGGCAGACAAACTTCTCTTTAAATTATTTCCTTTGTAAAGAACTTCTCAATTGATCTGAGTGGCATTGATAAAGTACACATACTTTATATGTGGTTAAAATATAATGAACAAAGATTGTTTATCCTAAGTTATCTCCATTAGAGACTCCTTTTGGGCCAATTTAAATATGAGAGGAATGTTGACTCATAGAATCATAATATGCTAAGTTGGGATAAGGCCCTTAGGTGATACCTTAGCCTAATATGTGAGGCAGGGAGGATGGTTATGTTCAGATTAGTAGGGCTGGAATTCTCTTGTTACTCTTCAAGTCTAAGCTATAAGACCTTAAACTTGTCTCTCCTCTTAAGCCCACTGTGGTCCATCTATAAATAGAAAAAAGATGACAGTACCTACTTACAGTGCTGTGGTGATGATAAAAGTGACAGCATCCATGAAAGTACCAGGCTGTTACAGAGACTCAACAATTTACAATCAGGGAAAGGTCATCCAAGGTCATATGGCTACTGAGCAGCAGAAGGAAGTTTAGATCTAAGACTCAATTCATTTGGTGGTATATCCAAAGAACAGTGTCTTTATAGACCTAGTGTTGCTTTCAGAATATTTTAGGACATTTAAAAAATATTTTTTTCAGAATATTTTGAAACTTTTTCTAGAGATTTTCCAAATACTATACACTTCTTTTCAGCCTCACTTAAAAGAAGGTAAAGGTCAAGGCTGGTGGTGTATCCGAATGATGCTTTTATTTTAGCAATGGTTTATGGAGATGGAGGAATTAGGGTCAGTGAGACAGTGACCCTAATGTTCAGTGTGGCCAATATAGACTTAAGACAAGTTAAAAGTGGACAACAAAAATGGTAATAAAATAATTGACTTTGGAAGGAGGCCAAGATTTTATGTAGTTCTTTCAAAAACAACAATATACATTATAAATGGCCAAACGCTCTTAAGAGCAGGAGGAATCCTTGACTCTGTCTAGATACAGCGATGTTTTCAATGATTTCTGGTGGATAACTTGCCTGTTTTTATTCCACAAAAAGGTACCAGGCCTATGCACAGGCAAGATTAACCACATTGGGCAGGATTAGCAATTTCAAAAAAACTGACTATTGACTCCTTTGATGGAAATGAATAATTCCTAGGGGAATATTTTTCCCTTTTCCCTCATCATGATTGTCACCAAAGTGAGCCACCTCATGGGCTGAATTTAATGGAAATGAAGAGGTGGAGAAGAGAGCACTAATTCCTGCAGAAAATTGCCTACCATCTCTTCATTTGAGCAAGAAAATGGACAATAAACATCTCGCTAAAACAGCTTGGAGTTTTATATCCTTAACATTGCTTAGACCCCTAGGAAGTCCCTTACTAAAATAAAAAAAAATATATATCCTCAGTGAAAAAAAATCAGCATATGGCTTTACCATCTTAGGTGGTAGTGAATACGAGGATGACTCACAAAATAAAAGATTGGAAGGATTAAAACAGACGCAGGGTCAGTGAGTATATTTGCTCAGAGGTTGCTGTGTATCCATTCCCATCAGGTAGCCTGATGTTGCCCAGCGCTGTATTTCAGCATCAGGCTCACACCAGGGAACCCTTTACTTAGATGAAACAAGCATGTGGCTTTCTCTTCAATGAGAACATCATATTTTGGCAGACTTTCGTTTGTTTTCTCCAGGGGCTTGAACTCGGGGCCTGGGTGCTGTCTCTGAGCTTCTTTTGCTCAAGGCTAGCACTTTGTATCACATGAACCATGGCACCATTTCCAGCTTTTCCTGTTCATGTGGTACTGAGGAATGGAACCTAGGGTTTCTTGCATGCCAAAGTAAAGACTCTACCACTAACTCACGTTCCCATCCCAAGTATATTATATTTTGAGACAAGCCTTTTCTCTCTGAAAAGGTTCAGAGACAAAAGGTTCCATGCAGCAGAAGAGAAGAGGACTCATAGGGGCTTCTGCCCCTTGGGTGGATATTAATGACCTAGAAGCAAACTCCTACGTCATTACTTCAGCCCACTTCCCCTTAAGTCTATTACCAATGGTTTGGTAGAATAATGGGCCAATTTCTTTCTTCCTATTTCCGCCTGCCTGCTTGATCTGGATGGATAAAGACAAAGAAGCAAAAATTTGGATTACTTTAAATTCTAAAACTAGAGGAAAGGCTATGTCATTTGGCCCCTATGAGCATTCTCCTTTCCCCACAACATTATAGCAAATGCCGGTAGGCAAGTCAGAGCTGATATTTTCACTGCTAAGAAGCCCTGAAAATGTAGCAAAATTAGAATAATATGGAATCTGGAGAAAGAAATACTATAGGCCAGGTTAATCTCACTGACCCTAGGATTCTAAAAAATGGAGTTAATAATTCATTAAATGGCTGAAGATTTCAGTAAAAGAAATATGACAGAGAGAAGAGAAAGGAAGAGAAATAGAGGGAGAGAGACAATACTTGCTTGTGCCATTATAAGTGAGAAAATTGGTAGAAAATGTACAGAGCATGTCTTCCAGCACTACATTTTCAATTCATTCAATGGAGAATCTTTTCTCTTTTCTTTGTGAGGACACATATTTGGTTTCAGAGTTAGTATGGATTAGAAATGAAAAATACAGTTAAAAATCACCTTTCTTGTACAATCTGGTTTCATCTATCAAGAAACACTAATATAAAGGACTCTGAATAGCCTGCTTGTTATTTCTTGAGATTTCAGTGTTACAGGAAGTTCTTGTTAATTCCTTGCCAAGTTAGGACTGTCTTTGCTTTCTTCCAAAAGCACTGGAATAAAGGCATTACACAGGCCAAATTATCGTAGTACATTTTTGATTCTGTGATTTCCGTATTATCTGTATACACAACACAACAGCTTTCATGAACACAGCACTGTGTTACAAGAGTGAATCATCGCTAAGTTTTTATGCTTTTACACAATGAGGGTTTTGAGATAATAAATGTCTGCTTAATATTTGCTCTCAGTGGTAAGACCTGTGGAAGCTGGGCAACTATTCAATGCATTCATGTATGATTTTAATAAACTTCTAATGAAGTCCATGCATGCCTACATAATTCTGCCTGTACACCTTTTCTTTATTTTTAGATCTGAGTTGTTTCTCTTTTAATATTAGGGGCTTTTTTGCAATTACCAAGGCAAAGAGCTTCCTTCAAATATTGTTAAAATTTTCTAGCTTTATCACAAGAACAAAAATCTCAGAAATTCTCATTTTGAAAATGTCTGTATTTTATTTTTTGGCACTGCTAGAGTTTGAACTTAGAACTAGCTAGGCATGTGCTCCATACCAGGCCTCCAGGTTTTAAGGGCATAGGGTTACATTTTTTGATCTGGTATGGATTGTATTCTTCCTACTTATGCTTCCTATAAGAGCTAGGATGAGCCGCTGCCTGTTCAGAAACTGCAGTTTCAAGCTGCAATCCTGAGTATCTAGGATTACAGGTATGAACCACTGGCTAATCTTGAAAGCTCTTATTATGCATTTCATTTAGTCTGGTTAGTGAATTAAGAGGTTAAGAACACTAAGTCAATTGTATTAGTGCCAGTTTATTTCAGAGTACACTGTTAAAAATAAGTAATTAGGCATACAAATCACTCACCAAATCTGAAACATTCCACACACTGGTAAAAAAAAATCCTGTGATGCTTGGAGGAGGATTATAGCTTATTGCTTGGATTGCAATTCATATTAGTGTACTTCTGTACACTAAATTTGATGGAATAATAATAGTAAATATAAATTATTTATATGATTGTTTAAATCAGATGCTAAAAGTTACACTTAATACGTGATACTGTAAAGCTGAAACCCCAGTTTAATGACACTGTGAAGCTACATGTTCAGTATTCATTCATCCATAATTTTAATTTTAGATCACCACATGGAAATAACTAATGAATTAATATATACACATTAATTTCTTCTATATATGGAAAGACAATTACGTCTATTGAGATACTGATTATTACAATAGGCTGATTAAGATGCAGGGAGTTTCTCAAGAATTAGCATCCGTTTAATTGCAAAGTAGAAGATAAAAGTTCATGTTTTAGCTTAGGACATAGGCATTTCATTTTCATTTTTCCAAGGAAAAAGTACTTTGGAATTTGGCCGAAATCTTAGCCAAAAAAAAAAGTTTTGAATCAAAGTTGTTTGATTTGTTTTGTTTTTGGTTTTTTGGTCATGGATAATAAAGGGAGGATAAGATTTTGATCATCAGAAATCTATAAAATTCCCAATCTAGAGCATCTACTTTCTCTGAGAAACTTTTAGTAGCTTAGTATTTTCTTTTACTTACATGGAACTGATACTCCTCTAAATTTTCCATAGATACTATGGGTACAAACCCATGTTATACATTTGTAGCTAAAATGTTCTCTGAAGGAAATCATGCATTTGTTAGTGTGATAATAAAATTTGTGTGCTAACCTGACTAGGCTATGTCATGCCCAGAAATTTGATTGAACACTACTCTGGTTGTATGAGAAACAGTCGTCCTAGATGAGATGAACATATGAATGAAAAGACTGAGCAAAGGAGACTTCCTTCCTTTTTGTGTATGTGCCACACTTTGTCAATTAAAGTGTCAGTATAATTAGAAGGCTAAGAAAGTCGAACTGACTCACCACTTGATTTGGGCATGGCTTACTTATGTTTGTTTACTTTTTCTCTATAGTCCAGACTGTAAGAATGGCTCCACAAGATCTTCATCCTGTTTAATTTCAGTCTGAAACTTCTATTTCAGCTTCTCTATGCCCAGGCTTTGTAGACATAGCCTGAATCTTTACATCTGGTCTCCAGTATATCTAGTTTGCTGATGGCACATCCTGAACTGTTGTAACCTCCATAATCAAGTGAGGCAAATACTTGTAATACATTTTTATTCTCTCTCTTGGACTCATTCTCTTTTTGACTCTCTCTTCCAAACAGTGCACATGTTTGGCTACACACATACACAAACACATTCACAAATGCATGCACACTATGGTCTGATTTTCTAGCTAATACATAAGATTCTGATGAGGACTGCTCAATAATGAATGAAGTGCCCAAATCAGAAAATGCTGTCCCTTTTATGGTAATTAGCATCATATACTTCCATCACAGCTTAAAATAGAAAACAAGATTTTACTTTAATGGAAAAGAGAAGAAAGTAAGGTATCATGAGATAACAATGATGCTTGGTGATTATGCACCAAAGTTTTCAAAGAAGTCTATCAACTGCAATCTATGTAACTGTCTTTTAAGAATTCTCTGACTCAAAATTTTATTATGTAACCAGTATATAAAGATGCCTATCTAGTAGATGGTCTGTGAGACTAAAACAAACACCTCATTCCGAGCTCATCAGTTCATGTGTTCAGGAGAATTTAACCACAGCTTCCCTTGTACGGCAGTTGCACTCAAACACTTCACCAATGAACCTGACATCTTTACAAGATGAGGTCAGGGGTTCCGATTTGAGTCGGATTTTTGTTTCTTTTTCATTTTTTTATTTTTTGTGGGTCATGAGGCTTGAACTCAGCCTGCACACCATGCCTAAGCTCTTTAGCTCAAGGCTATCTCCCTACCCTTGAACCCCAGCCCCACTTCCCATTTTCTAGAGGTTAATTTGAGATAAGAGGCTCACGGTTTGAGACAGGTTGGCTTGGAACCTTGATCCTCAGATCTCAGCCTCCTGAGTAGCTAGGATTACATGTGTGAGCCACCACACCCAGGTGATTTTTCTTTTAAGTTAAATTTTCCCTTCAGAAAATTTAGATAAATTGTATCAGATCGAAATAGCATAAAAAATTATGTCAACTGTTGTTACTAGATGTAATTTAATTCATGAGATTGAAAACCATTAGCTGAAAACTGAAATATGCTAAGGATCACCAATGGAGTTGCAGAAGACTCAGCTCCATTTGTTCTACGTGATAAAAAGTACTAGATGTGTGCATGCTCATAGTCTTCATTGGTTGACAGGTTTTCATTATAAACTATTGATGGATGATGTATAAGTTTCATAGTATGGATATATTTTATGATTCTAAACATTTTTAGTTTGATGCAATTTTAATTTAATTCTTTTTGTCCATCATGGGGCTTGAACACTGGGCCTGGGCACGGTCCCTGTGCTCTTCAGCTCAAGGCTTCCACCCTACCCCTTGAGCCACAGTGCTACTTCTGGTTTTCTACTGGTTAATTGGCGATAAGAGTCCCAAGGTCTTTAGTGCCAGGGTTGGATTTGAACCACGATCCTCAGATCTCAGTCTCCTGAGTAGCTAGCATTACAGGCATGAGCCACTATATCCAGCAAATTAATTCAATTTTATTAATGACAAATAATATCTTTGTTTCTGAATTATATTCTTAGACAAATGATAAGACGACAATACTCAACTGGAGAGCAGTAGGACCGAGTTAACTAACTGGAATCAAGAAGTAAGGACAACAAGTTTTCCACCCAATCAGCAATTTCATTGCAGTCATATTAGTCAATGCAAAAATTACAGACAATAAAATCACACACAACAGTCACTAACACATATTTTAGCCTTATGAAAATGAATGTTCACAAACCCCAGGCAGCATATGTGCTTTAAAAATAATATCAAATAAAAATCAAATAATTTGAGTTCAAAATCATGACTAAGAAAAAATCAGAGGACACCTATAAAATGATGCCCTATCATAGCCTAGGTGTATACGGTAGTCACCGAATTAAAGCCATATATGACCAGGCTGACTTGAAGGACAAGGCTGTCTTATTGCATACGGGGCTGGCACAGCAGGAGTGAGCCCAGGGATGGTCAATGAATGGTGAAAATCGTTGTTCCACCACTTACTTTGATTTTTTCATGTACAGCCAGTAGACAACACCAGCCACGAGAGCAGCGAGGAGGAGACCCACAACAATCCCCACAATTAGTTTGGCCTGGTCATTCACTTTCTCTCTGTTTTCATCTACAAAAAAGAAGAAAAGTTCATGCAATTACAGGCAATGCTGAGTGTATTATTATTTTTTTGAATAGAAGCCAGTGCAGTTACTACTTATTCATGGTGACTGAGCCTCACTACCATGATTAACATGCAAACTTGTGATTTTTAAGGGGGTGAAATTTTAGTGTTCTACAATCTGGTCTCATTTAATTTAAGCCACTATTGTGGGAAGCTAAGAAAATTACTTATACAAGGACACTTCATAAATCTTGAACTGAGAGTCAAGGAAGAAGGGTCGGCAGCATAGTACCTACCACTTATCTCGTCTGCCTCATCGTGTTCTGGAATACTTACTGAAATGAAAAATGTTAATATGAAATTAAAAACAAAATTTGTTGATATATGAAAGTCACCTTTACCATTATAGCATGAGGTAATAATACTCAAATAAAATTTCTGTCCTACAGCGAAGGGTAAAAAAATAAGATCACATTTAATAGAGCACGAACACCCTGCAAAAGAAATCAATCTTGCTTTAAGGAAAGGATAGTAATTAAAAATGCAAAAGTAATCATCTGTCACAGAAATTTTCACAAATAACAAGTAGTACTAATTTGAAATCCATAGTAATTTTTCACTATATAGTACCCTTCAAAAGTACCTTATTTTCAGAAACAATTTAGCACCGGTGAAGACTATGTGCTCTACTCTTCAATTTTTCTCATATTTTTTTTCAGCTTCCCCATAGGGAAACTCATTTTCATTCTTTGGTGTCAAAGACATACACCTAGAAATAGTCTCAAGGTGTGGATTTGGGTTACAGATTATTCAGGAACATATGTGATGTAGGCTCAAGTTCTCTAACAATGTGCCACACTTTTGGTTCATTTTAAGAGATATTGGTCTTGTAGATGGTAATCTATGCTAAGCTATGTAAACATGCTTCAGAGTTCATGTGGCTATATCAGAACTATCAACAATGGTTTGATAAGATGTAAATTCCCAGTAGATATGGATATCTATATCTATAATTCCACCCAGTAGATATGGATATCTATATCTATAATTCCATCTATAGATACAGATATATTCATTTAATTAGAATCTCAGATGTTCACTTAGATTGAAAATGATTTTGTCAAATCTTGATCAAGCCACTGTAATATCTAGAGAATAGAAGCACCTCATACAGTCAGACTAAAAAAGACTTATGTTCTATAAGAAAGGATGGATTCTCTTAGTAGGATAAATCAATACTGTCTGAATTGCGTTCTGAGAAGTCATGCTCCTATTTTAGAGTTACATTTGTTTAGAACTTTCTAATGTCAGTCAAACATTCTTTAAGATTCCAGTTGTAGTTCAATAGGGACAACTAACTTTACAAAATTATTACCTCCAAGCCCCCACTGACTCTTGGACATTGTATCTATAGCCTTCTAAGGTCACACACAGGATTCCAACTGACAGAAGAATAAAAGTTGGGCATTGTCTAAAGCAGCCTTTTTTGGTTGTTGTTTTTAGGCCAGTGGTGATTTAAGGGTGAGATAGATATAGGAAGAATAAAAGGATTAAGATAATGAATAATTTCACTTTTAATCAAAATTATTTTCATAAGAAATGGCTAAAGGTTTATACATATTATACAGATTTCAGTATGCACAGATCCTTTCCCTGAGATAATTTCTTACATTTGAGTTTTGTTATAATTGAAAAATGATATAAAAATGGAGCCATTTTAAGAATTCTGGTATCAGTTTGCTCAGATGATATTAATAAAATAATATGCCAAAATTTTAATCTCATGATATTACTGTGTAAAACAAAGGCAGAATAGATGGACCATCAAGAATTGGATTACAAAAAGAAAAGATTACAAATTTACCAAGGTTAAAGCTGTTATAAAAATGCATTAAGATAATCATTGAATTATCTCTACTCTGAACACAAAATATGTATTAAATAAAAGCAACTTATTTCTTATCCTGTGTTGCTCATTAGAGCTGTTTTAATAAAAGGACAAGGTCACTGATCCAAGAGATATGAAATGATTTAAACTGTTAAGACAAAGATAGTATAAAAAAAACAGGTGAAAAAGAAAAGAACCTTATGGCGATGATATCAAATGCAAAATAAATGCATACATAAATAAAACTTACCATAATGCAGTACAGGAAGATGGAACTGAAGATTTTAAACTAATGAAGAATAACTTCAAATTTTCTTACTTTTTTTTAATGCCAGAAATGAAATACTCACTAGCAGAGATATTGAGGGAGTTTACTGTTCGCTCCAACTGGTTTTCTGCTGCGCAAGTTAATGTAACATTCTCTTCAGGGGAAATGATAATTTTACTATAATACCTGCCATTGATATAAGGAGATTCCTCTGTCTGGAAAAAGAAGGAAGTTGGGTTTAAACATGGAACTATATCCCAAGTGCGTGGAAAAGAAACATAGTGAGGAAGTGGATTACATAAGATGCTCCATCATATATTATGGTGTTCACAGCTAAGTGTAAGAATGGAGATAATTAAAGTTATAAGGGGATTTATTTTTCTACGATGATCCTAATAACTAAGTCAATCAAACCATTGCAACTGATGTTCTGTTTTAGTTAACACTTTAACAGGATATTTATTTTAAAATGACTTATTGGTAGTTAGCAAATTCCATCAACTTCAATATATATGAAGTCCCTTCTAGGCAAATAGAACCATTTTCTCCTAGTTTCCTTGTATTACATAAAGAACTGAATTTATTTTCAGTGACTATGAAGGTCTGTTGATTTTTTGCAAGCAAGAACATTGCATTTACTCTCTTCAAACATACAAAGCAATCCAGTTTTATCCCATTCCTAGAATTTGACCCTTAAATCCAATATGACTCAAGCAAATAGGCACTTGAGTCCTTTGCTTTGTCTGTCATTTTATTCACATTATGTCCTAATTTGCTCCCATTTTGCTTTATAGTTAACTACAGCTTAAGTGTATTGAGGACAGAAATAGGATCTCTGCTACTCCCTTAGGGTAGAGGACAGGCAGAGATATATTTTATTTATGAAATAGTAGACTCATCACGTGTTTGATGTAGGAATAAATCCAAGATTATGGATGGGTCAGCCTGGATCTAGGACAAGAAAAATGATATATCACCTAGTGGGCCAGAATCAAACTTTCTCTTTGACATTGTGGAATAACATTATTATTTTGGTCTCCATTGTAAATATACTTGCTATTTTTTCCACACCCTCCGAGGGTTTTGCATGTTAGTATGTCCTTTTATTTGCTACATCAATCCCTGCAGAATGTAGTTACTTATTTCTAAAACGGCCATTCATTTATCAGATATTTGTCCTGATCTTATTTTGCCATTTTCTCTGCCTACATGACCAGTAGAAACAGTTCTCTCCTGCTGCACTTAGCAGTGAGTTGAAATAGATATTAAAAAGAATAAAGTAGTAAAGAATCATTCCCAATTATGTTTTAGTCTTTTTTTTTTGCCAGTCCTGGGCTTGAGCTCAGGGCCTGAGCACTGTCCTTGGACTTTCTCAAGGCTAGAGCTCTACCATTTGAGCCTCAGCACCACTTCTGGCTTTTTTCTGTGTATGTGGTACTGAGGAATCGAACCCGGGTCTTTGTGCATGCTAGGCCAGCACTTTAACCACTAGGCCAAACTCCCGGTCTGTTTTAGTCTTTAATTTTAGCGTTTGATGTGAAAAGTAGGTTTCTACATTGACAAGAACAAAGAAGATGTAGATTTGTATCCCAAATAAAAGAAAACTACATTTGATTAGGTTTAAAGGGCCAGTTGTCTTCTATTGTGTGTCCATTATATCTACAAAAATCAGAATCACTTTCTTTAAGTGTGATTCCTTTTCAAGCTTTCCATCCTGAGCACAAGGAAATATATATGTATGTTTCAACGATAAGGAAAAAGTCCAGATCAGCTCTGCTCTGCAAATAATATGAGTTGAGCCAGGGCTGAATTTCCATGGACAGAAGAAAAGTAAAGGTTTCAATTTAAAATAAATTTTCCTCATTTTTCCTTTACACATATTCCTCAAATTTCATCTGAGTCCAAATGGGGCATAAAGTATGATAGAAAATTCTGTGTTCCTGAAGATTCTTTAACTGGTCTAATAAGATGAGGGGATGTTAAAATGGTTATTGAGAAAACTGTAATTTAAAGGATTCTAAGATCCTAAGCAGTTTGTCAGCTTAGTGGCATTAAGTTATAAACCCACAGTGCCATACCAGATTGTTGTTACTTTTGTGAGACTTACAGTTAAGAGAAAAATATTGTAATGTTTGGACTTAACTGTTATTAAATGTCACAAATATTTAGGTTTGATTTATCTCTTCTTTGGTGTAGAAAGGTGCAGCCTAGATTCTATTACAAATCGGTCTCCCCATTACTAGTTTCTAGCTCTAACCCCAACACAGGAAACCAGAATACATATTTAACACCCCTGGAACCCACTTCTAAGAAATATCTTTTTATATGAATAATTAAAGTAATTAATGGAGGCTACCTATACTCTGATATATAATTTTCTGATGCTGCCAAGTATTTATCTAAATATTTTAATTTCCTAAGCTTTAGAAATTAATGACCATTGGGCACTATCCAGTTAGAATTGTTTGAAAACAGAACACAATGTGATGAGTTCTCCATTTCTCACAGTTCTGAGGTTTAAAACCTTTGGGAAAATTTGGGTAAGATTTCAGAAATCAGCAAGAGCTTTTTCTGAGACACTCTTGATTTCATGTAGTAACAAATCAATCTACACTTTGGGTTCCAAAGTAAAACTCCATGTTGGGACAATCATAGCATAAAACAAGACGAATACTTGCCTGGTTTATGACGCCATTGCCAGTAATTGTCCATTGAATAGCTGGCTTTGGAAAGCCTTCCACGTGGCAGATTATTGTTTTAGACAGTCCACTAGGATCAGTTTTCTTTGTCATTTTGATCTGAGGCTTTCCTAAAACACCATTGCAATGAAAAAATATTATAGTACATGCAAGCAATTTAAAAAGATCAAGCATTAAATTCTCAGAGGTTGACTTGGTACCACAGCATTTAGCTACCTTCTACAATGAGGGTCAGGGACTCTCGTTTCTTTAGGCCCTCCACTTCCTGCAGAGCAGTTTCACACACGTAGTTTCCAGCATCCTGATAATGAAGACTAGAAAAGGATGGGCTTGATCGAAGCCTGGTGTTATCCTGGTGGTTAAATAAGAAGCAAATTACCTCCCAGCAAACAACTATAATATTAAATATAGTTAGTAGAAATTAATTAGGCCTAAATTATTCCCCTGGGTCTTACAAAAATGTAAGTATCCTTTGCAAAGTTTTCATAGGTTTTTGCAACTAGATTTCCTTGATCTTTTGTGGTTTTTGAGTTAGGAAAAGCAGAGTTGTATTTCAGACCTTTTGGTTAGGAAACTGGCCATTTAGAAGAGAATAATTTTTGAGGCTGAGTTTCCTTTACTTGTGAAAAAGGTCATATTTTTACCATAGAGAATTGATCTAAGAACTTAATTATATTTGTGTGTATATACACATATTTATCTTATGATGTGATTACATTAAGGAATGTTCTCATGTGACAATCCCTCTTTATAATCAATATGCAATTGTCACAGATGTGTGATAATTTATCAATTTCATCTAGTACAATGATCAACTCTGAAGCTCCATTATAAAATTATGACAAAGATGCTTTTAACAAAAGTGCCTCGAGGAAATTAATTTTTATGAGAAAATGAAATAAAATGTCTAATTTTTAAAATCACTCGACATGCAGAAAATATCTCTATTTGTCAGAAATTGAAATTAAAAGGCAACTAAAAAATCTTAAGTTTCTTTTGTTTCTATCTACTAGAATATATTCCCCCTCCATATTAAATAATCCCTATAAGTTAATGTTGACTGGCAATACCGACATTAGTATTCAATCAATAGTGATTCCCTTGAATGGAAACTGGTTGTAGGAAACGTATTTCTTAAGTCCCAAAATAAAAACATGTTGAATATTTATACAATTATTGATAACATATTTAGTTTTGTGACATTTGCCAGAATAAAAATGTAAGGTTAAGTAGTCAGACAATAGAATGAACATTTTAATTATTCAAGTGAACCAAAATTCACTGATGAGGTTGGAGGAAAAAGGAAGGGAAAGAAGAATCTGAGCTCCAAGACAAATCAAGTAAGTAACAGAGATCTAACATGAAGAGTGGTGAAAAGTGTAAAAGAAATATAAAATAATTTATATTTTCCTCTATTAGAAATTTTAGCAACAAATTTCTCCCCACTTTCATTGAATATAATTATTTTTAACCCTTGCTTCAAGCAGTGTACATGTGTTTGTGTGTGTGTGTGTGTGTGTGTGTGTGTGTGTGTGTGTGTGTGTGTATGTATTTCAGCAGAAAAAAAAATGTGTTTCATGGCCCTTCCTTGCTATTCTTTGGTCACAAAAGCATTGAATCTTTGAAAACAGCAGACAAGGACTTAAGTGGCAGGATCATAGCCACAAGCAATTATTTGAAAAAAAAATTGCCAGTCCTGGGCTTGAACTCAGGGCCTGAGCACTGTCCTTGGACTTTCTCAAGGCTAGAGCTCTACCACTTGAGCCTCAGCAGCACTTCTGGCTTTTTTCTATGTAACTGGTACCAAGGAATCGAACCCCGGTCTTTTTGAATGCTAGGCCAGCACTCCACCACTAGGCCAAACTCCAGGCCCCACAAGCAATTATTTTATGAGAAATTTATCTTGAGTTAACTATTAAGGCTAAATATTTTTATTAGCATATAATAGTTATACAGGGGAGGATTTCACTGTAACTTGTGCACTTATGTATGCAATCTATTTCAATCTGTCCCACTCCCCATAACATTCTCTCTTTCCCTCTTCCAAAGACAATTTCAACAAGTTTTTTCCTTTCATACATATCATCTACTTAACTATATTCATTTCCATTTAGTCTCTTGTTAGTTCAGTCCATTCTGGCTAATACCCCTCCCTAACATAGCCTATTTCTCTTTACCATTCTCCAACCTCTCATGGATCAACTACTTCCATTGTGGTTCTCTATGAAGCTTTCCTATATATTTCAAAATTATTCACCATCTTTGACCACTGCCATATGCTGAATATACCTGATCTTATCTAATCACATTACTTTATAAGTACTGGGAAAAATAATGGATAAGCTGAATATTTTAAAGACTGTTGTAAATATCATGTGACAATGATAATCCATTACAACATAGCAAAAATTACTATGTTTAACACCTGTAATCATCTGTGTATGTATATATGTACATATATATGGTATATTATTATTCATTATAGATACATAAATACCAAAACTTCATTTTGAAGCATCTACTATAATGCCATGCCACACTGTGCTAAAATTTGATTGTGGTTTGATTTGGTAGACAAAGGGTGAAGAGAGAGAGGGAGAGAAGGTAAGAGAGAGTTTCTGTAAGCACATTAGCCACTGATATACTATCTGGATAAAGTAGACTATGTCAATGACCCTAAGCAAGAAGGCCCCCAAAGGTGACTTACTTTCATCCACACCACAGTTGCGTTCCTACTAGCAGATACTGTGCAGGACACTGGCAGGGCATCTCCAATCTGCATGGTCACTTCTCCATTTGGGTTTAAGGATAAATCCAAATCTGTGAAGCAGAAAATAGGCTTAACATGTTCAATTCCAGTACAGTAAGATAGGCAAAATATTTTGGATAGGAATAGGTGAAGGAAAAAGAATCACTCCAATTGCACTTTAAAATTCAGAAATGATAATTATATGAATAAACTATCAAGAATGCAGCATAATTCAACCCAGCTGTGCAAGTGGCTCTGAGAATAGCTTGCACAAAAGAATGGTCATTCTAATTGATTGGGCATTTATTTGCAGTTAGCAGAATTGAGGTTTGGATTTTGTATATATGTCCCTCTAAACACTATACCTTTAAGCTTTTCAGTCACTTCTGGCAGGAACTAAAGAAAGATGATGACAAGGAAAATATTATTTTTAAAAAAGGATGTAAGGCATAACACTGGAAAATCAGGTATATTTAGACAGCGGGTGATAAATTGAAAAACAACCGGATAGTCTATGTGCTTCTTCAGAGAAAATTGACAAATAGGGCTTTTTTTTGCAATACTATTCCATTTCTCATGGACTTGAAATTTTAAAGAAGATCTACTGTTTATGTATACTATCATTTTTGACAACATAATTTAAACACATCTTAGGAAGTACAATCTTTCAGATGAAAAATGAATCTTATAACAATCTTACTGTCATAGTATGATCTGTAAGAGGAAAATTCAATTCAATTGAACAAAAATTTATTGTAGAACTACTATATTATAAGCACTAATGGGAGTTGCAGAAGTGAGTGGTGAGCTTACAATTTAATAAAGTGGAGTTAATGCACACGTCTCTGACCATAACACGTGGGCCAGAAAATCAGCACCTGGTATCAAACCTACCACATAGCCAAAGCTCTATAAATAAATATTTGTTGAAAGATTAAACTGAAGAATTATGGGAGGTGTATAAGCAGAGCCAGATTGGATTTTCAAGGAATAAGTAATGTTTTCTATAAGGGACACTATGTTTTTACGGTTCCCTGACAGTTGGTAAGTGAAGTCAACCTTTGTCACATAAACAAAAGCAAAGATTTGACAGAGCATGGCAGATTTCACAGCAGTGAATAACCTGGTACTCAGATGGGCGATACCTTGCAGCAGGTAGTTCTACATCAGTAATGGAGGCCAGACAGCTGAGGACCAACCTGGCGATTCTGGGAGCTGGAGACCTTTTGGTAAGAATCAGGATTTGCTTTTGCAATTTGTGTTTCTCTTTTGGTATTACATGCTTACTTTTTTTTTAACATGTTGATTGTTTGAAGTACCATTTTTATTTTTATTTTATTTTATTTTTTTGCCAGTCCTGGGGCTTGAACTCAGGGCCTGAGCACCATCCTTGGGCTTTTTCCTCAAGACTACAACTCTACCACAGCACCACTTCCGGCTTTTCTATGTATATGGTTCCAAGGAATCGAACCCAGGTCTTCATACATGTTAGGCAAGCACTCTACCACTAGGTCAAACTCTTGGCCCCTGAAATACCATTTTTAATGCTTCTCTTTTCAGGCTATTAGTTCTGTGGTGGTGGGGGAAGGAAAACAATGACTACCACTTGTTTTTATTTCAGACACAGTTCTAAGAACCTCACAAATGAGAGGTTCTCAAGCGCTACTGTGAATGAATGAATGAATGAAAGAAATAGGCATTTCCTCATTTCTCATACAATCTACACCCTCCCATAGAAGGTGGGAGTTTCCTCAAAGTGTTTAAGGCAATTATCTTTAGATGAAATTTGTACTAGGAATAATGAGCTAGATAGCTAACTTGCCAGTGTTAACTAAGATCCAAGTTTGTAAAGGACAATGATAGACTTTGAAAGTCCTGATGAAGAATCCAGGCATGCGTGAATTGGCTGAGGACTGGTAGCTCTTTCATGTGGTGGTAGGGTAAGGAATCTGTAGGGAGATGCATGTAGAGCCTTCTGTTCTGCAATCTGTGGGCTGATGGCTTAATGCTTTTCTGCTTCACTACTCTTATTCCCTCCTGTCCTCTATGCAAGGAAATGGATGCTGGTTTTAGACAATCAGACTCAAGGATAAATGGGCAACAACAGGACTTCTATGTAAAACTGCGACCTTGTTCTATTTTCATACAGAAGTGTAAATACTTCATTCCTATTCACCCTCACTATTCATCTTCCTCACTCTGAAGGGGATTCATATCTCTATACAGGACCTGTTTTACTTTCTTGATATTCACTTTTTTTAAAGTATATAACCATAATTTAAGGGGATTTCACTCTACTGTTTCATAATGCATATCTTATCCTTTAATCAGACTTCCTCTATTACTTTCTCTTTTCCCATACCTCGTTCCTTATTATTCAATAGTAATAAGCTTCTTTTAAAGCTTCAAAGAGGCCTTAAATCTCAAGGTAACATTCTACCTGTCAAAACTGAATGACATTTCAATTTAATTAAATGTATTGAAATCCAATCAAATGATTGTAATATGCTTTTGTTTAATTCTACTTGATCAGTAAGGTACAATATGGCAGTCACAAGTCTTCTGTTTTGTCAGTTTTCTGTCTCCCTTCTCAGCAGATATACAAGGAATCTACATATATGCCTTCACCTTTTAGGATCCTATGTACTTAGCATCTCTTAAACAGAAATGAACAGCACTATCTCTAAGTAACTGAGTTATTAGTTATTGGCCCAACGACATCATACAGATACCAGAGAGCTCTCCTACCAGCAATTCTATTTCTGGCTATATTTCCTTGCTCACTATTTTCTTTTTCTTTTTTCATGAAGCAGACCTTGATAAATGGTCTCAAGACTGACTGGTCTTCTGAGAACAACTGCATTATTGTTGTACTCAGAGGTCACTGCTTTCTCTTTAACTAGCCCCTAATGGCAGACACACTCAAATCCATGCAACATGGCTTTGAAAAAACAGAGAAAGGACTCAGCTGTGAACATTTCTTAACAGTTCACCATGTTTGCAGGGTGCACTTCCAACATCAAACAATCAAAAGCAATCATCTGGTTTTCTTATTCTCCAATGTTTGTACTTGTATCTCCCCCAGTTTTAGCTACTATCCTCCATGTTTTCCAAACATGGATAGGGGTAGAACCATGTGCTTAAGACAATGTCTAAAGGTACTTTTAATTTTGAAATAAGGAAATACATAGTAACACTGCAATGTGTCATTTCTAGAAGAATTCTAGAAATTGGATACTTAGGAATTTTGAGGAAATTTTGCCTGTACCCACAATCATGACTGACAGTTGCACAAAGCTCTCTGTAATTTTAATTTTTATAAAGGGGGACGTGTGAATGGATAATCTTGTTTTTATTATGAATGAGAAATGTTAATAATATGAACAATTACAGATTACAAAATATGTAACTCAGTCTGCATGGCTTTCAATATTTCATTTTCCTCCCAATCAAATAGAACATTTAAAATATGGAGGGAAATAGCAGTGTAAAAATTAGAAAAGAGATATATGTAAGATGATTTGGAGAGGATTTGTTTCCAGAAATTTATCCTCCTTTTATGTGGAATAATGCAGTCTATGAATGGCTTTTAGTTGTCTTTATTCCCTCTGTCAATAACTTGAGTATTAATTTTGTGTTGCCTAGGTTTGGCTGTTTATATATTCTGTAATTTCTTCAGACAAGATATTTAATCTATATCTTTCTTGGACAATTGAAAACCTTGTGGACTATAAAAATTATCTAAAAGGGCTGTGGATATAACCAAGTGGTAGAAAGCTTGCTAAATCAGGTGGTTGGCCCTAGATGTGATCATCAATACTGGCAAAGGAGAACTATGCATATTATGTATAAATACATAAAATTTGATGTTGAAATAATGAGTTGTTTCTTTAGATCCATATGAGAATTGTTTAAGGATTAAAATACACAGATGTTATGTAGAAAGAAGATGGAGGTTTACAACTGACCGAAGTTGAGATGATCAGATCGATTTCAAAGCCGTAGTGCAAACTTGGATGAAAGTGGGGCTGATTCTGCAGCTCTTTATTGATTCAATGAAAACGAAGTTATTGAAGGAAGATATAGCTGTAGTTTATTGGAAAGGTTATCAGCATCATACCATAGAGGCCTTTAAAGCAAAGCTGGTACTACTAAAGGTGACTTACAGTGAACGGTGATGGTTGTTGAAGCAATCATGCTCTTTTTGTCTACCAAGGAGCATTTGTAGTCTCCAGTTGCATTGCGCCTCACATCTGTCAGTATGTAAGTATTTGAGCTTCTGATTCCTTCAGGCTGTCCCTTTTGATAGAGACACAATGTTAGGTAAGTATATTTAGTAGCGATGACAAGAACAATCAATTTCTTGAGGGAGATGGTATTTACTTAGGTAAGGGGAAGTAGGGAGGATGTGTTTTAATTGGGTAGCAAAGAGAAGGGTTAGAGCGCTTCTCACATCTAACTCTTGGAAAATGATATTTAGAATATAAAAATTTTGAAGTTGCTTATATTGTATGGATATCATCTATTTTATTAACAACATGGCTTGTGATTCAGTATTAAAGCAGACTTTGTTAAAACATCCAATATTCTACATTTGTACTTATGTTTTATCTAATTTGAAATGATCTTTAGCACCTTAAAAGAAAATATTTCATATATAGAAATACAAAAAAGGAAGCAAAGAGAATGAGAAACAGAGAACACAACAAAGAAACAAAAAGGTAGAAGGAAAAAGCAAAATAGGTCACATAAAAACTGGGAAAATATAGGAGAAATATGAGTATACATTAACAAAAATGATAATCAGGCTATATAATCACAAAAATTGAAACATAAATTTGTCTCTGGTGTCTCTGATAATCAAATGAGAAACTAGATTAGTTCCAAAATTCCCATTTGGAAATGGGAAAAGTAATAATATGACTATTAATGAGTAGAACAGTCTTTCTTATTTTTTAAAATTGTTTTTATAAAGGTGATCAAAAGAAAGGCAACAGTTATATAGGTCAGGTAAAGAGTATATTTTTTCCGACAATATCACCCTTTCCCTCACTATCTCTCAGTTTTTCCCTCCCGTCTCCTCCTACAAGCCGTGCAGTTTATTTTCGATATAGTGTCTCTTGAGTAATACTTCTGCATTTGTTCGTCTTTTTGTTCCTCCATTTTCTGTGCCCCTCCTTATACTTCCAAAGACAGATAAACGAGCAAACAAGAAAAAAAGGAAGGCAACAATGAAGAAGAAAAAACCCTCTTGTTTCCATTTTTCCAAGTTCGTTTTGATAAGTTTTATTTTATATGACCAGAGGCACACAGACATTGAGCCTTTGTGTCCATCCATTAAGAATATCCTCCTTTTGCCTCACTGTGTGTGAATTCCCAGAGTCCTGTATAATTTATCATGCATGTCTCAATGTATTTTCGATCTAATCCCTGTATATGAGAGAAAACATGTGCCAAGGTAAACAGTTTTCTGTAAATAATTGATGTTATGAGAAACTACTTATATTAGACTTTAGAGAAATGTAGTGAATGATACTTCAGGTACCAGTACTATGATGGGTACATTCACAAGCACGCCTCTGTATATCCAGTATTGAGTGCTCATGATTTCCTTCCACAAAAAAAGCCATGTAAGACATAAAGCTGTGGGAGATCAAATACGCCTAAGATAGAGTTGTTTCCTAATCAGGTGTGATACCACTGCAACATCTGGATCACCTGCATGGACTTTGTTTCTTCCTTGCCTTTGAATTCTTTCAACTATGATATGAGCAAACATTGGGGAATGTTTTAGTTGACATGCTTTAGTATACACACACATGATTTCACACACGCTGATATATACACAACCATATATATATGTATATATATATATATATAAGCTATATATATAAGCTGAGGGTGTAGCTCTGTCGTAGAGAACTGGTCTAAGCATGTGCAAAGCTCTGAATATAGTCCCTATCATTGAACACAAGAACAAAATATTTACATGGGACAATATGAATGAACCTATAACATTGTTCTATCTACGACCTATAGAATAGAACTACCCCCTTCAGATCGGATGTGTGTTCAGACAACCTTGTGTGTGGATAGATTTAAAATCCTTATCAGACATTTGATTTTCATGTTTTAGTTCTCTCCTCAAGAACAGACAGGTTTTGGTGGTTTATTTGGACAATAAAATCTTGAGTTTTTGAAATTGTGTATTCCCGAGTTGAGGTATTTCTTTTTTTCCTCTTTGTCTGTGAAATCTCTAAACTTCGAGAAAAAAAGGGCAAAAGCTTGAAATGAAAATGTAAGTTTCAAAAAAGGTTTCAAAGGCTATTCTACAGGTGATACTTTTATTGTCTGTAAGAGTAGCATGTTTTCTTTTTTATATATTTTTATTGTAATTAATAAAAGGGTTACATGATATTTGCCAGATAGAAGTTGCATTAATTCACATACATTGATACCCTTTCACATGTCTTGGTACCCATTACCCTCCCCCCACCCACCACCCACTCCCCGTATTGGTTTTCCCCCCTTCCCTATCAAGTTTCAGATAACCAAATACAAATAAATTCAATATATCAGATAAAGTGAGATACTGCATGTTTTCTTTCTTAAGGCACCCAAGAGCACAAAATTCTTCAAGCCAGCTAGAGGCCAAATAATCAGATAAAATGAGTGGAGCACTTACTGGTAGGTAGAACATAAACTCCTCAGGAGGAGGGTTGCCATTCCCCAAGCACTTAAGGGTGATGTTGTCCCCTTCTTTGATGGCAGTTTTTGGTGGTAGTACTTGTATTATCACCTGCTCTGTAGGATCTGCAAGAGTCACAGGCTTAAGTTAACCATTTTTGTCAAGTACCAAATTACTCTGTGCATACAATGTAAATGACTAAATTATACACAATTTTCTCAAGAAGCTAGTAGTAGTAATTACTTAAATGTATCTTTTTATAGTGGGATTAAAGTTAATAGCCACTTGCTATACCAAGTACTAATCTTAGTTAGAGCAAACTACAAAGAGGCTCTGTTACATAAAAATCAATTTCTTCTCAGCAAAATGTCTTTAACAGAGGCAGGAATGACTGTAATTATTCTATGTGTAAAAGACCACTAGGAACAATCTCACCATATGAGTTCATTATAATGAAATTGGACTATGTTATATGAATCTTACAGTTTGGAAAGGCTAAATCAGGTAACAAAACTAAGGCTATTAGGTACCAGTGCACTCATGTTGTATAATAGTAACTTATGTTAAATAAAAGGTGGCAACATGAGCTAAATAACAGTAACAAGACTTGGGGCATGCCAAAGAGCAAGTCTACTTTCCAGAAAAAAATGAACTGAGGGAGATCATTTACAGACAGAATCAAAGGGACCATGAATACATTAGAATTCCATCCTGGCCATTGGAGCCAAAATACAATCTCTATTCCATTTTGGTCTTTTTTTGTGTGAAAAAAATAGGCTTAAAAGTATAATTTATAATGTATTAAGGTTCATTTCTCAACAGTAGATTGCTAAATAAATTGATGGATGATACAGGGGGATTACAAGGGGAATATAGTAGATATAAAAGGGGATAATGGTAACACTTAAAAATGAATCACTTCTAACTTATCTTTTATACAATCATATAATACAATCAACAATGAAGTTGTTAAATCAGTTAGTGTAAAATTTATTTTAGAAAAGCCTTTACAAAAATTAATATTTATTGTGAAATGTGGCTATGCTTTCAAATGGCAGCACTAAGATTATCTATGCAGACCTATTTTCTGAATTGTTTGTAATGTGAAATTAGTATGCTATAGGTCTGTAAGCTTTTTTTTTTTTACAATCATTTGCTTACTGTTCTACAATTAAACTGCAGAGGAAAACATTGAAAGATTGACAGAGATTGCTCATGTGACATTTCTCTCTATGCTCGGGCATTTTCTGCATATCTGACCAAATGGTGTAAGGCTAAACAGTTTAATGCACATGTTTTATTTGTTATTTTCTGGGTTATCCTGGGATGGTTCTCTAGCCATCAGATTCCAGCGAAGTTGAAAAATGGGAAAAAAGATTGCTTTTGGCATCCCACTGAACTCCATTTCTAGATCTCTCTCACTCTTTGACCTTTATCTAACTGGTACTCAGGATTGGCTGGCCAGCACATTACTACAGCACATGGCTAGTCAAGGCAAACATTGGACCAGCCAGAGATCATAACCTGGCTGACTTTCTGGTCTATTTGGAATGATCTCATCTCTGCATTCCCTTTCTATAGGTCTGTTCTCACAACAAAATTAATGATCCTTATTCTTTCAGTAGTTCTGCCTTTGAATTTTACTCTAATCCTTGATAAGTTATGATTTTTCTCATTATTCTTACCTTCTTTCTGCTTTGCCTTATTTTACTAGATCACTGAGTCTCAATGGTATACTTTGTGTTTCATTTTCACTTTATACCTTCATCAACACTTTCATGGCATATGCTCAAATAAACCCACCTCTGAAATGTTACCTTCAAATTTTATTTGTTCCCTCACTTTGAGCCTTTTTCCCTTCTATATTTTTATCACAGTTTCATAACTGTTTCTGGATGTGCTTTTTGAGCTAATGCTTTGAATATTATAGTAATACCCAGAATACTTCCAAATTATTAGTGCAGAAAGATTTGACATAAAGAATTCCTTAGCTTGTTATCCACAGTTTGGTTTTTGATTGATTTTTAGATCAGGTGAGATTGTTAGGCTTCACTGCACTCCATGAACACCTTTGCAAGAACCCAAAGGGTTGACTGAAATTTTCTTCCTGTTCTTTATTCCTTTTTTATTCTTCTAACCATGGATTCATTTGTTTAGTGTCTATTATATACAACTTGGAATTGTAAATTGCATGTCATTTGCTTTAATGGATTTTCATTGCATTAGTGATAACAGGATCTCTAGTCCATTCTGGCAATGGCTGGTAGGGCAGTTTGTTGGGCACAGAAAGGTGGGAAGAACACTATTTTGGAAACTATTGAAGAAGCAAATGTAATGCAGAATGGTGGCATAACGTTATGCAGTGCCAGAAGGTGAAAATCAGATATCCACAAAGATTAAGGAGCCAGATTCTTCATAATTTCATCACTGAAATGAATGTAGTGAAGTGGAAATGGCCTGGTGCATGTTTTGTAAGGTTCTCAATGGAGCTCATTAAATTTCTCTTCTTCAATGCTTTCCTTTTTCATTTATCAAGTACTCTCAAGTCTTCTCAGAGCAGTGGTTCTCAGGTATGCTTCCCAAATGAGCACCGTTTATGGCATCAGGGTTTTTGTTACAAATTCAGCATTAACAAGCATCATCCCACACATACAAGCTGAAAAATGAAGAATGGGTCTGGCAATCTGTGTGCTAATAAATCCTACACGATCCTCAGACACACAAGAGTTTGAGAATCACTGTCTATAGACAAAATACTTTACTGAGTTCCCATGGCATTCAACAAATACAAGCTTTCATTAACAATTTCCCTTTTTAGACAAGTGTTTTGTTTGTCCTACTGGGCATAAACTCTTTGAGTGTTAGGACTAAGACTCAGAACCTTTCCTGTCTTCTTTTATGAATCCCAGCACTAAAAATGTGATCTCAAACACTATACTGAGTGCACATTGTTCTTCCAGGAATGAGGTAAATCACATGCTTTGATGCATCTTGGGCTTTCTCTGTCTACTTACAGGCATACCTGCACGCACTCCAAAAGAGTCAAATTTCCCAAATCTCCTAACTCATATGGAAATTCTCTTTCACCTTGAGTCACCACATTGACACTAACATGCTCTGTGAATGAGTAAAGAAGAGGAGAGAAGGGCTCCAAACACAAAGGAAATGATAACTTGATCTGTCAATGGCATATATGTGTGTATACTAAAATATTATTCTCCATAAATATATCCAGTTATTGCATGTTAACTAATATTTTAAGAGATACATAATACATCATTGCTCACTGTATATATATATACACATTATATATATATATCATTTATCACTCACCACTCCAAAAACATGTATAAAGAAAATAATGATTTTCAAGACAAAGTATCCTTTTATAAAGAAAGAATTCTGCCTGCTCTTACAGAAATAATAATTTGACTGTTTATGATTAAGTATTCTAATTCTTTGATTTAAGTCAAGTTTAAATTTACTGACCAAGTGTAATGCCAAAAATACTTTAATGTTTGGATTAAGTTTGAATAATTTTTTTTCCTGTGTAAGAGTAAAAAAACAGAAATGGAGCTGAGGTTAAACTCTTATAGGATCAGCTCATGGTGCTACCATTTCTACAGGGTAAATTTAGAAATGTTAGGTTTTCTAGATTATGTGACAGTACTCTAGGAATGTTTTACTTACTTCACATAGTGATAATAATGAAGTCTTTTATTGCTCTCCTCATGAATATCTCACTTTATGTATATGTAATTAGATACTGATTATATTGTGACAGTGACTTATTTTAAAAGCATATAATGTGTGGTGTAATGTGATAATTTAGAATTGTGATTTTACTTAATCTCCAGAATAATAATATGAGTTAGATATTATCCCTGTTTCAAGATGAGAAAACTATACTTAGAGCAATTAAACTACTTTTCTAGAAACATATAGTAATTGATATCACAGTTAATGGAGTAATTGCTCATTATCATAAGATGATCTTGACATCGGTCTTGTAAGAAAATACCCAGTTTGGGGGGAAAAGTTTATTTCATTATCTATGGCAATTTAGGGCATATCTCTGCCTCATATTACTGCTAAATAAAACAACAGGGTTAGAACAAGTAATCAGAAATGTTCTTCTGAATAATTCAGCACCTGTGTTTTAAAGTTATAAATTAATAGCCAAAATAAATCCTATATAAATGATTGAACTGATGTGATTATTAAAACAGGCTCTTCATTAAAATGCTAATAATATACTTAGGAAGCCAATTAGTCATAAAGATGTATTTGGGCTAGGTATGGAGGTATATATTTGTGTAGGACTGTGAACTAGGACAAGTCAGGGCCTCCTATCTTGAAGAATAAGCTGGGGCTGGTGAGGCACGGCTATGTTTGTGGGAGTTATGATGGAGGATGACTGCAGTTGGAAGCCATTCCTGTACAAAAATATAAGCTCTGATAAACAATTAGAGAAAAAATAAGTTGATAAATCATTTGTCTACTATATACGTTCTGAATCCTTTCTATCATGAAAAATAAATTAAAAAATAAGTCTGCATTTGTCTATCATTCATTGAGAAAATGTTCAGTAGGTATTTTGACCGTCTATAAGTTTTATTGCCATACGCTAGTGTGAAGGACCATGAGAAGACTTTGCTGATAGCTTTAAGGAAATTGATATCTAATAGAATAGTGGAGAGAAACTCATAAAAATCATGGTAGAAATGGAAGATAATCTAAATAACTATAGGTATGTCAAAAAGAAAGGAGCAGTTTGGATGCCAAGTATTTGTGTTAAATATTGGAAGCAGAATTCAAAGAGCAAATAAATTGGAATCTCAAAGATGAATATTATTCTCATAATATTTATATTACATTAAAACTGTTTACACAGTTATATGTGGAGTACTTACAATAAATGTCAAAGACTGCCTGATCAGACTGAATTATTTTCTGGCCAGAAGGTTCATAATAGGTCACAGAACAGGTAAATGGCATTTGTATATCAGCCTTGCTTGTCTTGTATTCCAAGGATGAAGTCATGGTATATAATTGAGTGACAGGATCCATTTCCTTTTTAAAAATGATGACCACCGCTGAAAAACAAAACACTGATGGTAGTTCTTTTGCTGGAAAATCACAGACCTTAATTAATATCATAATACCTTTGAGGGGCTTTATTCTCTTAATTGTTTTTAGCAGAAAGGAAAACTGCCATACAGCATAGTAGGATGTCTTTTCAAAAAGAGAGACACGTGAATCAGAGAGACATGGACAAAAATAGAATCCAGGAATCCTATCTCCCACTCACTGCAATTAACTTCTTGAACATACCCTAGGAAGAAATACTTTTTTCTGCTCTTGATTTTTCTGCACAAGGGTTAAATGGCATTTTTTCAATATCATTTACTGATTGAATATCTACATAAAGGAACAAAGTGAGGAATCATATATAAAAAGAAAAGAGAAAAACATATTTAGATTGTGAGTAGCCTATAGAATGGCTTGACAGGAGAAAATCAAGGCAGGTGAGTTGAATTCTTTGTCTCATACCCACCTCCTTCCAGGGGTTGAAGCACTTTCCCACTCCTGTACCATGTAATGTTGCCTTCTGGGTAACTATCTTTTGAAATGCAGTCACCCAGCTGTAAAACAAAGAAACAATACTATCATTCCAAATACTAGTTCCTCAATACAGTAAGGGGAGTCAATTTGGATGAGAATCCCAGAATATTCAGGAAATGCAAATGCTTCAAACCACTTGTTTTCTTTCTTTCTTTCTCTCTCTCTCTCTCTCTCTCTCTCTCTCTCTCTCTCTCTCTCTCTCTCTCTCTCTCTCTTTCTTTCTTTCTTTTTTTTTTTTGCCAGTCCTGGGCTTGATCTCAGAGTTTGGGCACTGTTCCTGGGCTTTCACAAGGATAGAGCTCTACCCCTGTGAGCCACAGCACCACTTCCAGCTTTTTTCTATATATGTGGTACCAAGGAATCAAACTCTGGTCTTTGTGCATGCGAGGCAAGCACTCTACCACTAGGCCAAACTCCCATCCAAAACCACTTATTTTCTGACACTGACAGACACACCATTTTATAGAACACTACTTGATCAACAAGTAATTCACAATGAATCTTGAGCACTTTTAAATGTGCATCAGATCCTGACACCGTTATGAAATCACATTCATTTAACGGACACTATTCATAAGTGACATTAACTAAATTCCAGGATGACATATGCCTTCCATTACATGAAACTTTTAGTGAAAAATGTGATACCTCTCTTGTGTCATAAGATGTAATCTTCTCACCAAAAGTTCTTTCCATATTCTGTAATCCCCACCACCTGTTTCAATGTCTTTTGACTTTATTATTCAATGTTTTTCAGATATGATTCAGTAAATCTAAGCCTACTCAAAGAATTTGTTTCCCCTACCAAACTTGCACACAAAGGAAACTGTAGATGTTTTGCTTACTGAAAAGAGACCATTACACAGTTAATGTGTTGTGATGTGGAATTCTTTCCCCTGTTCAGAACACCTTGCCTTCTGGCCTTTGCTACAGGGGTTATTCAGAACCAGTCTCTGCATACCGTTACATCAAACCTTTAGGGGTTTAATCTGTCAGTACAATAAAGCCCAAACTTGCCATGTGGCATATAAAACTTGCTATGATCTAACACCACCAGACTTCTCCCCCCCCCCCCCCCCGCGCTCTCTCTCTCTTCCTTTCTTTTCTTCTTTCTTTCTCTCTCCCTTTTCCTCCCTCCCTCCCTCCCTCCCTCTTTTCTCCTCCCTCCCTCCCTCTCTCTCTCCCTCTCTCTCTCTCTCTCTCTCTCTCGCTCTTTCTTTCTTTCTTTCTTTCTTTCTTTCTTTCTTTCTTTCTTTCTTTCTTTCTTTCTTTCTTTCTTTCCTTCCTTCCTTCCTTTCTGCCAGTCCTGGAAACTCAGGGCCTGGGCACTGTCCTTGGACACTTTTTGTTCAAGGCTATCACTCTGCCACTTGAGCCACAGCACCAGTTCTGTTTTTGTCTGAGTATGAGGTATCAGCGAATCAAACCCAGGGCTTTGTGCATGGTAGGCAAGCATCCTACCACTAGGCTATACTCCCAGCTCCATCACCAGATTTATCTTTTAGTGTACACTTTTAACTGCTAAACCCAAACTTCTGAAATGTCAAAGAGTTGTTTCCCAGATATGTTATTTTGTTTCTCATCATGTTATTTCATTTTATTGGAGAGTACTGTTTATAGGCTGTAGAAAATCTACTTATATTTTATTAATTCTCTCATTGGGTTCATTGAGAAGAGTAAGTTTTCTTTCACAAATAACTGTACCTTCTTTCATCCATCAAGGTCAAAGGGACCGTATATAGGATCCCATTGTGCTTCATCCTCTCTGAATGGCATCTACAATGCTCAGTTTCACAAGAGCAAAGCCCATCCTGGCATCTGAGGCCAGGAGAGTTACTTTAACACCAGGCTAAGTAAAAGTACTTAGTATAAAAACAAATACTCCCCTGTTGTTACTGTACCTGATTTTGGTATCTGGTGTACTGTATATATGTTTATTTGAATTAGGGAAGGGAAGAGAACAAGATGGTGAGACAAAGGACAAAGGGTGAAACAATGTAACAGGGATAATCACAAAACAATATGTTGGAAATAAACTTTATAACTTGGGGGGTGCGGGGAAGGAACATTGAAGAAAAATGTGGGAGGGAGTAATGATGTTCGAGAAAAAAACATACTACCTTACATATGTAACTATAACCCCCTATATATCAACCTGGCAATAAAATTAAATTTAAAAATCCCAAATACTCACCTTATTTAGCTGCTCTGTTTCAAGAAACGGTGCTTTGTTTACAATTTCAGGTTGAGATGGTTGCTCTAAAGATAAGTAGAAAAAGGTTGTAAGTATACACAAGAAATGAAAAGAGGACATCTGTGAGCTGTGATTTGGTTTATGGTAAATATAATTCAAAGCAGAAGGATGATAAATAATATAAAAAAGAAATTTTCCTATATAATCTAGATTTTAAAACTTTGGTAGGTTTATGCTTTCCAAACATTTTCTTTATTGTTCCTTCAAGCCCTTATAACTTCTGGATGGTTTATGAAATAAATGTTTTTTAATAGTAAAATGGAAGCTAATGTATTAGGTAGGACTGGCTTTTATATAACTATTATTTACTTGGAATGTAGTTACCAGACCTGTTAACTACTCACACCACATAGAATGCAATAGCAATACTCATAAGACGAAATGTTGGAAATTAACTTTACAACTTGAGAGAAGGAAGGAAAATGAGAGAAAAATGAGGGAGGGCTAACAATGTTCCATGAAAAATTTACTCACTACCTTGCATATGAAACAGCATGCCTCTGTAGGTTACCTTGACAATAAAATTAAATTAAAAAAAGAATACATGGGGGAGGGAGGCCTTTAGAGTAGCCAAATGGGTATCATTACAGTGTAGTAAAAAATATATAACTGCCTATGTTGAATTTATGTACTTTAATTATAACAAGGAATATTTACTATTAGTTCCAGAAATATAATTATACTAATATACATTTTACAATGATTACTATCTAGTTTTCAAATAAACCAATTGGAAACAAGCTATCAGAAAAAGAAAGGTAGAAGAGAAAGGCATAACCTTGGCGAGATTCACAGAAACAAGAGACATTGGCTACCTGACTTTGACAGATGACCACAAAATAATAATAAGTTGACTGATATCCACCCCAAAGGAGATGGCAGTTTTGAACAACCTAGTGAGTGGAGATTAAAGCCCTAACTATTGTCAGTATACCTTAATGATTCCTATAAAAAATGAAAACAGAGTAACTGATTGGTAAAACATTGAATATATCTGGAATTCATTTTCTGAAAGGCAAATATCAAGATATCTAATTTAATAAATATGTACATCACATATATATGTATATATATGTATATAATTTTTTACAGTCCTGAGGCTTGAACTAAGATCCTGGGTACCCTCCTTGAGCTTTCTCAAGGCTCATGCTCTATAACTTGAACCACAGCACCACTTCTGGCTTTTTCTGTGGTATGTGGTACCAAGGAATTGAACCCTGGGCTTCATGCATGCTAGGCAAGGACTCCGCAACTGGGCCACACTCCTGGCCTACACTTTCTTTGCATCAAATATTTTCAAATATTTTTTCTCATATCAATGAACAAAACTGGCAAACCTATGAAAACTTGATGAAAGGTGGCTTAAAATTTATTCCTCTCCCTATTTATAATCATTTTTTCTATTTGGAAGAAAGTCATAGTGAATACTATCTAAACAATGCTAATACCTATTGTGTTTTCTTGAGTTATTTTCTCTTTAAAACTTTGTCTCAATCCCTCTCTTTGCTTCATATTTTGTATGCAATTTTCTGTTAGGTTAGGTAGAAACAATCGATGTGTAATTGTTGGAGGACCATAAAAGAGGACACATACTATTTTAGCAAAATTGCATATTGATTCCAAAGTGTTTCTTTAAAAAAGAAACTTTATGTACCTAATGTCTTAATATGATTCAAGAATTCATAACCAAGAAGAAAATGGAAAAAAAGAAAAACCCACAAATTTATTTACATTGTTAAAGTAACTTAATCAAAGGTGGCAATTTAAAAATCAGCCAAACTTTCCTTCTGAACATCCCTTTTCTCTAAAATCATTCTAAAATCGAAAGGTGGCCTTAATCTATTTGCCTTTTCCTTAATGACCTGGCTGTCTCAATTGAAGTGGATAGGAGTCACATTGTTACTAGACTATCACACTGAAAGCTTAAACTATAGAGAGAATGGAAAATGAATGTCACAACATTTATTCTAAGTGTGATAGTGCTTTATAGGTCATCTGTATGTATTTATGCATGTATACTTATGTGTGTACATGACTGTGTTGTGGGAGAGTAACTGTTACCTTTAGCAGCATATAATATGTACCATATAATAAATGATGAAGTGCTATATAATCAGTGATAAGGCCCCAATGGCTCCCTTCCCTTCTCTTCCCTCCCCTCCCCTTTCCTCCCCTCTCTTCCCCAACCTTCCCTTCCCTTCCCTCCCATGTCCTCCCCTTCCCTTCCTTCCCCTCCCCTTCCTTCCCCTCCCCTTCCCTTCTCTTCCCTTCCCTTCCTCCCCAGCCTTCCCCTCCCCTCCCCATACATCTCTTTCCCTTCTTTTTCTTTTCTTTTTTTCTTCTTTCCTTATTTTTGGTATCAGTATTGGAATTTTAACACAGGGTCACTCATTTGGCTTTTTTTTTTGACTCAAGGCTGGTACTCTATCAACCGAGTCACACCTCTATTGAGTGTATATTTTTCACTAATACCCTTTGAGATACTGTGTTTGGCTAATGATTAAAAGCAAGGCTACAGTTGGTATTTATTACAATTTGAAACATTTCACACAGAGAAGCTTTCTTTTTCTGTTATATATTTTGGTTTTATGTGAGCTAAAGAAGTGAAACTGTATATTTTTTTTAAACTTGTGATGACAGGAATGGTGATGAAGAGATGGGGATTTATCATGACAAAATATACTGATAGTTACTTTCATTTACTTTAAGATCTAGCCTGTTGTTCGTGAATGTGGTGAACACCCATTGACAAAAACTAGAAATCAACAACCTACTAAAATTTATGTTTTTCTGACCCTTGGCTATCTCACAGGCAGGTGAAGATAAAATAATAAAAGGAAAAACTGCTAAACATCACCCTTATTGCTCTACTATTACTGTCAAATGTGACACACAGATAGCTTATTTTGACAAAAAAAAATGGATCCACAGTCAGGCTGACTCTGACGTGCTTTTCTCAGCAGTAACCCAAACTCATATATGACAAAAAGCTTATGTGTCCATGAAATCATGTTTGTATATCACTAATAAGTGTGGAAAAGGTAAATTTTATATACAACGAATTAAATTGTAATATGCAATGTAGGCCTCATTCATTGAATGAATGATTTTCAGTTTTTTCCTCCTCCTCTTAAAGTACTATTTTCAGACTGAATACTTTTGCTGAGGAAGATGGGAAGAGGGACACTCAGTTCTGATAAATCACCAAAAGTACCAAAATGGTTTCCAAATAGAAGCTCCCCCTGAAAACTCAGAAGCCAACAAACATGGATGCCCCTAGAGAGTTTATAAGATTGTGTCAAGGAACACAATTTTCAATTATACCAGGAAACACCAGTCAAAGAAACTTGCATATTAGGATTGTGAAGTTAAAGTGCTTTATAAGAGTTGAACAACCCTTTCTCCCTCCCAGGTTTTTTTTTTAAGGAGCTAGTGTGTATGCTGCCCAGATTAATCCTGAAGTAAAAACTCAAGTTCTCACTTCTATCTCTACTTCTAGAATTTCTGGGTCTATGTTTCATAAATAAATTTTAAACATTAAAAAATGTAGCAGAATTCTGTTTAACTGTACAGAATCAGGTTTTCACCTTCCCAAACCTTCTTACTGTTGTTGTTGCTATTGTTATTGTTTTAAGCTCCTGACAGAGGCTAGCAGAAGAGCAAATCTTCTCTTGTCACCTGAAGTATTAATTTTACTGATGAGGTCATCTTAGAGACTTGGCTGAAGTCTGAATTTAGGAGCAGTTGTGACAAAGCAAGATCTTCCTGTGATCAGCTCAGTGGGTTTTTTCATTTCACACTAACAGCCATTTGGCTCTCTGGGCTCCCATTTGACCTCTGAGCCTTTTGCACAATCACTGGAACGAATCGTTGGGAACATTTAAAGGTCTATTCTTCCTTCTGAATAGTTTTATTAACCTCAAATGTGCACTAAATGCAAACAGTTAGATTTTGCTACTACACAACTTTTGAAAATAGCTGATTAGTGGTGTTAATGTACCCACTGTTTAGAACTAGGCTGGCTTATGGGTATGTTTCCTTGTGTCTCAGCAATAGCTTAGAGTGAAACAAGTCAATCTGTGTTACAGGTAAAGTAATCAATCTGGAAGTTTGAATAAATACAGCGTCCCTTTGCCTGTGAGCATGGCATTCTGCAGCAAGCTGCTGTGGGATTGGCTCAAAGGAGCAACCCTGGATTCTGTGGTCCATGGTAGGTGTTGCTAGGTGACTCAACAGAGGGCTGATTGATGAGTCCAGTAACTCTTCAGTGACTGCCATGTATGCATGCCAGAATGGATGTCTCTCAGTCACAGCTGCTGTTGGCTTCATTAAAAATGACCCAAAGTAAATTCATGATTTGGAAAGAATAAAAGTAGCAGAAAGTCCATATATGATCTTGTAAACACTGTCTTCATCATGAGTTATGCTGTTCATTTGATTGCATTCGGAGTGTCTCACAGTTTCCAATTATAAAACACCATTTTCAAGAGTGTGTAACTTGTCTATGTAAATTCTCCCTGGCCCACAGCCTGGAATGCAAATTCTGTTCTGAGAATTGCTTTGTTCTTAACAACATTCAAAAGAGAAGGGGGCTGTGCTGCCGCTCACGCGTGTGTACAGTTTGGGGGATGGGAGTGGGGCGTGTTTTTTCCATCACAGAATCCTCTGTATTCCAAAGCAGTTTACAGATTTACTTGAATTAGACCAACTGATTTTTTAGTTTCACATTTGTGTGTGGCCGTATCATATCCTTGTTAAAGAAAAGGAAAAGTTGGGAAAATGTCATGAATGAATCTTATAAACTCAATAACTTGGATGTTCTCAACTTCTTTTGCTACCTTGCTATTTAACAACTGTAATGCAGTATCAAAAGAACCTCAAAACGGCAAATTTTTCTATCTGTTATTAGTTGAATGCTTTCACTTGGTTTAGCTTTGATATCTGGTTGTATTTATGGTGTCACAACATAGAATTTTTGTAAAAAAAAAAAAAAGGATTTTGGTTGATGTCTAGAGGAAAAGTGCTCTCCGCAATGTTAAATATACCTTTTCTAATGCAATCAGAACAAAGAAATAAAGAACCTGCATGGTTATGGGAAAATTCAAAATACTGGCCTTTGAGTTCACGTGTTTTGTGGAAGTAGACATAGCAGGTAAATACTTGGTACTTGCTTTGATTGAGAAGTACAGATGTTTTCTGGAAAGGGCCTTCTAAACTGACAGATAAACTGAGTCATTCAATATGCTCTTACAAGGTTCTCCTGAAGAACGTATTTTCTTTGAATCCATATCCTGAACACATAGGAGCTTTGGAGTCCATATAAACACTTCAGGGAAAGACCTACTTAGTTGCAGAAGTTATTACAGAGACTCAGAAAAAAACCAGATTACTTGCTGTAGTTGGAGGCTCTCTGTTTTTTTTCCTATTTATTTTAATAATTTCTAGATGCTGTCAAAAAGTCTTATCAGAAAGCACAAGGGAAAGAGAAATTGGAAAGTAAGAGACCATTTTACCTAATTAAAAACGACTAGCTTTCTGAAAATTTTGAGATCTACTTTTCCTTCTGTAATTTCTGAACCATAATGTAAGTGAGATGGGACTCTTTTATTTGAATCTTAAAAGATGAAATACATTAATTATAACTTCTTAAGTCATTCATTTACATATCCATTTGCATAGTACCATTAACTATATATTAATCATTGGCAAAGTAACTTTGCCATAGTGATGATAATAATGATACCAAGTTTCATTTTGCTTCTCTTGTCTTCCAAACTTACTCCTCCACCTTAGTCTCACACACATTCATAATTTGTTAAGATTTTATATTTCAGGACAATTTTCCTAGCCAAGTGAATGAGCATTAAAATCAGGACACATATACATATACCTACATTTTTTCATACACATACTTAGATCTCTAGTATAGTGTCAAGATAGTCTGACATTGTATTTATTGCTTGCATATATTAAAATGGCAATTTAAAATGATTCAGACTAATTCATTTATAGATATTTATGACCTGCATAGGTTCTATGTCTCTGTATATCACAGAACATTAATTTGTATGTTCAGTGAGTTAGGGCTCATATGCCTGTACTTCTGGTAGTATTCAGATCTCAGATAATTTTATGTAATTAAAATCAAAAGCATAGTATTTCAGTTCCTTGTTGCAAATCTCTTCTTTCAATTTCAGACCCTCTTTTCCTAGCAGACAGCATGCATGAGCAGAAGAAAGATCTCTAGAAATCTTGAGATATGTGATGTAGAGGCCTCAGAGAAAGCTCATTCTTCTCTCTGAAGAACCTGTTCTAGGATTAACCATCAATATACCCATTAGCCATCACACTGAGGGCTACTTACTGAACACTTTGACTACTGTTGGGGCCTCAAACACATTGTCCTCTGTCACCAGCATGCACACAAATCTCTTCTCATCACTGATCTTTGCATTTCTGATAGACAGGGTGTAGTTTTCTGAGAGGTTCAATCTGTCCTTGTATTCTGGTACATCGTCATACTGCACACTTTTCTTTGTAGAGGACCTGAATGCAATAAATACTGGCGAGCCATCAGGCTTTTCCTGAAAATTAAAATGATACATTTTGTTTTAAAAAAAAGTTGATCATATTCATATGCACAGGATGACACTTATATTAATAAACTTTCCTCACTCATGTTCTTCTGACAACATTTACTATTTTTTTCTCAAGAACAATAATATTGCCTAACAACCTCACAGAAATCTTTGCTTATGGAAATTCATTCTTCATAAGAAGGAAGCTATAGGCTGTTTTACAAGTTGATTAAAATGTGGGGAAAGGAAAGGACAGAGCTCAAACCTACCGAGATTTTTTTTCCTCTACATAATGGACAGAATTAGGTGCTGTTTTGAAACTGACAAGGTCTTCTTCATTATAACATTAAAAATAGAAATGAACATAGACTGTGGACCGGGTGTTTCGGTAAATATTACAGAAGGCCTACACTTCAGTGAGCTTACAAATACAGACTTAGATATTCTGGGTAGCTATCTTCAGCCTATTCTTTACACTTTAAAGATCCATGTCTTTTCACAGAGCAGATGAGGCTGCCCTTTCCACCATCACTATTGACCCTGTCTTCTGAAGAAGACCATTTCTCTTTGGAAAACAGTCACGCTCATTAAGTGAGAAAATCAGGTTAACCACTAAAGTCCCCATTTTTACTAAAATGAGTCATGAGACATAACTCAAAAAGCTCTAATATAATAATTTCTCAAAGGAAAATTAAAATTTGGCAAATACAATGGCACTAAAGAACAAGGATAAGTTGCGGTTCTTCAAAGCCTCTGAGCCAATAGCCATTTAGCCTAAAATTGGGATCAATTCCTTCTATACTCACCTTCAGAGGAAATCTGATAAACTTGCTGACATATGTGACCAATTTTGAAGGTTCTTTAGAGATTAACTTCAAAAACACATTTGTGTTGACTGCTAGTCTTATCTTGGCCTCAAATAGTTTTCCATGTATATGAATACTTCAGTGATCTTGTACATCTTTTAGCTTTATCTTAGGCTTACAATGTGAATCCTTGTCTTAGTTATTCCTTCACGGTGGGATGATAGTCCAGCACCTTAAATTTCCATAGCCATTCCCTGATGTTATCAATTTGTAAACACTTCATTAGATAGCAGATGTTTTTGCTTTTTATGCAGCAGTTAATTGATTTAATACATATAACAACCTTGAAAGTTCAAATTCTATTCTCATTTACAAATTAGACAATGAAAGCTAAATTAGCTTCTCAAGGTCTCTGCTGTGGATATGTGAGTTCAGCTTCCTGGCTCCATTCTATGTTGTTCCACTTTAGATAGTGGTTAGTTATTTCTTCCACACCTGACACCGTGGTTGATGCTAATAAAGATGTAAAAGGGTGGAGTTTGGAGCAGTAGACAGCTGTGGTCTCCTTTCACTGTAAGTTCACGGTGATGAGAAACTAACCCATCCTCTCCATATGTTTGCTTCCTTTTATCTTCTCCCCATACCGTCTTGTTTTTCAGATGTCTGCATTTCATTAGAGCATATATAAAACTTTGTGAAACAACACTTACATGATATTTCCAAGGTATCACATCTGTTCGTTACTGGATCTTTTTGTTTAACTTATAATTGGAAAATGTCCATTACCAATTGTTTTTCAGTAGTGTGACAGTTCTGTTAAAATGGAAACTATTGAGTGTCATACTTAAATTTTTCTATGATCCCAGAAGAGTGTTTTTCACTTGATTCAATTCCTTTGGACAGCAAGTTTGATCCACAAGTGAATTAATTGTGTGGTATACAGCAAGCTCTAAGAATTTGGGGTATGCTAAATAGACTCCTTTCCTAACTTATGGCCCTCACTAGGTCTTAAACACACACATATGCCCAAACACTAGGGTTAAACTTTTGTAGTCTCACATTCATAAGAGATGACTTCTGATGAGCAGTTGCCATCAGTCAAGTGCCATGACGTGTTTTAGCATGATTTATTTTACTAGGAACTCATTCATTTGCCCAGAGCCCCACCGGGTTGTTAGGACCTGTTGGTCTGGCTTCAGAAACCACATGCTAAGACTGTGCCAGGCTACTCTTTGAATACAATTTGTGTATTCTGCAGCTTTTTTCTCCCCCGGGAGATGTGAGAAGAAAAAAAGCATGTGATCAACTAGACCTAAAAAAGCCAGATGCAGGCCGGGAGTTTGGCCTAGTGGTTAAAGTGCTTGCCTAGCATGCATGAAGACCTGGGTTCGATTCCTTGGTACCACATATAGAAAAAAAAAAGCCAGAAGTGGTGCTGAGGCCCAAGTGGTAGAGCTCTAGCCTTGAGAAAATCCAAGGACAGTGCTCAGGCCCTGAGCTTAAGCCCAGGACTGGCAAAAAAAAAAAAAAAAAAAAAAAAAAAGCCAGATGCTGGTGATGCACCTGTAATCCTAGCTATTCAGGAGGCTGAGATCTGAGGATCGCGGTTCAAAGCCAGACTGGGGAATGGAAGTCCAGAGACTCTTATCTCCATTTGACCACCCGAAAACTGAAAGTGGTGCTGTGACTCAAGTGGTAGAACAACAACAACAAAAGAATCAAATTATAACTTTGTACACATCATAATGCATCTTGACCCATAAAAGGCTTGGAGAAATGTTATTAGGGAGAAACATTTAATGAATTACTTGAGCACCAACTATTTCCCTTGTGCAAATTTGAGCTAGTAATTAAGGAGCTACAGAAATCTTCTACTAAGTCCAAGGAAACATGCTATGACTACCCTTTTTGTTGACTGCATGAAAACAGCAGGAACACTTGAGAGTGGAGACCCCTCCATAAGCTGTGACCTGCTCCCCACAGATGCCGCTGTATTTCACTGCCTCTAATGCATCAGGATGAAATTTTCAGGCAAGTGGGACTTAAAGAGTGACTTGTTCATTGCATCTATTTTCAAATAGCATTTGTTATACAAACTTAGAAATTGTGTCGTGTCTATCCAATATCAATAATTCTAACCTTCTTGCTTTCCTACACATTGATCAACACTGCCATTGTAGTGATTTAAAATTCCACACTTACATATTTCCATTTGCCAAACATGAGATTCTGAGGTACATCGAGTCGGCAAGGCATGCTTATGGTATCTCCATATGCTGAATTTACAGTATACCATCCAAGACCTTCAGGAGAAAGGAAAAACAAGAAGAGATTTTAAGTATTTCCTCGATATCAACTTAGGAGCACTGTGCAGTGTATCTGTGGATAATCTTTGCTGTATTTCATAGAAATATACTTACAAAGAAGAACATCATTTAAATGGCCAAATGATACTTACATATATTTGCGTCACTCTTTTTATTTGCATATATTTACACATATATGTAAAAGTACTGTCCATGCCCTCTTTTGGAAAGCTAAAGAAAAATTATTGAAAACAGAACTAATACATTTATAACCACAATTCAATTTTATTTATGAGACAAAAAAATGAGAATTCAAAGGAATATTTAAAAGTTGGAAGTAGAAGTTGAAATATTAATTTAATATTTTTCCATAAAAATATTATTATAGTAAAAGTTATAGTATAAAATGTCTTCCAAAACTCTTATTTAAGAAGTATTAGCAGTTTAAGGGGACAAAAATCTCATTTAAACTACAATTTGTTAATACAGAACGAAAAATTCCCCAGTCTTCTTCGTTAGTGAGAAATATATGATAGGTAATTAAAATGTCAAAACAATGATTTTTTTCATTGGAATCTAAAATATTCATCATATTGTATATAATAATGAAGTATGAAGAAATCAAGCATTTGGAGACAGAAAAATAAATATTTATTTCTAAAATAGTAGATTTGATTTGAAAGAAGATAGACAGGTTAAGGAGAAGAAGATGGAGAGAGATTGGATAATGTTTTGGTTCTTAATTATTACAGCACAAGTATGGTAATTGTAATTCATAACACTCCAATACATGTTTCATGATGAAATATATATCTATTGCATATGAATCACCTATCTATCTCTCTGTTTATCTATCTATCTATCTATCTAAAATATTGAAGGTTCCAAACCTCAATAACAATTCTAGGGAGATGGAAGTGCAACGTATACTGATTTGTTCAGGACATATAATATATTATATAAACGTATTCAAATACACTGTACCCCATAAATATGCACAAAGATTTCGTATTAAAAATTTTTAAATCCCAAACTTAGTAGTTAATAAACAGGTTATATAGTTGAAGCTATTTTGTCTACAAAGGTATTTAAAATTTAAGTAAGCGGATATGTCAAACTGCAGAGACAAAATAGCATTATGTCCACCAGGTGGTGCTAAAGGGCAAAGCTACAACAATCTGCAATGCATAAATAAAACCATTTTGTCTTTTTGACGAAATAGGACTGCATAGATACTGTCATTCTCTGTTAACCACGGTGCCTACAAATCCTTCATACAGAGGTTAAAGTCATTCACCTTTTTAAAGTAAAAAGGATAAAACTGCCATTTAAAAATAGTATTGATTGAAAATGCTACTTCCCCTTTAAGCAATTTGTCACAGTGAATGTAAACATAAAGAACAAAGAACAAAGTTCATGTAAATATGCAACACAGCAACATTCACACCATTGCTAAGATACAGAATGCAAACGATGGATGACAGGTGATAATGTGTTTCCACTTGGTTCATGAGTGAGAGAAGAGGTACACCTTAAATTGTTTATCATATGTTCACTATAATAAAGAAATTTTTCTCCCCCAAATTTTAAAAATAAAATGCTGTAATGACACCACCATGTTTGGTTTCCAAATATCAAACACCAGGAGACTACAAATGAAGAAATGACAGATTCAGTCTGTTTAACATAAAAATAATGGGGAAGAGAGGTGGCAAAGGCATTTTTGAGGGGCTTTATTTATGAATGGTGAACTTCTGAACAGGCTAGGCAAGCACACTACCAATCACCTACAACTGTAGTCTAGTGGCCACTGAGGTTCATGATAACAGGTGTGCAAACTAATCACCTCCAACAGCTTTATTTCAAAACTGTTTTCTATGCTATTTGGCTCCTTTATGTGGAATTTCTAGCATATATTATATGACCTACCCATACACAGCTGCAGGATTGCCAAAAGAAGCCATTGTGTGATTTCATGAAGTGAATTCAAGATGAATTATCTTTTCTCCATAGGCTGTGGAAAGACATTTGTCTCAATGTCTTCTTGAAGATAGAGTTCTCATCTATGGCTATGGAAAAGCAACTTAACATCTCAGGTGCTAATAATGTGAATTTCTTGCAAAGTAAAGAAAAATAAAACAAACAGCTAAACAACAACAAAATATCAATGGTCTTTTCCAAAATTATAATGCTTGGTTCATTCTCAGAGACCTTTTTTCTCATCTCCTTTCTAGAGTATCAACGTGCTGCACACACAAAAAATTTTACTACAGATTGTAAAGCTGTATGAATTTCAATGACATATTATTAGTATGATGAAAGTACAATTGCAACAATACAGTTTAAAACTTTGTATCTCTAAGGATGAGGCTTTGTATTTAAAAAAATGCCTAGTAATATGATTTCTCATTTGATTACTGTAGAGAATTTTCCATTTTGTTATTAAATTCACATCTTTGAAAAACAGAGAGGACTTCATAACACTGGAACTTTATGCAATTTCTTATTCCTACTGCATATTCTAATGGCTGGCTTATTTTATTTTCTATCTGCAGGTTACTTGGGTTTTATCTTTGCATAATAGGGAATCCCGATTTTAAGGAGGGAAAAATACCTATTTTGTAGCATATGTCATATGAATTCTTAATTGCGAATATGGAAAGAATACTCTCCTTTCCACTCAGGTGAAATTAAGGTGACTTGTGCTTTTGGATGCGCAAATGATACCAGGACTGCTATCTTTCCTCATTTGGGAGGAGTTGATGGGGATTTTGTTGTTGTTGTTGTTGTTGTCTTAAAGATACTTGGAAATTCAAGAATTTTCATTTTTTAGAAACAACATCACATTTGGAAGGAGTCAGGACTGAATTCTGAAAAGCAGAGCAATCAGAAAGCAAATAAGACACATGAGAAGAATGAGGACAAAACACAGACAGGAGCTTTGCTCCCTAGCCCCCTGGGCAGAATGAATGATAGTTTAGATGGCATTAGGAGAGATACACTTGTGCTTATTTTAGAATCAATTTTCTTTTTTATTATTTTTTTACTTTTTTGCATTTTTTATTGTAATTAGTAAAAGGGTTACATGATATTTGCCAGATAGAAGGTGCATTAATTCACATACATTGATACCCTTTCACATGTCTTGGTACCCATTTCCCTCCCCCCCCCCACACTCCCCACCCGTCTTGGTTTTCCCCCCTTCCCTATCAAATTTCAAATAACCAAATACAAATAAATTCAATATATCAGATAACAAAGTGAGATACTATAACAATATGAGATAACCAAGGGACAGCAAAGGAGATGAGAGACAACATAGTACATTAAGGACAACAATCATTCGTTATATGGCTTTTGTTTCAATATCCTGGAGGTCCTTTCAATTAGCTTCATACTATATGGCCTTATGTATCAAGATTTTGCTCTATTGTAGATCTCTGCAAGTAGAGCCCAAGGTTTCTACTGATTATGACGAATGAGGGAAACCATTGAGCCTAAGTTCCTTTGAGTCTGGCTTACTTTAGAATCAATTTTCAAGTCTGCAATGCTCATCCGTTTTTTTCTTCTGGTAACAGTATACTGAATCCCAGGGTTATCACAAAGCAAGATTAAAGGCTTGTGTTCATGGGAGACCTAACATCCCAACTCCCCTAGGGATAAAGTGGCTCCAAAGACCTCAGTGATTTGGTGATAAACTGGCAACTTAATTTGTAGAGATGTCTTAATCTTTGAGATGAAGTGCCAGCAACACACAAAGCACCTGTCAACCTCCAAGCTTCTGTTTACACTTTTCACACAAGAAAGAGCTTTTTAGCTTTGAATAACCACATCTGAAAATTGAGCTGAGATAACTAGAATTCCCCTGTAATTTTGTTCTTGTAATATTAGTTGTTTAAACTACTCATCATTTTGTAGTCTCCTAATGAATAGGCAACAGTACCAATATAGAATCTCTATGATGTCCTTCTTAAAGGATTCTACAGTAGGATGCAAGTAAATAGATATGTGGATAACTATGAACTTTGCTATGCATGGATAATATGACTATATATGTGCATATCAGATATTTGGGCAACATCATTCTATATTGTGTATATTCTATGTTTAAGATATTTTGTGAAATACTTTTGCTATTCATATGCCTTAAAATGAAATAAGCTGTAAAAACAGTGCATACTTGAGAAACAGGGTGTAAAGTATTTACAAATAAGTTTATTAACCAAAAATGAACAATTTTGTTTAGGAGAATTCAATGGAAACAAAATGTGGGAAAAAAATCTCTTGACCAATAATTCTAATTTATAGATTCTCAGGCAAATACTCAAGCTAATTACAATCACATGTTTGTACAACATACTATAAAGAGAGTCAAACATAGACTTGCAGAAATTTGAAGCTAGGTGATTACTTTTGCTCTCTGATTAATATAACTAAAAATCTAAAAGTTTTGACCCTACTAGTGAGAAATGATCTTCCATATAAATGAATTGTCCAGTTCAGACTAATCATTTTCTTTGCATTGCTGGCATATAGGTAGGCATATATACACAGGCATTTGAATTTGAGCCTCTTAAAATTCAGAAACTGCTGCCACATTTCCAGTGGAAGAACAGCAAGTAGCATAAAAATTCAGTTAATTGTTATTTATTACTGATACTTTACGTGCATCATAATCCTTAAAAGCACTTTTTGAGCCCTGAAGCCTTGTTAAGGTGTCATAAGTGTTAATTGCAAGTACAATTTGGCTCGGAGCTCGTGGAATAAGAACTAAAATCTAGTTTCACAGAAATTTATACTTCTTAGCAAATACTTACTTGAACAAGTAAATTATGGGGGAGGGAAAAGGTGTAAGTGCATGGTTATTACTAAAAATACTGTCATATTGATTTGAGAAGCTTTGTTAGACAAGCCTGCTAATGCTCTATTTATTAATGAGCCAGGGTGTGTGAAACTCTTATTGACATGTGAATACTTTGTAATACCAGTTTACAGTAATGGTTCACAGTTGATCACTATTGTGCATTAAGCAGATTATTTAGAGAGCTGGTCTGTGTTTGAGGAGGGTTTCACCATGTAATCGATCTGATGAGAGTTGTCCATGCACCTCATAGCAATGATCAGTTATTATTAATGTCCCTTCTGTGCCAAAATTGTCCCCGCACTCTCCTCACTAAGAACCCCAGGTATAAACCTTTGGTCACTGGTTCCTGATATTCACTAAAACTATGGGTTCCAATGCAGAAGATTTTAAAGTCAAATAAGCTAAATTATTTAAAACAAACAAACAAGCAAACCATGATTGGATAGAAGCAAAGAGATTGGGGCAGAAATAGTAAATAATACCTAGCAATAGCCAGGTATTAATGTTTCATTTAAAGTATAACGGGATGACACACTGAAGACTTTGGGCTTTGACTCAACCTTTTATAGATATGAATAAGATACATTGTTCTAGCAAATCCTATTTGTATACAACAGTGAAGCACCAACTATTCACTCTGTCTATAATCTTTTTAAATTGCACATGTCACCTATATACATAAATAATTTAATAACTCAAACTTCCATAGTTGTAATGGTGCAATGAATTACATATCTTGAAGAAGATGGTGAAATTGTAATTTTATGACTCGATCCTAGGAAGTTAACTCATAATTTCTACTTTCCCTACGTTATCAAATTAAACAGTAGTTTAGACAAGAGTTTACACTGCATCCACATCACTATATGTATACATTGATTTGCCTGTTTGTTTTACTGCAAACATAGAACCATTTGAGAGGCTGAGCAGGCACAGTGCCCACCTCACCTACTTCACTTAGGCTTTCCACATCTCTCCCTTGTGTTTTATTGTGCCCCGAGCCTGTCCATCTGAGGTCCTATGGGTTCTTTCGAGTCTGTCTCAAAACTCATCTCTTCTGTATATTCATTCATACATTGGCTTTTACTGAGCACTTGCTACAGGCAAAGTATTAGCCATACTTCGAGGAGGAAAGCACATAGATAAGATTCTGAGGGTTTTTGTTCAAGAAACCTGGTAGAATACCCAGGATCACAATGCTGGATTACAGCATTCTGATTGCACCATTCTGAGTCCACTGAAAAGAAGTGAGAACCATACATACCACTTTTCTTTTTTCTTAATATATTTTGGTACTGAAAATGTAAACTATTCACTTAGTAAAGGTGACAGTAGCTCAACACTAATGAGGAAACTAAATGACATTGAACAAGACTTGAGGAAACTAAATGACATTGAACGAGACTTGGTAAGATTAATCAAGTCAAAAGTTTTATCTGCATTTAACATTCCAGAAAACTGTATAGGAGTCATTGAAATTCAAGAGAATTCCAACTAGATGTGGCCAGAGGAGTGCTGTAATGATTTAAAATGAGTGCTTTAAAAAGTTCTCCTCAAATGATGCGGTTTTGCTTTAAAAATATTTAATGAAATACAACCCATACACAAGAAAGATCCAGCCTAACATTTGAAATGTCACTAAAAGCACTGGATTTTTAGGGTTTCTTTAACAAGTATTCTCACATTCCTTGTTCTCAGAGGACCCTGGGCCTCCCACACATTTGGCTGGGTATAAGGAAGCAACACTTCCTGAGATGCTGTCATGACAAGGGAACAGAGGCTCACTGTGCCACGGTACCAAGCTTAAGTAGAAAACAGGAAAATACTTCATGCTTTTTTGGTGGGGGGAGAATGGCAATTGATTGAATCAAAATAAAATTAGATTTGATATATAAAAATAATAACTTACATTTTATTTTACAGCCTATTGTCACAGTAAAAGAGACTAAAGGAGAGAAATGACAATCATACTTTCAATCCACTACGGATTATACAGGCTATATCCTACCAACTGCTATACAATGCTGTGTATTTTCCCATGATAAAAAAAAAACTGAAATATGGGGCCAGGAGTGTTGCCTAGTGATAGAGTGCTCATCTAGCATGCATGAAGCCCTGGGTTCGATTCCTCAGTACCACATACACAGTAAAGCCGGAAGTGGTTTTGTGGCTCAAGTGGTAGAGCACTAGCCTTGAGAAAGCAGGGACAGTGCCCAGGCATGAGCTTAAGCCCCAGGACTGGCAAAAACAAAAACAAAAATAGCAATCTATCTATTGATTGATCCATCTATCTATCTATCTATCTATCAACATATATATGTAACTAGTAGCTCATATTGATTTAAGGTGTTGAATTTGATTATTACTAATATGTATTTATTCTATTTTTTTAACCTGTCCTGGGCCTTCACTGCTGAGTCTCCACACTATCCCTAAGCTCCTTTTACTCACTGGTAGCACTCTACTTATTTAAGCTATAATACCACTTCTGGCTTTTTTTCTATGATTAATTGGAGGTTAGACTTTGACAGACTTTCCTGCTTAAGTTGGATTTTTTTCTCATTTTATTTTTTTATTATCAAGGTAATGTATAGAGGGTTACTCTCCAGATAGAGGGTGTATTACTTCTCACATATTGATACCCTTTCTGTGTTTTTGGCACCATTTCTCCCCCACACCCTCCCAATTATCTTGTTTCCCCACTTCTCTTTCCTATTTCAAAATAAACCAAATAAACATATATATATATATAATATGCCAGGTAACAAAGTCAGATACAGTAATAATATGAGATTAACCAAAGGGCAACAAAGGAGAAGAGAAATATCATAGTATATTAAGAACAACAACCACACAAAATAAAGCTCTTGTTTCCTTATCCTAGAGACCCTTTCATTTAGTCTTATCCTATATGACCTTATGTATTTAGGTTTTGCACTATTGTAATCCTTTGCTAGGGAAGTCCTAAATGTGTACTAATTATGACAAATGAGGGAAACCATTGAGACTATGTTCCTTTGGGCCTGGCTTACTTCACTGAGTATGATTTTTTTCCAAGTCTTTCTAATGTCATTCTTAGATCTCAGCCTCCTGAATTACTAGGATTCCAGATGTAAGCCAATAGTGCTTGGCCTCACTACTTTTTACTTCCACACTTGTAAATATCTAGGACTTTGTCTTTAATAACGAGAACTGCCACTCTGATAGCTAGCCAAAGTAATAAAAACATCAGCAAAATATTATTTTTCCCTGGTCTCCCATTCCCCATTTCATTTTTTTTTGCATTTCTTCTTGCATTGTCTCCGTCTAAATCCCCAGGTCTTTATTTGGCAATTAGCATATCTTATGAGATGGGTGTGTTCAGCCCTAATACTTTAACCCTCCATGGATTAATATATCACCAACACTAAAGTTCCACTACTCTGAACATTTTCTCAGCATAAAAGTCAGGCTTAACTATTTAAAAGAATCAGTTCTGTGTGAAGAAAGAGCCATTTTCTTGTGCATTTTAGCCTATTAACTGTATTGAAATTGTAGCTATAGTCCAGTTGTTTTAACAAGAAGAATAATGGTACTGTATTCATGGAAACACCATCCACAGAAAGGCAGACACAATGCTTCTCAAAAGATGATTGCGTCATCTGCAGTAATGGGAACATTTGGAATTTAGACAAGAGTCTGTCTTCAGAAAGAGTTCATAGTTGTGGTGATATTATTAGATTTTTTTTTGCAAATAATCCAATGCCATGACAACCACAACAACAAAAATCTTGATTTGAGAAAATCCAAGCTGTCCTTGATAACACTCCCAAATCTCCCAACAACACATTCCAAGTGGCTTTAAAATTCTTCAAAATAGTGTAGGAAAAAATTCATTGCAAAGATTTTTAAGAGAGAAAATCATGATTGTTTTCACAGAAAGCATCTATTAATAACAACCTTGTTAATGCTATTTCTATAGCATTTAAAGGAGAATTTAACCACATTGGACTAACAGACTGAGAGAATTCTGTTTCATAATTGAAGTAGAGGAGTGCCAGACTGACAAATACATTGGTAAGGCTGTTCAAGAAATGTAATAGAGCTATGTCTCTTAACTGGCTGAGTGGTCTTGTCGAAGGTGCTAGATCCAGGTATTTTCCACATTAAGTATCTAACTTGGTACTGAAAAATGTTTTTGTTGGTTGAAATAGCTTTTTGTTGGGCCCGGGATCATTGGTCTTGTGGTAGAGTTTGTCCTCAATATGCAAGAAACTCTGGGTTCGATTCCTCAGTACCACACACACAGAAAAAGCTGAAAGAGGTGCTGTGGATCAAGTGGTAGCAGCCTGGCCTTGAGAAAGCCCAAAGACAGTGTCCAGGCTCTAAGTTCAAGCTGCAGGACTGGTAAAATTAAAAAAAAAATAGCTTTTTGCTTATTTCTTCAAATAAATTCCTATTAGCATTGCCTATGCCTCTTGAGGATGTAGATTTATACAACCAAACATAATAAGCAATAAAGGTTAAAAAGCTATTTAATGAGGTTTTCCATATATTTGGTGCAGCTTTGCTAAGTGATTTAAGAGACTTAATTTGTGTAAATTCCATGCTTTTAATTGACAACTCTCAGAGGGGTTGCAATGTAAATGAAGGTAATAAGAATAAAATGATATTTCTATGATATTTTCCCTGTGTTGAGATGATAGGGTCTAGCTCTCTGCCTTTGAGAATGATGGGAAAATAGAGACAGTTGTCCAAGATACTTTTTTTTTTAAATAAAGCACAGAATGATATAAAGTTTTAAAGTAAAAAGTCAACTTGTTATGTGAGATCGCAATAATTTTCTTTTTTTTTAAATTTTATTTATTTATTTTTTTGCCAGTCCTGGCCTTGAGCTCAGGCCCTGAGCACTGTCCTTGGACTTTCTCAAAGCTAGAGCTCTACTACTTGAGCTTCAGCACCACTTCCGGCTTTTTTCTATGTGGTACCGAGGAATAGAACCTGCGTCTTCATGCATGCTAGGCAAGCACTTTAACCACTAGGCCAAACTCCTGGCCCCGCAATAATTTTCTTTTATTCAGAGATTTTTTAGTTATTTGCCTACATTTTAAAAAACTTACCTTCAAGAGGTTGTAAAGAAAGATTTCAATCCAACATGTCGGCTTGTGTGTGCAATGCATCTTGACCGATCTCACCTATTTGATCATTTATCCCAATGTCACCTATCCTCACCCATCCCCTAAGTTTACCTGACTCTGTTTTCACACAGGAACATTGGATGTTATGAATTCATTTGCCCACCCTTCTTTTATTTTATTTTTCTGCCCCCCTCCCCCTTGATTTTTACCCTCCCAGACAACACAAGTTCCAGCTTCCTTGTATATCCATTTTGTTAAAAAGTTTGTTCAAAGGAGTGACAACATTGTAATTCTTCCTAGTATATAGCTTACTTTAGATAATATTTGTGTGTATTTGTGTATATGATCCTATACATGTTTATGCATGTAATTATAATTTAGCTAGAGGATTTGGTGAAAACTCAGAGATTGAATTAAGCATGGAGGCCATACTTATCACAGCGTGGAAACTCAGTCAGTGATTCTGGGATATATGAACTGAGATATGACACTGGCATCTATTAATATTTTAACATTAACTTTTCAGAGATTCCATTTTCTCTGACAATCTACTTCTTAATTGATGAGTGGGAGGAAAGGTGGGAAGAAACAAGATAACTTAGGAAGGCAATGAGTAGAGATGAGAACTATAGGGAACTGAGCTTAGAAGGTAGTTTTGCTATTTTTAAGGGTGTCAGAGTGGAAAATACTGCAAAGAACTTTGAAATATGCACTAAGAAGCTGCCTCCAGGTTTCAAACTTTTCCTAACTTCTAAATATTTTTAAAACTCTTTGAAGACTTAATCCCCAGACCCAGTTGTTAATCTATGTGTTGAATATTCAGAAAGAAAGTGGCTTAGTGTTTATTCCCTCTGAAGAATTCTTAGAACCTTGATATCAAGGACAAGCTGACAAAACAAAAACAAAGAAAATGGTGGAAAAAAAGAAAAACAGAGCTGGGCAAATGGCTCTGTGAATCCACAGGAATTGAGCATGTGAACCGTTAGTAAACTCCACACTTGCCTGAGAATTCTTGCATCCGGTTGCTTTTCTGTGCTTGTTAAAGCCTTCAGTATATGTCACGCTCACACTTTCATCTTCTTATTTAAGCATCCAATAAATAAATATTTAATCCTCTTTATTTATTATTTGGGGGACTGAGTCTTTATGAGGTAGAGTTTACATAAAAATGTCGTTCATGAAGCTCTAAGTGCAGGAAACTTAACTTACTGATGATTTCACTGCTGCAACTCTATCACCAGATGTGTTCTCCAGCCACATTCTCTACCAGCTCTCCCTGCTAATGACCAAGTGCAGCAGCTATACTAGTGCTAATGCTTGTGCAGCAGGTATACTAAAGCATGCAAGCATAGGAGAATTACTACTGAGTGTGCTGTCTACCGGCTTGTAAACTCGTTGATGCCCTGACAAAGATGCTTTCACTCAGCCTTTCTTTTTCTTTGTCACTTACATTTCTAGTCTCCCAGCACCTCCAACTCTCAACTCATTTTTTTAAATCATATAGATGTTTTCCTTTCATAATGTTTGCCTGTTCAATCTGTTTGGCATGAGCTTTCCCTGAATCGCAACTAACTCCTAACTCAGGGAGAAATTGGGAAGAATGTAAATATACTGATTCTCTTGAAATTAATAGACTATCGGATTCTGGAAAAATAGAATTTCAGTCTGGATGCAGTGGGAAAAATTAATTTATTAAAGAGTTAATGATTTTTATTCATTAAAAACTTATCTCAAAATAGATCAAAGGCTTCAATGTAAGACCTTCAACCATAACGTTCTGGGAAGAGAGCATGTTGAAAGGTTTCTTGACATTGTCCTTGGCCAAATTCTTTGTGTTATGACACAGAAAACAAATGCAAAATCAAGCAAGTAAGACTTTATCAGATGAAAAAGCTTCTACTACAGTAAACCTCAAGATGCCCTGTACTCTGTATACAGAGTACTCACATTATTTAATAAGAAATAAACAAATGAACCGAGGAAAATATGCAGACAGCCAACCATTATGTGAATAAAGCTTGGCATCACTAAAAATTGAGCAAAAAACAAATCAAATTCACAATGAGATATTAATTGATACATTTTATGGTATCTACTATAAAAAGAAACAATAGCTATGAGTATGAGTATACAGTAAAGTAAACATCATTTCTACAATGCTGATGGGAATGTAAACTGGTATAGACATTGTAGAGAATAATATAGAGGTTCTTTAAGTGGTAAGGATGATACAGTAGCCATATGATGTAGCAGTCTCATTTTAGCATACATAGCCAGAAGATGCAAAACCATGGTTTGTACTTCTCTGAACATTTCCAATAGCCAAAATAAGAAACAATATAAGTATCTGTTGATGGGTAAATTAAACGGATAAATAAATGTGTGTATGTGTGGGGTGTGTGTGTGTGTGTGTGTGTGTGTGAGAGAGAGAGAGAGAGAGAGAGAGAGAGAGAGAGAGAGAGAGAGAGAGAGAGAGAGAGAGAGAGAGAGAATGGGCACAAAGGGAAAACTGATAGAGAATATATATTATATGCATTTACTATCAGTATTATATGCATTACTATTTAGTATTATTGTTAAGCCTTAAAAGTGTAACTTGCCACTTGTGAATATGGGTAACCTGAGAGACAATATGTAAAGTAAATTAAGCCCCAAAATGAAAGACAAATAGGGTAGGGTTTCACTCATAGGGGAAATATGAGTCAAGTATATACAAAAGAGAAAAGAAAAGTGGTCACTCAGGGTAGGAGACAGGAAAAATGGGGAGATGTTGGTGTTGGTTCAAATGTACAACACTGTAATTGTGAATAACTTTAGAAATCTAAAGCACAGAATGAAAATGAGAGTAATATATTTAACATTCTTCATTATTAAATCATACGCTGGAAATTTACAGAGTAGATTTTTGTTAATCCCACCACACACACACACAAAAGTGCCCTGCAAGTATATGAGATAGAATGATTTGTCATATAATAGTAATTATTTCACTACATATATGCATATAAAATTTTTATAATGAGGACTGTACATGTTTACAATAAAGTAAATAAGCTGAAAAAATAGTAGGGCAATAGCTAATTATAACAGTAAGTATTATATGGTATTTATCAGTTAATATTGTTTTCATATATATTCTATCTATGTTGCATTTGGGGTCCCTCAGAATTATATAAGATGAGCAAAGAAAATTGTATAAGCAAGTATTATGGCACTCTATTTTACTAATAACATTATACTTCCTGTAAAACCAAGACACATCAAGTTCATATCATCACCAATACATGATAGAGCCAGGACTCAAAATACATCTTCAAGTCCAATTCTTTTTCTATATTATTATAATTTTAGCATTTTAAAATAGTTGTTCAAAGGGATTTCAATCCAACATGTAATTTAGTGAGTACAGGGCATCTTGATAAATTTACCACTTGCAACATTCTCTCTCCCCACTGAAACTCATGAACTTTTCATTTTCCTGTTTCATTTCACATATATATATAGAATATAATGACCCTACTCTCCCACCCTTCTAATTCTTATTAGATATAGAAAAAATTATTCAGTGTGTTTATATCTTTTAATATAACAAATAATTCCTCAATATTATTGGAAAAGCATTAAAATGTTGCAGAGACTTAAAAATACTTTTCAAAAACAGAAAATTTGAGAGACTAAAAAGAAAAAAAATGTAGTAATTCATTTCTCTCTCAATGGGATGCTGTATAACAGTTAAGCACCTTTGCCAGGAAATAACAATACTCCAAGATAGCACATCTCATTAGCAATGTGATGTAGAAAACTATAATAGGAAAACCCAACTGAGTTAGTTTCTTTCAGATTAGGACCTTATTAGAAGGCTAATATGATCTTTTATTGTGAACCAGGCACTCAGACAACAGGCAGGATAGCATTTGTGCATAAAACATGCTCCAGTCCCTATAACAGTAGAGGTAACCCAACAGACCCCCACAAGAAAAAATGTGCTCAAGGACTAAAATGACAAAGCTGGCTTTATTTACACCAAAAATACTCTTGCAACTATGTTTTTTGAGTTAAAAATGTATGTACATACAAAAAACTTTATGAGAATGCTCATTGAAACATTATTTGCAATGTTTAAACTAGCAATCAACCAACTTATTCTTTAATGGATAAGTAAAATGTGGTAGATCTAGGGAATTATTATTATTCAGCCATAAAAATGAAATTAGCTAATAAGCCATGGAAAAACATGGTGGACACTTAAATGCATACTGCTGAATGAAAAAAAACCTTAATATTTGTAAAGACCATATATTCAGGAAAAGAACAAACTATGGAGAAATTAAAAAGCTTGGTAGATGTTAAGAGCCTAAGGGAAGAAAGATTCCATGATTATATTGAGCACAAGAAAATTATTCTAATAATCATGCACAGATATTATTAGAAATATGCCAAATTCAATAAAGTGCACAAGGAGAAAAACATAACACAATCTCTGTCCTTCAGTTAATAATAGTATAATAATATGAGTTCACCAATTACAACAAATATGCCACAGCAATGCAAAAATAGATTCATAATAGAGAAAACTGTGGTGGAGGGTTATTGGTAGCAGACATACATGGGGATACTGTTTTTATATTCAAATTTTTAATAAATGTAGTACAGATAACAGAATAGTTGATTAATTGAAAAAATAATATGGGTAATTTTTAGTTTATGCGATGCATTATATTTAGACAGTCTCATTTCATTCTCTTGGTATAAAGGGAGGGAAGGAACTAAATGCCTTTCAGTGCAAAATTCTGGCATCCATTAAGAAAGATGGCCGAATGCTGAATCCCCAGGGACACACAGCAGGTGTTGACTTTCCAGCAGTACCAATACTTCGGATGAGTTGAGAGTCCTAGGAGACCTCATGAAGCTCAGCAAATACTGCTTTATGATTATGTTTTCCAAATATTTCCACTCCCACTGAGGTATTCATATATTTGCTCTCACTTTCTATTTAAAAGAGACAATGTCTTTAAAAATTGGTTCATAGAGACTGCTTAGGGAGATAATGAAACTCTAAATTCTCCCATCTGGATATTATAATAACACCTCTTTGGCTCTGCTATTTTTAACAAGTTTTAAAGACAGTGGTGTCATTTAGTTTTTTTTTTTAAAGTTCACTGTGCCTACACATTCAAGGCATACTAGGATAGAGAAATGAGCTTTTAAGCACCCCAACAGGACTTCATCTTGTATCATGTGCTTTATTTATGAATCTTACTTGAGATCTAGAAGGGAATGATTTCCTAAAGCTTTTCCCAGGAAATGACTAACCAGAAAACCCAACAAGACAAATAGAAATTGTTGAAGAGCTCTGTGTCAATATCAGAAAATTCAGTTGTAATTTTCAAGGTAGTCTTGTCTTAAGAATCCTACAAAAAAGTATATGTAAAGGTTTTTCAGTTTCTTTGTTGTAGAACAAATGAAAATAGAACCCTCCCAAGTCAACTTTTACATGATTATATTTGTGTTTTCTGAATTTCTGGGATTTTCAACATAACAAATATGATTATGGTACTTACTATGTCAACATATATGCTTTAAATACCTTATAGACAATTGATATTACATTAGTGATTTGGTAATTCATAATTTCATGGATTTATACAAATAAATCAAAATCAAGCCAGCATCTACTTCACAAAAACACAATATAATTACATTAACAGTCACTAACTTAAATGTACATGGTCAATAAAAGCAATGGCTAGAAATGTACTTCAGAAAAACTTGGTAGTGGAAACTGTCCATTCATCTGTAAGTCCTCATAGCTCGAGGGCAGTTTCTGTTGATGTATATACTAAAATCAATTCAATCTACTGAAAATGGAAAAGAGAAAATGAATGTGTCTGAAGAGCTTGTTAATGGAAATATGTTAAACATTTATCTAAAATGGATAATATAAAAATAGGTTCAGTATCAAGAGCCACATGGTCAATCTCTGAATCAATTTTATGTTATCTCTGACCAGCATTAAGTACCCTTCAATTATTTTTCAGTAGTGAGGATTGAGCTCAAATTCTTGCATTTTCTAGACAAGGGCTCTACCATTTGAACAATGCCTCCAGCTTTAAAACCTCCTTAAGTTTGTCTTTCAGATAGTCTCAGGCTGTGCTCAACCCATCCTCCTCCAAACTCTTGTCTTCTGAGTAGCTTAGATTTCAAGCATGTACCACGATGCCCGATCTCAATATTTTTCTAAATATTAGAAAAAAATCTGTAAAGTCTTGAGGTGGGGTGTGTGTGTGTGTGTGTGTGTGTGTGTGTGTGTGTGTGTGTATGTGTGTGCATGCATGTGAACTTGAACTCAGAGCCTCAGCAATGTTCTTCAACATTCTTTTGTTCAAGGTTAGTGCACTACCATTTGAACCATTTCTAGCTTTCCTTAGATGGTTAATTAGAGGTAAGAGATTTACAGATTTTCCTGCTCTGGCTGGCTTTGGACCACAATCCTCAAATCTCAGTCTTCTGAGTAACGTCGATCCTGTAGTAGAGACTGGCACACGGTTTATATAAAGGTTTGAAAATCAAATGTTATTAATCTAAAAGGGTCAGGTTCATGTTAATTCAACAAACGATATAAAGTTAATGGTTGGCCATGATACATTAGATACATCAATAAGTTATCCCTTACAAAGGGGTAAAATATATCAGCAGACAGAAATCAAATAACAGTGAAGCACAGCCATTAAAGCTTGATGTCTAGATTCAGACATTAATGAGCTGATTCTCACCTGCAACTAGCACGCAAGGTGAGTTGTAGAGTACAACTTAAATACTAGATATTCATTTCCTAACGGTAAGATGGAGGAAAAGAATGACATCTATCTCACAATGATATAAATTACTAGATATTAATTTCCTAACAGTAAGATGGAGGAAAACAATAGCATTTAGCTCACAAAGATATCATAAATATAATAAATGATTACTTGAAACTTGTTTAAAGATGTACCTTCTGTACAATAAGTGCTGAAAAAAGTTTAGCCATTTCATCTTTCTGCTTTGTACATTTATTAAACTATGAGAATCTGTGCCGAATGTTGTAGGAGCAGGGGAGGCTTGTTGAACAGTGTACAGAAGGTTTTGCACAAAAAAGGACATGCATACTACAGCTTCACAGATGGACACTTTAAATGAAAAAAGGAAAAGGAAGGAGACACTGTCTCCCCTTAATGAGGGAAAGACAGAAAGCAAAAATAAATGGTGGCTGAGATTTAGAGTCACAGAGACAGAGTAGAGGGAAAGTGGGGCAGAAAGGAAACTCCTGAGTGACATCTGGAAAGTTCTTAGACAAATGCTTGAAGAATTTGGACTCTCCACAGAGGAGGTGGGGATGTGGAGGTAATAAAAGGAAATTAAGGGTTATTTTAAGAATGGCAGTGATATGGTCAAGGTTTTTACTATTGAAAATTATTACAAAAACTAGCATGTGTCTTTGAGAGTCTTAGCAAAAGATCATAAAACCTCAATAGCTGTGTACATAAGCCCATATAAAATAATGGTAACTGAAATGAACTCCAAGATATGGGAACAAGAGGGTTTTTTTAAATGAACTGTGTGAAGTTACTTGTTTTTTTATTTGCCACTCCTTCCCTTGGCTTATCTCCTGTTGTTGTCATTGCTTTTTTATTCTGGTATCCTGTGTCTTGTATATAACATTGATTTGATTTGGGAGGAGAAGGGGAGATAAAGGACAACAGCATTACTTACAAGACACTATGTTGGAAAGGAACTTTATAACTCAGGAGGGGAGGGGAGTCACTGGGTAGGAAAGGTGGGAGAAAATGAGGGAGGGGTTAACAATATTCAATAGAAATGTACACATTACTTTGCTTAACATAATGCTTCTGTACATTGCCTTTACAATAAAATAAAAGTAAATTTGAAAATCATTGCTGATAGTAAGCTTTGATCTAAAGCAGCTGGAGAAGAGTATGGGAAGGTCACTCCATTAGGAAGTGAACATGTTTTGAAGGTTATATGACTGTAATGAAATAGAGCCAGGGGAATGAAGAAGAGGAGGCATCATGGAAAAGAGTCAGGAGACATCTCCAAAAGGGAAATCGATATCAGCTTCTGTGAGCTTGCTGCTTGATGCAGCTACAAAGTTCACATTTCCCTACACAGCTAAGTATACTGCCCACATGGAAAACAGCGAATGCTCAGTCTCTGTAGAAGCAGATTGCACACTATGTGTGAAATCACACACTTACTAGGCAAATAGGAAGGCTGCCTTTTGGTGTTAGCTCTTTGGAAAAGCTTGAGACTAAATAAGCAGAACAGTCCAAAGCAAATATTAAACTTGGTGGTGCTAGGAAGCTGGATTTCTAAACCCAAGTTGTTAATGTAAAATGCATTTTTCCTTTAACACTTTACAAGCCTATTATTTTTTTCTATATATTGCACAGGAAAGAAAAAAATTCAAAACCAGAACTTAAGATGTCCTAAGGAAATATTCTTGCTTTAAAATTTTTGAAGCTTTATGTTTACCAATTGGAGTTTGACAAAGTTGAGAGACAAAGAAAGAAAGGGGAAAAGGCAGACAAGAAAGCAAGACAGAAAGGAAGATAGACAAAAGGGAAAGGAAAGGAAGGAAGGACAGAAGGAATGAGGACAAAGATAAAAAAAGAAAGAAAGGAAGGAAGAAAGGAAGGAAAGAAGGAAGGAAGGAAGGAAGAAAAGAAAAAAGAAAAGAAAGGAAGAAAAGTACAAAAAATTTAGAATACTGTTATTAGTCACTTTTAGTTTGACTTAATGCTCAATGTGTTTTCTCTAGGGAGAGGTGAAAGCTATTATTTTTATGTCTTTCAAATATGCCTTTTCTAATATCTCTTTGGACAAAAGTTTAGCAGTGTGACTTCAGTAGTTGGAGTAGAGGTCTGCTGTTCCTCTTTCTTAGCCAGCTGTACAATAGGGCAATTGAGGAGTGAACTGTGGTCTGGTGTGCTGGGAAGTCAACCTATCCAACTCACCTGCAGGTGACTGGCCTATGCCTTTCTCCTGTTCCCTACTCAGCTGCTTTTGTGGCCTCTCCTCAGATGCCCTGACTCGGGGGAAAGCTTTCCAAAAGCATGGCCACAAGTCTTAAGGATCTGGACTCTGATAGTGGCCTTCACGTCCTTCTTTACAGCTGTCTGCCATTTACATTGGTGTTGTGATATACCTTCAGAAAAGTGATTGCTCCCACATGGAAGACCACTAATTGAGGAGGCTTGACATACTTTTTTTTTTCCTTTTTAATTTCTGGATCATGGGGCTTGAACTCAGCCGGGGCGCTGAGCTCTTCAGCTCAAGGCTACTGCCCTACCCTTAAGCCAAGCCCCACTTCCCGTTTTCTAGAGTTAATTGGAGATAAGAGTCTCAGGTCCTTTTGTGTCCTGGCTGGCTTTGAACTTTGATCCTCAGATCTCAGCCTCCTGAGTCCCTAGGATTACAGGCATGGGCCACTGTGCCAGCTTTGACATTAACCTGTTTGACATTAAGCATTAACCTGTTGTTGTTGTTTTTTAACCACACTATCATTGTGGTCTTGCTCTCCATTTATGTATAACATGGTATGACATAAACCCTAAATACTCTGGCCTTTGAATGCTTTTAAGATGAGAAAATTATACAGTTTGAGATCTGAAAACCTATTACTTTTATGTCTGGACTGGTAAAAGCTTTAAACAAAAAAAAAGAGCTTGTGAATTTAGAAAGAGTAACATAGATTATTTTGGTCTAAGAAAATTAGCATTATGTTTAAATTTGACACAATATGAATCAGTATTGCTTTATCTCAATTTCTGTCATTATCATTAATGAAAACAAACTGCATTTCAAAACCAGAACACTATTTTATGTATACAGATGCAACTTCCTATGCGTTTGTAACTTAGCCTCTTAGGAGGGAATCATTTGGCTTTCCTTTTTGTTTTGTTTTGTTTCTGGTCCATTCAGTGGAAAATATTTGGCTACATTATGTGTTGTAATGTCAAATCACACTGCACGATAACATTTTTCTAATTCTCACTGTGAGCTTTTCAACTGTATTAGCACTTAAAACTAAATATTACTTGAAATGTAATTGCACCTTTCCCTGATAGCATTTTTTGTAAGTGTAAAGTACATGATAGCTCCAAGAAGATTTCAGGAATCATTGAACTGAGTAAAGCTATTTGCCAGTGCACTACACTGCTCCACTCCTGTGTTTTGTCTGAACCAATCTGTTTATCTTTGCTCTCAACTGTTCCTGTCAGTTGTCAGTCCCTCATGCTAATAGTAAGAGCTCACATTTGCACAGTACTTCAGAGTCTACAACCCACTTTTCCAGACATTGCTCTGCTGTGTGATTGCCTTGCTGTGTCTTTCCAATTTGCCACTAAAGTGCCAGATCTTTGGGAGGAAAAAAAAAAGATAATCAAACTTAAAAAGAGATTGTATTTGAAGAGTAAACAGTCTCTGAATGAGGGGTCCCCCAAGCTTTCTTAGAACAAGGTGTAGTTCATGAACATTACCATTTATTCTGGCTGCTCAGAAACTGTGTTTCCCAAGGATTCTTGGCTAGACTCTTAATGGTTAGGCCTGGTGGATAAGAAGACTGTATAAACAGTTTGACAGTAGAAAATATTTTTGTTACTCAGGTTTTCTAAAGAAATATAGTTTACACACATAAACTTATTTAACGCAGGTTGTTTGTGACATAACTAAGGATGCTAAGGACCAGAGAATTTTAAACATTGAAGTTAGAACTGAGTTAAGGACATGAATCTTTTCAATTCTCAGTCTGGGATGTTCTTTGTTCCAAAAACATTCTTAGTACTTTTAAGTTTTCAAATCCTTATCTGGAGAAGCTAAGATAAGGTATCCCTTCCCCTAAAGGAATGTCTTTAAGATCAGATAAAACCAAATCTTATTTGTTATATTTTTCTATTCATACACCTAGAACAAAGTTTAATTTATAAATTAGGTACAGTGGAAGATAAGCAACAATAACAAAGAATAACCTTGAACCAATACAACTATGGCCTACAAAAGAATGGTCTTCCTAACTACCCTTGTGTGCTTTGAGGTCAATATTAAGTTAAATAAGTGTTTCTGAAATACAGTATTATGGTACAGACATGACATAGTAACAGCAATCTAATAACCAGGTCAGCTACTTCTTTGCTAATGGGTTGATAGTATGTATAGTCTAGCTTGCTGGATAAATTAGTGACTCATGTTCATAGGGAGCTGAAGCAGCATGAATTAAGGCTTCATCAGATGCTGCTCAGGGTGATATGTAATTTAAAGCTCATGGATTGTTTGTTCTCAAAATTTCCATTTAAAAATTTTGAATCACAATTGACTATGAGTAACAGAAACAGTAGAATGTGATACAATGGATAAAATGGTGCAGAGTTTGGGGAAACCTTTGCACAACTGATATAATAAAGATAATCCTCTTTCAGTATCCATACTAGGACATGGACTAGAATACATAATAGAATAATTTCCTTAACCATCATTATTTTATAAGCCTTCATTTAGTACTTCCTCAGTATTTGCTGAAGTTGGAGAGGAAAATGTTATTTTTCAATTTAATGTATTAAGGTGTTACAGTTATTCGCCAGATAGAAGGTGCATTACTTCTCACACATTGATACCCCTTCTCATGTTTTTGTCCCCATTTCACTCCCCTCATTGTCTCCCTTCATTTTTCCCCTCCCATTTCAAATAAACCAATTAACATCTATATACATATATATCAGGTAACAAAGTCAGATATTGTAACAATATGAGATTAACCAAAGGGCAACACAAGAGAAGAGAAAAAAAAAACATAGTACATTACATTAAGAATAAGAGTCACTCATAATTAAGGTCTTGTTTCCATGTCTTGGAGGTCCATTAATTTGGCCTCATCCTATATGACCTTATGTGCCCAGGGTTTGAGCTATTGTAATCTTCTGCTAGGAGAGTCCTAGGTTTGTAGTAATTATTATAAATGAGGGAAACCATTGAGCCTATGTTGGAGAGGAAAATGTTTTAAATGAAAGACTGATTTAAAACAAAATGTTACCTAATAATTCAATTTCTTCTTAAAAACACATAATTCTAAATAGAATTAAAAGGAGGAGGTAGAATAAGAAATTTTATTCATTCTTTACATATTAATATATATTTATGATAGAGCCCTGAACTGGATTCCTTAACACTCATTTGCTATTCTTTCATAGGAAGTGAAACTCCAAGCTCAAAGCATTTAAAAATAAAAAAGGGGAATATTCATGGCATCTTCTCTAGTGAAATAAAACTGATACCTTCTATAGCAATTGTGTATAATAGGATAAAGTGTATTTTATTAATAAGGAAATCAACAATTAAAAGACACATTTTGCAGGCTGACAGCCTGATTATACAAGATTATCACATTTAACAGTACTTCAATGTGACTTGTTTAATGTGGAGATTGAGTCCTGAAATTCTTAGCATAGTATACATACGCATAGCCCCATGCTAGTGATTTCTGTTTTTGCTTCTGTGATAAGTAGAAAATGATGAAGCAAAATGGGAACAGTTGTATGAGAAAAATTCCATGTCTGCTGTTCAGATGTTCTGATTTGGAACCCTGGCACCATGGTTCCCTAGCTGCCTAGCTTTGCATGTATTTTTTAAGAGCTATATGCCTCTATTTCAAAAATTATAAAAATGCAACAATTGTATCCATGTTTCAACACTAAGTGGATAATGAATGTGTCATCCTAGCACAGAACAGATGTTTTAAAACGAACAGCTCACTATCCTGTTTCAGAAAAAAAGACCCAAGAAATTCTGTTGTAATAGATAGAAATATATATATATATGAATATATATATATATCAACGACTCTGTCTCACAATGAAAACCAGGGCACACATGCAATTTACAAGGACATCACCACAGAGGATTTGCCTCTTCAAGTGTCACTGTGGAAATTGATGAACATGTATTCTACAGAATGTAGACATGTCATCTAAACAGGAGCCTTATAGTATATTTATTTTAAAGAAAACTCTTTTTCCTATTTCATTAAAAACAAAAATGAGACTAACTTGGCATATCATATATATAAAATACTTTTTTCTGAAAAATTGCATTATATATGTCTTGCTAATGGTGGTGGTCAATGCAGAAATACATGTAGATTCAAAGAAAAAGATAAATGAATGGTGAGAGGAAATTCTTTATCATTCTGAATATCTGGAGGAAGTTTCATTCCTTCTATTTAGTGTCTAGAAAAAGATGAGTTTCTTATTTTCAATATACAACGTGAGCTTTTAAAAGTCCTTCTTTCCAAGTAAGAACTCTTCCTTGTTGCTTAAAGAAAATAAGCAGATGATTTTCTTGGTTTGGGTTGGACTTGCATTTGATATATGTGTTTTTTCTTTATAGGTTTAACTCCTAAAATTAGCCAGAGTTAATGAGTAAAATTAAGAAATGGAAAATAATGCTTTATTTTTTCCATAGTTAAGTGCTAATTTTGACTATACCTGATTATCTCTTGTATGTGAGTTCTTGCGCATGAACATGCACATGCGCACGCGTGCACACACACACACACACACTTTTTAACTTGACAATCAGAATATCTAACTACAGAGAAGTAATCTTGTCAGGATGGAAACTCTCCTATTAATAATAAATTGCTGTACAACCTTACATGAAGATAATCTTATCTACCTTACTCATTCGTTTCTGATAATGTGCTGAATGGTACAATTTCAAAAGGCCTTTTAAAATAGTAAATGAGAGGAAATATGCCGAACTATGTTTGGGGTGACTATTAGAACAAATTCAGCAAAAGTGCAGACGTTGAGGGAGATGAAGGAGGACAGAACACTCTTCCAAAACCCATGCATGCCAGTGTTTAAACTGGGACTTTTCCTTCTCCATCCCCTGCACTCTTATTACTCCTTCCTTCTTTGCAAAACACAGAATAAGAAGTAAAGTTCGTTCATTGTAAGTTCAGAAGTGGATGTTAATGTGTGTGTGTGTGTGTGTGTGTGTGTGTGTGTGTGTGTGTGCTTTGAATAGCTCTTAAGACAATGATATCAAATATGATGTTGCAATAATGATATATGAGTAGAGTTGCAGTTCCATTGGAAGCAGAAATGCTGCTTTATTTCATCCAATTTGTAAATTGAAGTTAGATTCTATGTGGCACATATTATTTAACCAGAAGAAACTTTTTCTTTTATGGAAACTATAAACATTAACTTAATACAACCTATTCTGTATTCCTATGATTTTCCCACACTCTTGATGTTTCTTTTCCTTTTCTTTTCCTGGCCTGGGCTTGGGCTCAGGGCCTGAGCAGTGTCCTTAGGCTTTCTCAAGGCTAGAGCTCTATCACTTGAGCCACAGAACCACTTCTGGCTTTTTCTGTATATGTGGTACTGGGGAATCGAACCCGGTCTTCATGCATGCTAAGCAAGCACTCTACCACTAGGAAAATCTCCCAGCCCGTTTCTTTTCCTTTTAGATAACCACCACCAATCCTATCCCAGATAATCATTTATTTGCAGTCTTCACAGGTAGTAAGTAAACAGAAAACTGAAAGTTCTAATTCTGCAAAGTCATTCCCCCTCCCATTCATTCTGCACATTTTATATACAACTTCCAGTTTTCCAAACAAGTCATATTCTGTTGGTTTATCCCTTTTATAAAAATTGATGTCTTGCTCTTCTGTTTCCTGATTTTGAGATAGTTATTTTGTGTTCTTGAATCAGAACTTGGTCTTTGACAGATTCTCTTTCTCCCTAGCTGCATTTCTATGTTTTCTCTGCATCTGTAGAACAAAACAGCTTTTACCCTTCTCATTATACGCTCCTGTTGCACTACAATTTCTAGCAAACACTGTTCTTAGAGAGAATGGGAGATACTGGCAGCCCTGAAGTGGCTTCAAAGGCTTTTAGCACCAAAGAACAAGACATGAAAGAACTAGGTTACTTTCTGGTTGGTACAGTTTCTTAATGTGGAGAGGGGGATGGGTGGGGATGGGTGACAAGTACAGTAGAAACAAACAACTCTCTCCAGCCTATCACTTCATGAAATAGATGTTTTGATAGCGATAAAATATCTGAAGCTCCCAGACAAAGCTATTGCTCCTGGCATGAATGAGTAAAAGGATAGATATTAATGAAGCAAAAAAGTAGCTGACAGTTGTAAAATGGGTAATATAAGGATAAGTAGATAGGGCATTATAAGGGTAAAGAAAAAACATTGTTGCCTGACAAATATATACTGAATATATCTTTCTTTAGAGAGAACAAACATTGTCTCACTTCTAGGTGACAGAGCTGTTGCTTAGCAAGGAAAAAGCAAGGACAGAAGAAGGAAGGCAGGCAGGAAGGCAGGCAGGCAGGAAGGAAGGAAGAAAAGAAGGAAAGGGAAGGGCCATTATCAATTAGATCTTCTGCTCTGCTATAGAGCATACCAGACAAATGGCACTAATTTTATTCTTCCCTTATAAAAATTTGAAAGTCACTGATTATGAGAAAATTGAAAGTTCAGTAAGAGAAATAAGATTAATTTTACGAAAAATTATGTAGCAATTTTATTCCACAGGGCATGAAGTCCCTTGAGATATTTCCTTATTGGCATTTGTTCCAAGCATGCAATTAGAAAATAGAAAATGGGGTTGGAAAACAGCAAAGGAAATGAAATAAGAAACACTTAATGGTTTTTGAATATAGGAGGAGTTTAAGCACATCATCTTTTATCAGATACAGTTCTAGGATTGTTGCTGACCTCTTTATTTATCATCTGTGAACTTGCGAAGTTACTTAATCATTCTAAACCTCAAACTCCTTAGGTGTAAATTGAGTCTCATGTTGATCTTTATATCTTGGGGCTTCTGGAAGACAGAATGAGTACATTGAAGGCACTTGCCAGAAGGACTGGGACATTTTCATTTTTATTGCTACTGTGGCAAATTGCCACAAACAGTGGCTTTCTCAATGTAAATATTCTTTTGTACAGTTCACTCAAGTCGACGTCTGACACAACTATCACTGAGGTAAAGCCAAGGGATTTAGGCAACAGGCATTTCTGGAGACTGAGTGAAGCTAGTTCCTGACCCTTTCAAAGTCCAGCAGCTGCACACATCTCATCTGTCATCTCCTCTTCTATCATTAAAGCTGGGTTCACCACATTGGTCTCCCCTCACCTGAAGCTGCAATGTTTCTCTGCTTTTATGTGGTAGGTTGAGCTCACCTGTGTAATTCATGAAAATCTCCCATGTCAATACCCCATCCATATCACAGCCTAAAATACCTTTAATAATGTATTCATTTTCCATGTTCCTGAGATAGAAGTATGATGTGCCTGTAGGGTCTTTCTTTTGCCTTCCAGAGCACAGTGCATCACAATGTGATTAATAATTGTAAATGAGGAGGCTGAGATCTGAGGATGGGGATTCAAAACCAGGTGGGCACGGAAGTCCATGAGACTCTTATCTCCAATTAAGTACTAGAAAACTGGAAGTGGCGCTGTGGTTCAACGTGATAGACCCCTGACCTTGAGCTAAAGAGGTCAGGGACAGCATCGAGACCCAGAGTGCAAGCCCCAAGACACCCCCCCCCACACACACACTGTAAACTGTCTTCTTATTTTAATAATCTTCACTATTACTCTTTTACAGACACTAGAATGGTCATGCGAGTAACAGACTCTCATAATTTAGGTATTACTTAATGACTTTAAGGCTAAATATTTTCCAGATGAGGAAATCAGACACTAAGTAATATGTAGTGATGCATACAGAGCCATTTTGCTGGATAATTCTGACTTGAACAATTCACAGTTCTGGTTACAACAATGCATTCTCCTGTGTTGCACCATTGAGTAGAATAATATAACACGTATAATTAGTACTTAAATGCAATTTGAAATTTATTTGGTGAAGAACTCCAGGTTTATCAAGCTAAATTACCTAATATTCTAATCAAGAATATATTTTTACTTTGCTTAGAAATGATCTTAAAATTCCATTATGAGACTGCTTATAATTACTAAGAGTATATTGAAATCCAATTCGAGTTTAGTTTGGAAAATGTGAACTTTTAAAGTTTAGCTATTAAATCTCTGTTTGCCTTTCATTCCTTGTCTTTCTTTTCTTTCTTTATTTTGTGAATGAATATGTTTGTTCCTAGAAAAAGTAATCACTCTACAATGAGAATGATTTATTTCACTAGTAACTCATTATAACCATGTTGTTAAGCTATCATTATATATCTTCCTTTTGAAAAGTTTCATATTGTTTTATATGATACACCCAGCAAAATGGTTTGGAAAATGTTGGATGACAAATCTAAAATGTCTAACCATATGTCCTCCTACCTGGGAATAAGTACAAACTAATGATATCAGTTTACTTTGATATAAGCCAACAGTTCTATTTCATTTAGAAGACTAATTTTGATAACTCTAGATAAAACTATTTTACTCCCCCAAATAGGAAAAGAAAAGATATGCTAGTGAAGTCAATGATGATTACATTTAGTCCCTTCTTCCAGGAAAACTTTTAAGAATTTCTAGATATTCACTTATAGCAATCTCAACCTAAATAATGAGAACTACTAATAGGAACATTCTATCAATAACCAAATAAATCACTCATAATCATTTCATATTTTCTGAAAGTTATGCATTCAAATTTTTAGGACCTCATGAGAAGAAGTAATATAATTAATAGATGAACTGTTCTTGCCTTAGCAAAGCCTGTACAGTAATAAATTCAGTTAATTGAAATTTGCACTTTTGCTCAGATATAACTAATTAATGCTTAAGTATATATTTCTTATATTACTAAAGCCAAGTTTGTTCTATTTTCTCATAGTGTTATATTTCATAATTTAAAAGTTGTTAAAATGAAAACAGGCATTTATGATGTCTGAGGTATATTCTTTTATAAATTACATTATCAGTAAAGCATTTTTCTCTGTTATTTTGTATTTACTGTGAAGGTTATTATTGAGTAAAACAGGAGATACTAGAAATTCAGTTTTTTTATTTGTTCTATCTCACACAGGGTCCAAGCTCTCATCTGAGAGCTTCAAAAGTACATTAGTGCCAACAAAATCCAAGATTTACTCAGTTTTGAACAGTAAGTGGCGAGGATGGTACAGTCCTATGCAGAATATGTTTAATTTATCTTTAAATGGAGAGGAAATGTAGAAATTACAAAACCTAATGCTTCAAATCTATGTCCTACTGTCTTCTCAATGATTCATCTCAAACACTGCTCCCTCCCTTATACAAACACAAAGACATAAATGTGTACTCTCTCTGTTGGATCCCAGAGGAAGTGCACAGGAAATAAAAAATCACAAGGTACAAGTGTATATTCAAGAAAGAAGAATTCAAGCCCACAATAGGAAAAAAAAAAGAACAAACAATACTTTTACTTCTATTATCAAATGTTCCATGGGCTAAGAAATTCACTGACACCAAGCAATTCTGAGTAGACATTACTTCATGATCTCCTTGGTGAAGTTTAAACACTAGATCCAACCTGGCCACTTGACATGGCTCCTAATTCCAGGCATTAACTGAATGCTTGTGAAAGGGTGGGAACAACAGAGGCTCAAATCTTTGGCATCTAGAAAATGTGAGATAACGAAAACTATCCATAATGCCTAATAAGGAAGCTACTTAGAACCTAGAAATTCTCATTAAAGGGAACTTATGAGAGAGGCCACTTGCAGCCAACCACGTGGTACATTTTTGAACTTTACTTCTCCAAACTGCAGCCTGGAGTGAAATCTGAGTGATAGGAACAGATAGCAACAACACTGAATCTACTTTCTGAAGTGTTATTGGTATGACTGGAATGTAAAAAATAACACAGATGAAAATCATTAAATGGTGGCCCAACTGTGTGGTTCAAGAAAGAATGGGGGAAAAAAATCACAAGTTTTACTTTTTAACAGCAGTGTTTTTTTTTTCTCCCTATGACTGCATTGTGCTCAAAGAAAGTACTTTGCATTTAGTACAAAAAGATAGATTGAATGATGCCTAAAGGCAGAATAAATGTATTTACACTGACATCTTTAAAGTATTTTCCCCTTGGTCGATGAAATGTTCTTGGTGAGAAAAAAATTTAAAATACTTAATTTATACCCACTTAATTATAGAATTATATTATCAAAACACACTTTTGACATTTTGAGTTGCATTTTTTTCTTAAAGGCATTGAATATTCCACTGAGAGAGTCATCCTTACTTGAAAACCTGCTGAAAACAATCTCTCCCTTTTTGTTTGTCATACAGGGTCATAGCAATTTTGTAATTAAGAGAATGAATCACTGGAAATACAGCTAGATCAGATGAATGAATATCATTTGTCACCACTGCCCAAAGGCTTACTTATGAATAAATTCAATACATATATATCTGCTTTCTTCACCTTAAGTCTTCAAAATATAATATATGTTTCAATATGAAAATGGAGTGGTATTTATTAACATACCATAGCTGATTCTAAGAAATGAAGATCTCAGCACTCTTGTCTACAAGTTTTATTGAAGCAGAATATTGACAATATTCACAAATTAATTATACATGTAATTTCTCAAAGGTAACATGTGTGTCAAGAAACACTGATTTAGAACATTCAGTGTTACTGAGAATGGAGTTTCTCTCAGGAGAGGCACTCCAGTGATAGACTTGTTTATCTGTTCATAGATCTAAATTACTTCCCGCCTTTAATAGTGGTCAGTCCATTTTCCGTTATTTTCAATTGGCCTTAATGTCTTTTTAAAAATAATTTAAAAAAAATCACCTTTAGTTGTAGAGAGGAGGTGCCATATAACAAAGCAGTCTATGAATGCAATGCATCTTGATCAGTGTTAACCCCTTCATCATTCTCATCTCCCCTTCCTTTCTTTTACTTTTGTAAAAGAAGGTCTTAATTGTATTCTCCCCTCTTTCCTTTCTCATTGAACTATCGCTCTTCCCTTGGCCCCATTCCAGCTCCTAGATGTTCCCATTTCCCAGTGTTGATTTTGTTGGGTTTTGACCTAGTCTTTCTAAAATGTTATTTGATTTGCACTCTCCATAGAGTCTGTTATACATAATTCAGTCACCTGTAACCATGTGCATACCAGCCAGTGTATTTACTTACAGATTCATAGGTTCATTCTATCTATCTACCACAAATGAAGGAAACCAGGCAACCTTTGTCTCTCTGAGTCTGGCTTACTTTACTTCAATTGTAGGTTTTTAAATCATTAAGGAGCATTATGTAGTTACCCAGGTTCCATCTAATCCCCTCACTATGCAAAACAGAAAAGATGTGTTGCTATGTTAATCATATACCAATTTCTATCTTGAGCATGTCATTTCCCTACTCCTTTGTTTTCCCTATTTTTTCCTTGTTGAAATTCATGTATTCACTGTTTTCCCCACATATTAACATGAATACATCTTAAAGGGTTTGTTCTCCTCACATTATTCTCCACAACTCTTTATGGTAAAGTTCCCATTTATACTTGTCTCCCATTAAGTTCCATCTTTGCTACAAGGAATCTACATGAAAGTGTCTTTTATTCTGGATTTCCATTTCCATCTGGTCCAACCTTTTTAGTCAAGATGGTGACATTCTGATCAATCCCTTTGATCATTATTGGCTTAATCTGAAAAGTCTTCTTAACCTAAAGAAAGAGTCTATCTGTAGTCTATTGCTAGCAATCCTGAGCAATTTTGTGTTCTGACTGTAAGTCACTGAGTCACTGGCTTAAATCACCTGAACTCTGTCCTATTTGTCCTCAGTCTCATTCTAAACAAGAGGTGCTGATGTTGGTCATAGCAGAAACACAAGTCTATGAGATTAAAACTTCAGGGAGAGGAAACAAATACTTGAGAGCTCTTCTGTTTCCAGTTCCTCTTTACTGGGGTCTCTTACATCTCCTAGAATACTTGTCCTTGTTTCATTGTGGTTCTTGATTCCACTTGTGAAGGTGATAGAGAAACATGGAAGGAGAAAAACTTTATTCCCTTTTTATAAACTAATGACACAAAAATTGGAAGAAGGAAAAAAATGGGAACAAGGAAAATGAAGTTGGCTGCATAAGTCAGATTTTAATCTAGGTCTTCTATTAGATGGATGTTATGCCAAATGGAACTTCAGTGAAGCTAATCAAGCCCAGATATTGCTTTAGAATTTAAAGCTAAACTGTAATTTACTCACAGTGAAAAGTATTTAATTACCATGAATCTCGCTTGGGAATAACTCCTGTGGGGATTTAAGAGACTTGGAAGAATCGTTCTGCTCTAAAAACAATGGTAGCACTGATACTCAGTAGACAGGATGTTGAAAATAAACTGTACAGCTTATGGGGGAGGGGCCTGAGAAGGGAGAGGTTAGTTACCCTGTTTCAAAAAGAAGTGTACTCATTACTTGATGTCACTCTACCCTTCTGTATATTACCTTTACAATGAAATAAAATAAACAAAAATAACCACATAAAAGAAAAATTTGCATAGTAAGGTATTTTTAGAAAAAATAAAACTTGTTATTACATATTTGAAATTCATGACTTATTGCTTACCTAATTGTCCCCAAATAAAAAAAATTCCCTATTTTTAGGGCAAAACAAGACAAAAAACAAAAACTACCTCCTTTTCCTTCACTGGTAACCTGTTTTGAATCTTAAACTCTTAAATGCCCAGGAAAACTGAGCAAATAAATAAATAAACATATTTTAGGCTCTGCTTGGACAGATAGAATGTGAATAATTCACTGTTGAAATTACCTAATTTTAATGCAAGTGTTTATTCTGAAAATGTACTTTACACATATTAAAGTTTAGGCCTTATGCTAACCAATTTTAAAATTAATGTTGGAAGATAAATAGAAGCTATTTCTTCATGTTAGCTTTCCATCCAAACTTTTTAGAAGTGCCTTTGGATTGGTTAACTGACAGAAGCTGACCTTGCTAAATTGCCCCTACCAGTGAATTAATTTAACTGTCTGTATATGTATCCTCTTCTTGGAAAATTACATAATTTAAAAAATCAAATGCAATTATAACATATATACACTTGATAAGATGCATAAGATGAAAATTTAAAATGATTTAAAATACATTCTCCCTTTATTAGTAAAACAAATTCTAATTTCCTCAACTATGGATTTTGTCATGCAGTTTGCTCTCCTTCTTCCCTCTCCTTCTTTATGAAGAATTATTGAATCATTGCTAAGAATAATACAAAAAAGCACAATTGAAGCTTGTTGAATGCCTGTTTGGAAGGCAGAAAATATATCTGGCTTTCTATGTTGTACAATGGTCTTATTGAAAGAATAGCAATTTAAGTGAAAGTTTAGTATTACCACACCTCAGATGGCTGAGTACAAAAAGCATCCTCCATGCATAAAAGCATTTTTTAAAAATCAAGCTGAGCTTTAGAAGCAACTATCACTATATTAAGATCTCCATTCAATAAACCAGACTGGTTTCTCTCCAGTAGGATGCTCACAGTAAGAACTGCCCCGCAGGAAGCTGCTTTATGAGGCATGGGAGGATCAATGCTTTCATTTAAAATCACCAAATTTAGGGAAGTTCAAAGTCACTGAAAATAGATTAACCCTTTTTAATGATCTAGTTAAAAATTATTGTTGTCTCAGCTTTATTAGCAGTGATTTTCTGCAAAGAAATTTTATCTTGTTAATTTGGCAGTAGGTAAACCATTATGGCTAACAAATACTTGCTTGACTCTTATGTATGTATGTATGCATGTATACATGTATGTATTTGCTGGTCCTGAGTCTAGAACTTATGGAGCAGGCTTCATCCTTGAGTTTCTACTGTTCTAACACTTGAGCCACAGTTCCACTTTTGGCATTTTTGATAGTTTACTAGAGATAAGAAATTTATGGAATTTCCCTGCCCAGTCTGGCTTTGAACTGCAATCCTCAGATCTCAGCCTCCTGAGTGGCTAGGCTTATAGATATGAACTACTAGTGAATTGATATGATTTGTGCTAATCTGTATAAGAGCAGCAACTTTGTTCTATGATGTTACTTTAGTTCATTATAAATTTGTGCTTTCCTTAAATTATCTTCATATTCAATTCAATTAACATTTATCAGAGTTTTCAGCAGTAAATTAAGTATCATGGTTAGAAATGTGAAGTAGAAAATTTGATACAAAGTAATCATTTGTAGATAATTTTTTATTGTGAAATCTAGAATCAAGATTAGTGAATGTATTACTTAATATCATGATAACTGTTAGATGATCATGATTGCTAGTATAGATTATATTTGTGGAATGATTAAATAAAATGATGGATAAATGATATATGGTGATTGAATTTCATGCTAGATGAAAATTTTCTTTTTCTTTTTTTTTCTTTTTTTATTGTAATTAGTAAAAGGGTTACATGATATTTGCCAGATAGAAGGTGCATTAATTCACATATATTGATACCCTTTCACATGTCTTGGTACCCATTTCCCTCCCCCCCCTACACCCCCCCACCCATCTTGGTTTTCCCCCCTTCCCTATCAAATTTCAAATATCCAAATACAAATAAATTCAATATATCAGATAACAAAGTGAGATACTATACCAATATGAGATAACCAAGGGACAGCAAAGGAGATGAGAGACAACATAGTACATTAAGGACAACAATCATTCATTATATGGCTTTTGTTTCAATATCCTGGAGGTCCTTTCAATTAGCTTCACATTATATGGCCTTATGTATCAAGATTTTGCTCTATTGCAGATCTCTGCTAGTAGAGCCCAAGGTTTCTACTGATTATGACGAATGAGGGAAACCATTGAGCCTAAGTTCCTTTGAAGATGAAAATTTTCTTATTGAGTTACAACCCAGCACTAAGTTCTTGGATTTATTTTAATTGTTTTCATTCTAGGAAGCAAATTTGAATTTTTTTTCCTATGTGCAAAGTTTACATTGTTTTTGTCCAAACACACATGCACATACACACACATGTGCTCTCTCTCTCTCTCTCTCTCTCTCTCTCTCTCTCTCTCTCTCTCTCTCTCTCTCTTTCTCTCCAAAAGCCTGTTTGTAGTTTCAAAACCAAAGTGGATTATCTACTGGGTTCATTTTGGGACTATAATCTTAATTTTTCTTTCAAATATAAATGTTGTACTCTATGCAAAAGAAAAGGACATTTGGGCCCGGAGTTTGGCCTAGTGGTTAAAGTGCTTGCCTAGCATGCACAAAGACCCGGGTTCGATTCCTTGGTACCACATACATAGAAAAAAGCTGGAAGTGGTGCCCTGGCTCAAGTGGTAGAGCTCTAGCCTTGAGAAAGTCCGAGGACAGTGCTCAGGCCCTGAGCTCAAGCCCAGGACTGGCAAAAAAAAAAAAAAAGGAAAAGGACATTTTTTTTTTTTACTAAAGGAAGACCTCTCTTATTGTATATACCAGAATTTGAACACACCATCCAGGGCTTTTTTTTTCCTTTCACACTGCATTAGTGATGCAGGAATTCAAATATGTCTACTGCAATATGCTAGAATATGCCTATTTTTATTTCTATCCCCATAGGTAAGGCCAGGTATAGTTTATTCTAATAACTCCAGATTTGATAGGTAAAATCTGGACAGTGAATAAAAATGCTATTATTTATTTACCTTAGAACAAATATTTATGGAGCATTCTGTGAATGCTTCAGATTATTTCCAGGCCTCTTATTCTCAAAATTACTTTCTGATTCTAATTTTGTCTCTGGGTTCTGTGAAAAATATTTGCTTGGCTCAGTATAAAATACCTGCTTTCCTAGGATATTAGCATGTGTCGGTTCACTAACTTGCCAATGGTTTCTCTGGCTGAGCAAAGCTTTCATTCTCTGGAAACATCTCCTTGACAGCTGTTTATTCCACATGTTTCCATTGAAAGCATATTAACCTGAGCACCTGGGGATAATGAGCTCTGTGTACAGATGCCAGTGGATGTTAATGATTCTGCTTCTGTCCTCTCTCTTCATTGTCTTGACCCTGGCATACTGTGGACGAATATCTTCAGGTTTTCATGGTGAAATGTCCGAGTAAAGATATTCTGATATTGCTTGATAAACCCTGGGTCTGGAAAATCTTTTTCAACTAGCCACTTACAAATTTTAAAAATCAGATCATTTCACCTCATAAAGGTATATAGTAATATAAACTAGTAAGAAAGTGATTCAGTCATCTTTGAATCATTTAGAATAACCAAGATTTATATGTTTATTCTTATGATTGGGATGTGGCCACTATAAAATATATCATTTAGATTAGGGTGGTAAAAAAGTATCATCAGAATCCTGGTTATGAGTATTTTTCACTTGCATCCCCAGTTGTTATAGAATGCAAGTTCTTCTTCTACTGGAGCAAACCACCAATAGTTTCACTTTTAACCATCCTATTAATGCTATTTCCACATTTTTATAAAGTTGATTATTCTTTTTTCTTCATATATTTTTATTGTAATTAATATAAGGGTTACATGATATTCACCAGATAGAAGGTGCATTACCTCATATACATTGATACCCTTTCTCATGTCTTGGTCCCCATTTCCCTCCCCCCACCTCTGCCTCCCATCTTGTTTTCCTCCCTTCCCTATCCAACTTCAAATAATCAAATACACATATAGACAACATATCAGATAACCAGGTGAAATACTGTAACAATATGAGATAGCCAAGGGACAGCAAAAGAGATGAGAGATAACATATTATTCTTATATGAAACATGCACTAACATATGATGGTAGCCTGGGCAGAAAAGTCCCTGAGAGTCTTATCTCCAGTAAACTTCTCAGAAATACCTAGAAGTGATGCTGTGGTACAAATGGTAGTCCACTCACCTTGAAAACACAGAGGTGCAGGGCAGCACTCAGGCCCTGAGTTCAAGCAAAAAATAAGGAGACAGAAGATAAAGATACATTAAGAGATTTTGTAAGAAGCTATAGCTTAGTACATGGTATTTATAACTTAGTAAATGGGTATTCTGAAACTCCAGACAGGCTAAGTTCTGGCTTTCAGTATATTGCAATTCATAGAGGTAATAAAAGGTTTCATTATTTTGTAATTCATTTCACCTTTATCCCAACATAACTTATTTTCATGTGTGTTCTTTAGCCTTACTCTCTGCTTGAACTCTAGGGTATATCTTGCTCCCCTGCTATTCCTCTTGTCTTTCTTTTAGTGACTCATCTTTTTTTCTGCCTACCCAGCTATTAACATTACATTAACTGTATCTTCTTTGAGCCTGAATATCCATCCCTGATTGTGCTTCTGCGGTCCAGACTCAGTAATGCACTGGAACTGAATGAATTGTTTCTTTACTTGCCTCACCCTATCATTTATAGGTATCTCTGCCTGTTACAATTTCTACTTGGTTATTAATTCAACCTACTGTACAGGCAACCAAACAGGGCACCTAGGAGTTGTCCTGGATTTCTGCAACATCCATAGCATATAGCTTTGTGACTAATTAATCATAAAAATCCTAATACCTTTTACTATTATCTCTTATTTGACCCCTCCTCTATTCTTCCACAGGTTATGTTAATGCCTAACACATAATAAGTCCCGACTAACGCATAGTATTTCACAAATTTACTATTGATGAATGAGAAGAGAAATAACTAAGACATAGTTTCGGATTTCATTAAGTGCATTGTACTGAAGAAAATACCCATATGATGCACAATATTTTCCAGTAGAGGGCACACTATCTTCCACAAACAGGTGCTTTCCTAATGCTAAATGAAGAATTCTTCCTGAAAATGAGGGCCTGGGTAACAAATGAATAAATCCAAGCATTTGTATGCTAGTTCGTTTTCTACTAATTCTTTATATTGACTGTCTGGGAGAGAGGGGTAATTGGATGTGGATAATGGGAAATTAGTGTATTTCATAAAGACCAGTATGATCTTTGGCTAGGTAACCAAAATGACAAGTGATTAGGGGCAAAATTTTTCCTAAATGATCTCACCATTCTGCCTTGCAAAGTTAATGGTTCACAGAGAGGTGCTTGATAACAAATTGTAGTTATATATTGAGAAACAGACACTATCAAGTTAACATTGTATTTTATGTGAAAAAATTGTACTATGAACAATGCAGTTAAAATATATGTTTTGTTTTAATATAAAGGCCTGTCTCTACAGAAACAACAGGGAAATGGCATCAAAATCACTCAGATTTCTTGGGTGTGGCCCGATTCTGACCTAGCTTCATCCCTGCGATGTGATCCAAATGAACTGGCCTTTCCAGTATTTTAAAATGACATATTTGACTGACAGGGACAGATTCTATAGGAACAACAATACTAACAGCAAAGAGGATTTCATAATAAATCATCTATTGCTTACACTCTGAAAATTTTTTTGAATTATCTCTAAATATCTATACAAAGGGGTTTCAGTCAACATGTAAGTTTGTGAGCACATCCCTCTCATCATTCTCCCTCCTCTCTCACCACACTCAGGCTCTCAATTTACCTTGTTCCATTTTCCCATATGTGCTTTGAGTATTTTGACTACTTCCTCTTCCTCTTCCTCTCTTGACTTGTCTGCCTTCTTTCCAATCTATTTTAAAGAATTCCTCTTTGGACATTTAGAAACCTATTTTCCTTTCAGTCTTAGTAAAAACAGTAATTAGTAAATAATAATAAGATAAATTAATATTAGTAAAAATAATTCTAAGGAGAATTTCAGAACTCAGTTTCAGCATTTACTTCTCATTATGTTTCATTAAATTAAATTCATTCTTCAGAATCAATTAGTCTGAGTTTCTGAAACCTACTGAATGATAACCTTACTGGCTGTAGAAATGTTAGGTTATAATTCAGTAACAGTGAAGAAGCCAGTAAACTCATAATTGGGGGAGTTAAAAGTAAAAACTGTTTATACTTAACATAAGCTTAAATAGCAGCATGATGATTTTTATAGAGAAAAGTTTAAGACAGACTTAAACAACAGAGAAAGAAAAAACAGAGCTTTAGATTTACTCAGATAGGAAGGCCTTTCTGGAGTCCGTGAGTATTTTACTACTCAGTAGTTCTTCAGAATAAGAATACAGTCTTGTTTGAAAAGATAGGGGAGAAAACTACTATTTCAGAACTGAGCACCATTTTTAACTTTAAACCATTCATTTTTTAAGTCCTTTTAATTCTTAACCTTGCCTCGTCTGAACATAGAAACTTAGGGCTAGTGTTATAACTGTCCGTGGATCAAAAAGGAAAGAAAAGACATTAATCCAGTTAGTGAAGTGAAAGACATTAATTCCATTAGCGAAGTTAAAGTTGTCCTTTATTGTATGAATCACTGAATAAAATTGAACTATGAATAATCTAAGTTGGTCCTGATTGCCTGACAGTAAAGAAATAACACATAAAAGTAAATAATGGGCAGGGTACAAGCAGCTCAGCACTTTAATCCTCTCTACTCAAGAGGCTGAGATCTGAGGATACTGGTTTGAAGTCAGCGCCAGCAGGAAAGACTATGAGACTTTTTATGTCCAATAAACTAACAAAAAATACCACTCCAGTGGTAGAGTACTGACCTTGAAATAAAGAAGCTCAGAGCCATTGCCCAGGACCTGAGTTCAAATCCAGGATGAACACAAAAAAAATTAATTAACTTTGGAGTTTGGAAAAAACAAACCTGTATGATATATCTATATAGCACATGGCATATATATATATATATATATATATATGTCTAGTCAAAGTACTTGCATTTTAGCATTTACCAACCTTATTTCAACCATTTTGTCTCAAATTTCTGGCTGAAAGACTGAAAGATAATCTTTTAGTCTTCTGATGCTTACGCTAATAGTGTTTTCTATTCTTATAAAAGAGTGCTTACAAAACTAACTAAATAATACAATTCAAAGCTCAAGTCTCAAGGTTATGCTACTTGTAGCCTCCCTTGGAGAGTCAGCCAGGAGGGCACTGGCAGCAGTTCTGGACTGCAACAGGCTGAACAAAATCTCATCCATCACACAAGAGGCTTTCATTCTTGGGTGCCTTCTTTCCATCAGAGTAGAAACAGAGGGAAGAATCCTCCCCAAAGTCTGTTGCATAACTTTGTAGGACTCTGGAAACAAATGACAGGGCTTATCTTGCTCCTAAGAACTTTCTAACATTATTGGAATCATTGTCCCTAGAAAAACAACTTTTATGTGACATTTTATTTCATACACACATGGGGTTTAAAACAATCGTACAGAATTTTTAAAAGAAACAACTACAACAACAAAAATGAAGTCAAGCTTTCAGCTATATATGGGAAAAAAGAAACATTCCCCCCGATATGCACTCTTGTGCTATATGTAACCCTAACATGGCCCTCGAAAATCCCAGCTAACTGCTGAAATGAAGCCAGATTTTGGAAGGATTTGGTTCTGAGCTCTCTGATTTTCTATGAGGTTAAAGGCTTAATAATCTGCGTCTGTTTCAAACTAACATGTCGAAGTTATTTCAAGTTTTACAGTACACACACACACACACACACACACACACACACACAATTATGTATCAAATGATCACATCGGAATGACAGTCAAAAACATTTTTTTAATTAAGAAAGCATCAACATTCTGAGTTTATGCATTAAAAACTTCTAATTATAAGTGGCTTTAAGCAAGACTCTGCTGGTTCATGCCTGTAATCCTAAATACTCAAGCCCTGAAAAAGCTGGAAGTGGAGGTATGGTTCAAGTGGTAGAGTACTAGCCTTGAGCAATAAAGCTCAGGGCAGTACCCAGGTCCAGAATTCAAACATCAGGACTAGCACCAAAAATATAAACAAATACAAATAATGGCTTTGAATATAAAAGTAAGAGCAGAGAAAGAACGGAGCAAAGAACATAGTGGTCAAATTTTCTCATTGAGAAGGCAAGAGTTTACAGGTTTGAGAAATTTAACAAATGCAAGATGCTTAAATGCAAAAATGCCAGGCCTAAAAGCATCACAGTAAAACTTACAAAAATCAAGGGAAAAAAATCTTGCAATCAGCAAGAGACAATTGACTTATTAGATAAAGGACAATAATGATTAAAATTGTTGCAGTCTTCTAATTAGAAGCAATTGATGCAAGAAGGCAGAAAATCAGCATCTTTAAAATATTAAAAGGAAAAGTCATTTCAAATAGAATTGTATATTCAACAAAAATATTGTATAGACTGAAATGCTAAAGTTTCTTATTCATTTTGAGGATAATTGATAGCAAATATGCATAAAACTTATTGTGAATAATAATGATAGAATAATAATGAGTATTAAGTAGTACATGTATAATACATATGTAAATATAAAAGAATATTTCTTTTCAATGTCATGTAAATGTCACTATATATTCACAGATGTGAAACATTTAAATAGAAAAATATACATTATATATGTACATTATGTATTTGTACATATTTATATATAAATTTATATATGAAATGCACTCATATACACACAGAAATGTACATGAAACATTTTAGTTTGGGATAGGGGACACAATATTTAAAAGACATGAATCAAGCTCCATGATGAATAAAAATAAAATGTAATAAAAGACGTAAATCAGCAGTAGGTATTCTGGACTTGGAGACTGAGAACACAGAGTACAACTTAACAAATTTCTAGCTTGGGCAGTTACGTAAATGTCAATGCTTCACTTACAGCCATCTGGAAGATTCAAAGTTGAGCACCTTAACAATAATCAGGACATATTGAGTCCTAGTACAGAAGCTATCAAGCACTCAAAAGAATTTAGACTTTCCATTGAATAAAAATGTCTAGATAGATACCAGGGAAGTGTTTTAATATAGAAGCATAAATCTGATCATCATTAGATCTGAAACAATAAGAACCATAATTGTAAATGGGGGTATAGAAACTGGCCAACTGAGGGCCGAAGTTTGGCCTAGTGGTAGAGTGTTTGCCGAGCATGCACAAAGACCCCGTTCAATTCATCAGTACCATATGCATAGAAGAAGCTGAAAGTGGCACTGTGGCTCAAGTGGTAGAGCTCTAGCTTTAAGAAAGTTCAAAGACCATGTATAGGCCCCAAGTTCAAGCCCCAGGACAGGCAAAAAAAAAAAAAAAAGAAAGAAAAAAAGAAAAAGAAACTTGCCATCTTAGGCTCAAAGGAATTCCAGTGTCTGGAGGCTAGATAGGTGTGAATAACCAGTGAAGGAGAGCCAGGGGGAAGGGAAGGAAACAGGCCATACAGAGGATGGTATAAAGACGTACCTCAGTCAGTAAAATAAAGATCACCAATTGTTTGTAAGTTCAGAAAATGAAGATTCAAAAATTCCACTGGACTAGTCACATGGCTGAGATTTGGGGGAAAGGTCAATGGTTGAAACAGAAGGCCTTCCTTGAGCTGGAGATAAGAGAGCAATGGCTGACCTCATGCTCAAAATATGGGAGAGCCTGAGTTTCATCCAAAGTCTCTCTCTCTCTTTCACACACACACCCACACCACACCACACACAGTGAAAATGAAGATATGGAAATTGCAAACAAGACGTTTGACTCTAACCTAGGAATCATTGATTTGAAGAAATTCAGTTTTTTATGAGACAGTTCTGCTCATGGTGAAGTTGTTAATGTAGTACACAGAGAAAGTGAAAGAAAAGGAGAGAGAAAATAGACATGGAGAGTAAACTACTGAGAAATAGGGAGAAACTATGATAGATATTCTAATATTGTAAAGTTAGTCAAGAATCAGTGACACTTTAGAAAAGACCTTTTTCTTAACCTAACCCAAATAATCTAATATTTTGCCATTCATGAAATTTTCAACTTATATCTGATGCTAAACAAAACCTATTCTAAGTTGCATGCATGTGTGATCCAGTTTTCTGTATTTAAAACGTATACCTGAGTTAACGAAAAGTTATGTTTATATTTTACTATGTAAAGGCCATAGAAGAAGGAAATGCTAACTTAGCCAGCAAATTAATTTCAAGAAGTGCACAAGTGAAACAGATGAACAGCACACATATTACAATTTGCCATTTTATTTCTGTAGATTTTTACCTGAATGATTTCTTCTCAGAATGTTTGTTCAATCTCATTTTCAATGTTGCCAGCATAGGAACTAAATTCACATGAAAGATATTATATAGAGTTATTGATACCATTTTTAAATATAGTCCTTGAGGAGACTATAAACTTAAACTTTTCTACACTAATAGACTTTGCTTGATGGTTTATATTAAAATTCAGGCTTTGAAACAACCTCTTTTTGCCTACTGGCAAGGAAAGCAAACATCCTCCAGAACAAAAAAAAGTAGGTTAGAAAATGCCTTGCCAGGTTTTCAGGCAAAGCAGAGACGGAGTCGGCAAGCCTGGCTATGTTAAAACAAGGCAGTGCTTGTAGGCTGTACTAAATCTGCCAACTGCAGTTTTAGGCAGGCAGATATTATGTGCTCTAATTCACCTGTCCTGCAATATTCTTTATCTGCATAGTAGACTTCCTGTAAGCTGTAAAGCATTTTATATACAACAAATTAAAAGTAGTTTATTCAACATTAATTTTTTAATTTTTTTTCTTTGCCAGTCCTAGAGACTGAACTCAGGGCCTGAGCACTGTCCTTGGACTTTCCTCAAGGCTAGCACTCTACCACTCGAGCCACAGCACCACGCCTGCATTTTTCTATGTATGTAATACAGAGGAGTCGAACCCAGGTCTTTATGTATGCTAGGCAAGCACTCTACCACTAGGCCAAACTACTGACCCCACACCATTTAATTTTGTACATAAAATGGGAATGGAATATTAAACTCTTTAAATGTGTTGGGTATCTATTGACCATCATTGCAAATTTCTTCACTTTCAAAATAGTTAGATGGCTATCACACATTCCCAATTGTGAAACTACTTTTGAATGTAAATACCAGAGCAAGGATTTCTTATTCCCTGTTTTTAAACAAGGAAGGCTTGCTTACATCTGAATATTTTTCTGAGGAAAAGAAAAAAAGACCATTTACTGAAAGCAGTTACGTAGGACCGCTGTGAGTCTCTTAGTTTTTAGCCTTATGTTCTGGGAGCGATTTAATCAAACTTCACCTTCTTTCATGTAACCAAAGAAGGCACATTCTCATAATTTTTCCCACAAAATTTCTCTATTCCGTTTAAGAATTGCTTTATGGAACAAGGTGGAGCACACACATGAACACATGAAGTTGCTTCCTGCGCACCACAGAGTGAAGGCTGTGGCTCCCTTCAGCACCTAATCTTTAACTCAAAAATTCTAGGAGGCAGGCAACAGAAGAGAACCCAGATTCTTGTCACAAAGACTCCATAATCTATTTGAAGTTGGTGGAAAAACAGCATATGCTGCAAGGTAATTGCAAATCTCAAAGGAAACTTTTCTCATTACTGACAGCAACACCAAATGTTTTAAAACCGAACACTCATTGTGATATTTGTGGACTCCTCTCGCTATAGACTTAACAGGTGCATGATCACAATATGACTACTTCAGTAGCCACTGATATGTAAACCACAGTTTTGACCTGCACCATAAACCTATTTCATAATTGAATGCAGAGTACATTTGAAGACAGTCACCTTAATAAAGAAAAAGACTCAATAGAGCAAAATCTTGATACATAAGGCCATATAATGTGAAGCTAATTGAAAGGACCTCCAAGATATTGAAACAAAAGCCATATAATGAATGATTGTTGTCCTTAATGTACTATGTTGTCTCTCATCTCCTTTGCTGTCCCTTGGTTATCTCATATTGGTATAGTATCTCACTTTGTTATCTGATATATTGAATTTATTTGTATTTGGATATTTGAAATTTGATAGGGAAGGGGGGAAAACCAAGACGTGTGGGGGGTGTGGGGGGGAGGGAAATGGGTACCAAGACATGTGAAAGGGTATCAATGTATGTGAATTAATGCACCTTCTATCTGGCAAATATCATGTAACCCTTTTACTAATTACAATAAAAAAATTAAAAAAAAAGAAAAAGACTCAAGCTGGATCTTGGATCAGTTGAACTAAATGCCTTCTCAGATCTTCAGTTTGAGGAAAAAGTATAGGAGACGGAATGTGCTACAAAATCTCTATGGATCATGCTAGTGTTCCATGAACACCAATGTTTGAGGGAGAAAATATAGCAAAGGACAAAAGGATTTTCTAGCAGTCAATTTGAGCATTCTTGGAGAGTGCTAAGAATTCTCCAAGGATTTGTCTTCATTCAGTTTGTACGAAGGTAGTCATACTTCATTCTTTTCTGCAACTATGCTTACCTGTTTGTGGGGAAGTCTACAGTAGGTATCTGGATGTTGCTAACTAGAAATAAAAAGTAAGATGAAAGTAACAATAGTTCTAGTTTGTAAAGATCTAATCGCAATGGAAAGCCACAGCACATGGATGATAGAGGAGGAAGTCAGAGAAAGATGATGTCAGAACTGATTTATGTTAATGAGAATGTTGTACTATGTCAAGACATTTTGAGTAAAGTAATTAAAGAAAGCAAGCTACAAATCTACAAGGATGTGGTCAGAAATTGGGATGTCTGACACAACTCTGAAACACAAATTAAAATTATTATTGAGTAAGTATAATACAATTATACTTGAACTCTATTAGCAGCTTTACCTTTTAAATAGGTCATGTTATTAAAAACAAAAGTTATATGAAAGTTACTAGAAAAAAACGAACAGTTCTCAATGAAGGGGATACTAAAATTAAAGTATTAAATATTACTCTATTTTAACTGCATAAATATAAGCCTCTTTTAGGTTAAACAAAGGTACTTTATTCCTGTTAATTCCAAAGAAGTGGATGGTAAATCAGATTGTGACAGATTTGAAGTTGAGCATTCTGTGATGTAATGATGTAGTTCTTCCAAAAATAGATCATGGTTTGAGAAATTAATTCGTATTTAAGGGTTAGGGATTCATACATATGTCCAATACCTTTCCCAACCAGAACAAATTCAAGGAATTAATTCATAGAAGGCTGAGTGAGCCTCAGAAGCAATCCCTGGGAATATAACTAGGACTACTAGAGGGTGATCTGAAAGCCATCAACTTCAAGTAGGTGTGAGCTTTGCTACCCACAAGTGCCTGTTCATTCTCACCCTCAAAATCCACAGTCCTATGGATGTTGCATTGCATCTGGTGTCAGAACTGTGGCTTATACTGAGTCAGACTCAATCAGCTTTTTCTAGTGGAGGGGGTGTACATTTGCATAAATAAAAGTTTGCTTCTCATAGTATGACTTCGCAGCACATTTTTAGGAATAATCCATTTTGGATGCATTATGTAATTTGAAAGAGTCTTATAAAACTTAGTAACTCTGCAAACTCACCTGTTTCTGACTCAGTAAGTTCCTATGAATGGGAAAAGTGCTTTAACACTTCAATGTCTCTATCTTTGGTTTACAATTTTTAAGATAATTTAACCCCTAAGATCTTGTTTCCTAGCTTTCACTGATGTGTTGTTCATCCTATCAATTAAGCTCTTTCTTGACAGAAATATATTCATTATTTACTGTGAAGCAAAAGAACTATGAATAAATTTAAAATTTTACTTAAAGTTCTTTTTCATCCTACTTTTTAACCTTTGAATTTACTCTGTCCCTCCCTCCCTGCCTTCCTCCCTCCCTGCCTCCCTCCCTCCTCGCTTCTTCCTTCTTCCTTTCCTCCTATTTTCCCTCTTTAAAAAACCCTCTTTTTATCATTTCTTCCTGTTTTCTTGCCTCCTTCTCCTCTAGCAATATCTAATACAATTAGGAAATGAGCCCCAAATAATATAGTATAATTTTTAAATAATGTCAACTCCTCTCTACTTCGTTGTGGTTTCTCTCCAATGCATTTGAACTATGTAAATAAGAGTGGTTGATTGGTACTTCTCCATTTGATAGAAATAAAGTTTTTCTGCTTCTTAAAAAGATAAGAGTGGGGTATACCTTCTTATTGACTTACAAACTTACATTTGTGAATACCACATCACTGGGGATAAAATCTCAAAAGAGAAGGCTGGTGGACAGAAGTGATGCACAACTGCTATATAAAATTGCTTCCTGATCAGTTCCTCAAAAGACTAAACATAGAGCTCCCCTATGACCCAGCAATTCCACTACTTGGCATTTACCCAATTGTCCAGAAACAAGGACATACTAAATCCACTAACACAACGATGTTCATTGCAGCACTATTTACCATAGCAAAGATATGGAACCAACCTAGATGTCCCTCAGTTGATGAGTGGATCAACAAGATGTGGTATTTGTACACAATGGAATTCTATGCTGCTGTCAGAAAGAATGACATTGCCCCATTTGTTAGGGAATGGAAAGACTTAGAAAAGATCATATTAAGTGAAGTAAGCCAGACTCAAAGGAACTTAGGCTCAATGGTTTCCCTCATTTGTCGTAATCAGTAGAAACCTTGGGCTCTCCTAGCAGAGATTTGCAATAGAGCAAAACCTTGATACAAAAGGCCATATAGTAGGACACTGAATGAAAGGATCTCTAGGATATAGAAATATAAGCCATATAATGAATGATTATTGTTCTTAAGGTACTATGTTATCTCTCATTTCTTTTGCTGTCCCTTGGTTATCTCATATTGTTACAGTATCTCATTTTGTTACCTGATATATGGGATATATTTGTATTTGGTTATTTGAAATTGGATAGGGAAGGGGGGAAAACAAGATGAGGGGTAGGAGTGAGGGGGAGGGAAATGGGGACCAAGACATGTGAAAGGGTATCAATGTATGGGAATTAATGCACCATCTATCTGGCAAATATCATGTAACCCTTTTATTAATTACAATAAAAAATATATGAAAAAAATTGCTGCCTGATGTCTTGCAGAACTCTGAGCTATACAGTACTCACTTCTGAGTATTTAGACATTCCAAACTTCACATTTTAATTACAAATGTATAAAAATTAAACTGTTCTTATTTTTGGACACAGTACCTCTAATCATTACTCTTGGCCCTTTACAGCCTCACTGGTTGATAATTCTTTTTCAGAAAGGGAAATGAAAAGGAACTTTTTCAGGTGTGCTGAACCACAGTATTTTTCATGACATATTTATTCATAGATGGGGTTCATTTTCCTGCAACATTGACAGGTTTCAAAAATGATGTAGACTTTCTACTCTTTACAAAAAAATAAACAATCATATGTTGGCCAAAGTTATAGATGCATCTGAACATACAAAGAAAGGGATTTACTATATAGCATGTGGAAATGTCATGGGCTAGGGAAAAACTGAGCTATTAGGCTACACAGCATTATTATCAAATCAATATATAAACCAATAGTTGGTGAACCACATTTATAAATATGATTTTCAGAAATGGCAGTTATGGAGGTATGGTTTAAAAATTATTTCACTTAAAATTGTTTATGCTAGTCTATAGATAGGACCAGGGAAAGAAAGTAGGAAATCAAAAATATGGCAAAAGTTCATGCCATTTTTTTCTGCACTGACTTTCAGTTACATGTTCAGATTGAATCAAATATTCTCAGCTGGCTAAACCTCTGCTACCTTCTTACACACTAATTGTACAGGGTATTTCCATTGATGTGTATGATGTATTTTGATCAGTCTCCCCTTCCAGCATTTTCTCTACCTCCCACCTATTCTTTCCTCTACCAGTCTTTTCAAGTTTTCCACTTCCATGTTTATATATGAATTTTTAATCTTATAACTGCATTTATATACCACTTTTCTTTCCATTCTTCCAACCTTTCCCACTAGCCTCCAACCTTTCCCACTAGCCTCCAACCTCTGCAGTCAAAACCTGCGTCAGTGTCTTTGTTAAACACCCTGCTAATTATTAAATGGAGTTACACCATGGAATGTCTCTCCTGCTTCTACTTCCATCCACTTATATATGTGTGCATATTTATGTTTCAGAGCCACGTATGAGAGAAAATATGTGCCATTTGTCTTTCTGAACCTCAGTCACTCATTTTTTTCCAAATCCATCTATGTCTCTGCAACTGACATGTCAAAACCGAGTGCTATTCCATTATGGTAACGGTTTTCAAAAACATACATTGTTACAAAAGGTGCAAAGCTGTTTTGAGAAATGAGAGACTTCAATTTATTTATAAATGCAATTTAAATTGTTTCTACTATTATCCAAATAAGTTCATTCATTTCAGAATCAGGATTTGAAAACTACCTGAAAATAAATAACATAAAATTGCAGATATCACACTTAATTATTCCTGATATATTTAAAGTATCTCCAAATTTGTCAGTGGATCCTAATATTTATCCCTTGACATGAATGTGTCACACAAGATCAGGAGTCAAATTAACAAAAATATTGTGAGAGGTTAATGACTAAGAAAGGGAGAGCTGTATTGCAAAATATGTCCCTGTTTTTCTCATCTTCTCAAGAAATGTTATTCAAGGTTAATGTATAGTGCTAGTTATTTCCTCAGAAATGTTTTTAGGGTAATGAAACCCAATTAATTAATTTTAATTAGTTGAAACTATCACCATGTTTATGAAACAACTATTCAGCCTATTCAGCCTAGTTAGAAATTCTGCTGTATTTCATCTACAAATGCACCAAACTTTTACTGGATAAACATTTCTGTTCTCTATGGGACTAAACAAAAAGCAATATTTATTTATTACACAGTATAATAAATATTTATATATTACATTGTATGTTCTAGAGAGGTTCCTAAATACTTTTTATACATAATCTATACTAATTGTCACAGGAGTCTTAAATAAATTTTCATTGCCGGTACAAAGGGGAAAATTAAATTTTGAGAGATTAAACTATGTCTCCAAAGTTACAAAGCTATTTAACTATGAGGTTGAAAATTATACCTAATTCTGTGAGTTCTTCAGTTAATGTTCTTACAATTTTACCTTTAGAATTATAGAACTGCCATTTGCTCCATAAATTAGTTCCTAATGAGCTTGCCCTGAAAATTAAACAAGAAAGAAAGAAAACCTAACTGGTTCATGGTGTTGAGACCAGATACTGCAAATTTGGATGGAAAGATCGTACAAGCTAGGTTGCTAACATTTGAGGCACATATGACCTGGATCTAGACAGAATCAATTCAGATCATTTGTCACTAATTAATATGTGCTGAAATAATGTCCTAAACATCCAGGGTTTATAACCTTTTCATTCTGCATGTCTAAGGATACCAGACTACAGTCACCTCTTGATTAAGCTGTATGGATAAGTTAACCTTTGAGTTACATGTGACACATGAAATAAAGAGTAGCTTTGACAACTAAAGGAGCTGGGAAAAGATGTACGTTTTAATCAAAAAGGAACCAATGGATATAAGAAAGCACTTAAAAACTTCTTGTTCAAAGGGAAGAATCGTCAGAATCTATTTAGCCTTAATAAATGAACAACCATTAAATGAAAATGTGAAGATGGTACAATAATAAAGAGCACTGCTGAGTGACCTCTGTTTCTTGATTGCTGAAATGTCTGCTATTTGTACTTCAGTGCACATTCACCCTGACCTATTCAGTCATGCCTTCCTGAAGAACATTCAAGTTGACAAGAAAAGCACTTAGGAGGTGGATAAAGTATGGAAAATTAAGGGATTTTTGATTCCCTATGTTAAGAGGGTCTCTCCAAATGTCAAATAGTTCAAGATGTAGCATGACGAAACAGAAATAAACAAATGGCATCTGTTATCACATTCTATGAGCTAGAACCTTAGTACTCAGAAAGAAATGAAGAAGGACACATAATTAAAGTAGATGTTAGGGATTGTACCAAGACTGCATTTTCAATAAAAATGAACACAGAATCAGTTGTTTTACAGAACACACAACAATGTAGAAATTGGTGTCACATTGTTAGTAAGTCTACCGCACTGTTGATTTTCTTATGCCCATTGCCTATTTTGCATTGTATTTTTCAAGATATTTAAATTCAAACCTGTTTGCCTCTGGTAATATGTGATGATTAAGATTCTGGCTTAATCTCAGATGTACATGTTCTTGTGAAAGATTAAAAGCTACAAAAAAAATCCCCTAAGAATTTCATCAAAGTGTACATTTAAATGCTTACTAATATTCAGAGTAGGAGGAGAACCTGAACATGAAACATTTCCTAAATGTGCAGAGAATTTCAACCTTTTGTGTTGGGATGAATAAATTAGTTTTTTAAAAGGGGAAGATCCCCTGAGAAATGAGATAGAAAATGAAACATTCAAAACACCTGACAAGCTTGTTAATCAACAACCACTAGTAGGTCTATTAGATTTATTTTTCATATCACAAGGCCATTTCCATTTTGAAAAAAATGTCTTCTGAAGTCATTTTGCCAGGACCTTGCTACATCTTATTTTCTAATCGCAAGTATATCTGCTCCTTGAATTCACAGATTTTTCTGGAAAAAGTCATATCCTATTTTCTTGTTTTCTTCTATTATGAACAACTCAGAGGAGATGTTCCCAGTCTTTTAAAATTATATTATTGTGTATGCCTTGTTGGAAACTGTACATACTTTTTCTTCAGAGCCTCCTTTCTCTGAGCTTATGAAGAGTGTACACTAGTAAGCAACATTGCAATATTAAATTAAGTCTCATCTAGACAAAACCTTCCTTGCTGCTTCTATTAGATAATGCTATTATTTTTCATATCTTTCACTGGCAAAGTTTCTATGTACCATAACATTTCATATGTATGGAATACAAGAACTGATCCCAGAAGTAGGGCTCTTGCTCAAGTGGCAGAGTACTAGCTTGAGCACAATGAGAGTCAGGGAGAACAACCAGGCCCTGAGTTCACACCTCAAGACCAGGAAACAAACAAACAAGCAAGCAAACAAACAAAACAAAACAAAACCCAAGCAAAACAACAACAACAAATCAAACAGGTCAAATTTATTTATGAGGATAGAAACTATTTTTGATAGGAGATGGGGAAATGACTGGAAAAAGACAGGAGGGAACTTGAGTGGTGGAAAGGATATTTTATAGCTTGACCCATTGTTGGATGCAACTGTCAAAGTCTGTCAGTAAAGATCCATTTGCAACGTATTCCTCAAAATATTCTAAAAGGATAATGCAAAATTTCCTCACTAAACAATGCCTGTATAGTTTTGTCTCATTAATATTTTTATCATATAATATTGTTTGTAGCTAACATTCACAAAGACAACCACAATCTTAGCAAGTCAGCTCTTCTGGCAAAAGATGACTACTTTACAAGACTTTCCCATTCATTTGATGATGAAATAAGAGTTTCCATAGAGTAAAATATAAGTTATATTATTCCTAGGTATCCAAAGCAATAAAAAATGATTCCTAGTACTAATATGCTTACAATTAAAAAAGCAAAACTAAAAAAGACCAACTAAGTCTATTCATTAAAAGATGTTATTTGTTCATAAATTAAGAGATTTTTGTTTATATTACATTTGCTTGAACAAAATATCTGGGCCTCATGAAAACCATCTTACTGAAGGATAGAAATTTTTATAAAATGTCAATCACCTAGATAAAGTAACTAGAAGTCCAAAATAAATGTCCTTCGTTGAATAATTGGCTTTCAAGAAAATATTTCATAACAAAACCAAAAGTTCCAAATTTCCAAAGAGTTTTATTTTACTTTCATATGCAATGCCCCTGAATTCTACTGGTAAATATTATAACCCATTTTTTTGTGACAAATAGAGTGTGCATCTGTGTTGTCTCAGAAATTAACAAAAGATATTTTAAAGTAATTGCAATTGAACAGAATTAATCTGGCCGTGCAATTTACTCAGTGAGAAAAAAAATATCTTTGTTCTAAAAAAACTCCCAAATCTCAGTTCTTATAACTTACAAACTACTTAATAAGAAATTTTTGTTTCTTATAAAGGTGTCTTAAGAAAATATGTCGAGGTCTGCACCATAGAAGATTTTATTTTTGATGTCTTGTGTTGTAAAGGTGGCTATAACTTTAATGTCTTAGCATATAGACTTAAGTATACTGAACACAGAAGTTGACAAATTAGGAAACACATTTGTGAAGATAAAAATTCTATCATAGAAGGCAATAAAATGTATGCAAGAGAACCAGCAGCAGAGAAGAAAATGCTGTAATGGCTGTGACCCAAGATAATGTTGTGCTGACACAGTAGAAAGAGAGCTGACGGAAGAAAAAAAAAAATCTTACTAAAATTCAAACAACTGGGATATTTCTTTGGGCTATACATTTTTAATAAAGACCATTAGGTAAATATTGATTTTATCCCTTTGCACAGTTGTAGGATGGTAGGGAACAAGATAAAGTTCGACTGTGTAATAGTTGTCATGTATATATCTGTTATGAAGAAGCGTTAAAACATAATATCCAGGATACAGATGATCATGCTGACACACTTTATTTTTCTTGTACATATGGATCTGATTTCTCTCAATTTTCAAGTTAAATTTAGAGAGTGCACAGTTAATATTCTGTATTTCTTGGAATTCTGCCTAGATAAGATGACTGAGCAGATGGAAAGGTTAGGCCAGCAATGTAGTATTTCTCTGAACCAAATGTCTCTGTGTAATGCTTTGGAAGTACTTATTTTATATTAAAACACCTAGACTTCAGTGCTTTGGACTTGACTTTGATCATGTTTTAGAAGTAATACTGATTTAAGACATTAGTATTCTCATTTGTTAATTTTCTCTTCTTCAAACTAATGTGATATAGGTCATAAAAAATAGACCAAAGTAGTTATTCCACTCATTTTAACCCAAATACAATAAGTTAAAGTGTAAAAATGCTTAAATGTTACATTTAGCATTGTGGATTACAAATTCTTGGAAATCACTTGAACTTCAAGTTCAAGACTGTTGGGAGCCAGAGTAGAATCAAATTGTACCTTGATTTGCATCAGACCATGGCTTTATTGTCTTATTGTTTTATGGCCTTATTCTGTTTAAATTACCTGAGATTTACCATATGAATGTAACAGTTGGAAGTTCCCTGGTTTCAAGAAGGGATATAAGCTGGAGTTGACAATAAACGAGGCAGTCTTTACCTGGGCTGCAGACATCCCGGACCCGGTGTGTCTGTCTCTCTTCTATTTTTTCCTAGTCCTTGCCCCCTATTTCAGGAACCCCAATCTGCGAACCCTGGTTTGCTGCCGGCTGGCCCCGGCACAAGACATTTGCTAAATATTTATAGATGAATGTCCTTCGGTAAAAGAAATACACTATGTTTAATACTGGTCATAGACTTTTCTGAGATAGTTTGCTATTACTTTCCTGAAACTAGCTAATCTTGTTCTCTTCTGCTTTCAACATATTGAAAGAGCCATGGTGAAAAGTATTATAGTATTAATAAAACTGAGTTTAGCAATCTTACTCATGTAATGGAAGCTGAATGAAATATCTTCAATAATTGCACAAGCTTCTTTTACAGGTTAGCCACAGAGTTTTGGAGAAACATCACATTCGCCAACACTCATTTGCTTCTAGAATCTTTGACATAAGTACACGCTATTATATAGAATGCTCGTTTGAAGAGAATTGTGGAAATTCTCAAATGACTTCATTGTCATGTAGACCAGTTAAAATAGGTCTGAGGTGGTGTCTATGTAATTGATTGGTAATTCAGTAAAGACTAATCTGTGTATATTCAAAGGAGAAGATGTATAAAAAATTTTCCCTTCCTGGTTCCCCAAAGTCTTCAGAAGGGCTTGGTACATAGTGAACATTCAACAGATATTTGCTTAGTTACTGAATATCCTTATTTTATCAGGGGTCAAATGTGAGGTGACAAAGCATGAAAGATGGCACTTTGAACTAAAAATTAGCAGAAGTGATTCCAGAACTGAACTTCCTTTGTTTCCACCCTGTATAAACCCTTGAGTGTTGGTGACACTGGCAGCCGTTCTTCCTCCTCCATCCAGGAAAATCCTCAACCACAGAATTCTGGTGAAATGTCACTCAATACTGATCTTCTTTCCAGTGCACTTAGGTTTATCCATTGATATTCCCTTTTATATGCTCTGGCATCTAATAAAGCAATGGCTTTTTCTAATCCTGAATTGCTTAATATAATTCGTTTTTTCCTCCAAGAAGATTAATCCAGAGGTCTTAAATCAATAGCTTCTAAGGATAAATTTGTTTCAAATGTGTGTTTTATGTGACCATCATAAGATCTCACCTTCTAGTTGGCTGCAGATCCCCATACACTTGTATGTGGGGAAAATGTGCTTCCTAACTAAAAGAATTTCAGGATTCCATCATACTTGGCTTGCATTCTTGTTTGACAGAAGCATCCAGAGATGAGTGACTGTGGTTTTTGTCCAGGCACACATTCTCATCCTTCCACACCTGGTTTGCTTTACTTAAAAAAATCATTGTGGAACCTGTGATATACAGAATTAACATCTGCACAATATTTCCTACTAATGCATACACATATATCTGAAGTTTGTAAAAATATACTAGACCTCTCTGTATTATCTTCTAGGCAGTATTCATTCAGGATGTTGAAATATTTAAAGGTATTTGAACATTTTTTCCCCTGTTTTCTATGGATCATCAAAATAGATTCAAACAAAGTGAATGTTGGAAGTTGTCCTTAGCCAATCATGTTGGCTCAAATATATATTCCTAGCTGCCTGGGAGATAAAGTTTGGGGCATTACTGTGTAAGCCCAGTCAGAGCAGTAAAGTTTCTTTATTAGCCAGTGATTAGACTGGGTGGCATGCACTTGTTATCTCATATACTGAGGAAGCATAATGGCTGAATTTGTTCTTCCCAGTGACAATGGAAATCACAAGCAGCAGGGATATAGCCTAGGTTGGTCACAATATCAAGTGAAAAACAACAACAACAAAAAAGTTGTGGGCTGGGTGCAGTGGCTCACACCTATAATCCTAGCTACGCAGGAGACTGAGCTCTCAGGATCGCGGTTCAGTGCCAGCTCGGGCACTAAAGACCGTGAGACTCTATCTCCAATTCATCACTGGAAAACTGGAAGTGGGGCTGTGGCTCAAGGGGTAGGGTGGTATCCTTGAGCTGAAGAGCTCAGGGACACTGCTCAGGCCCAGAGTCTAAGCACTATGACCGAAAAAAAAAAAGTGAGGGTAGGAGGTACAGCTCAAGTGGTTGATAGTCTGCCTCACAATAGAAGATCCTGAAGTCAAAACAGACTAAAATATTTTTTAAAAATCCCAACAGCTCCTTCTTTCATTCTTTACTAGTGTTTACTGATGGCATATCACACAAACAGGAATAGAAAAGCCACCTGATTTCTCTTTCTACATCTCTGGTACCAAGGAATATTCCAGTTTCATTAAATTTCCCCGCAGAGAAAAGAGTGCGACGGGGAGCAGGGTTTCATTGACCCCTCTTGGTTTTCCACTGCCTCTGAACCTCTACTTCATGAAATGGTGTCCTTGTCTCTGCTAGGATTAGTGTGGTCAGAATTAACCCAGCCCTCTTAGAAAGCCCTTTCTCTTTGACTCTAGATCCTGAAACCCTGTAGGAGTTTTCAGTCAATAGTGAAAGAGTTGTTGTCAAACCCAAGTTCACTTTCCTGGAGCCTGCAAAATGGCACTTTAAAACATTTACAGTAATGTAAAGATGATTGGGGGAAAGTTTGGCACCAGTGAGTCTGGCATGTAGCCCTCAAGACAAGAGGCATTTTAACCTATATCCTACTTGACATTCTCTATTAGGAGCACTGCATGTGAGAGAAACAGGAAATCTGTGCAGCATTTTTAAAGCAATGCGGTGAATTATAAATTAATGAGGGTTTAGTATGGGAATAGCATCTGCAGAGGAGCAGATTTCATAATGACAAAAGGGAAGAAAGGTTTCCCTTAATAAAACATAACCTTTCTCCATGCACAATCAATTCTCAATTAGTCATACCACAGAGAGTATCTACCACAGACTATCAAAGATATCTTGTTTTCCTCCCTGCCCCACCCCTCTGGTTTTGCCTCTGTTATTCATGATGCATCTAGAATTTAGGTTTCTTACTACTTTCTTCTGCTATCAGTAAATTCACTACGTGTGTGTGTGTGTGTGTGTGTGTGTGTGTGTGTGTAGCATTTTTATTCACAGATTATTTTTCCTCTTTCTTTGGTCAGTGTTCCTTCTCTTTCCAAGCCTAATTATTAGCAATTAGAGTGGAGGTGAAGCTTGAAGAGAGAAGGAACTAAAGGGAAAAATAATAGGAAGTTATCCAATTCTGTATAACTAATGATCACACCACAATGCAGTCATCATTTGGGAACTGAAATAGACTACAGGACAATTTGTCCAATTTCTTTTAAAGTTCTTCATCTAGAGACTGAGTCCTTACTATGTATAAATGCTTTTCTGGCTACCATGAGGTAAGGAGTTAATTGTTGGGAAAGTAGGGAGGCAATTTTATAGACAATTGTGACATATAACAAGGTGGCTCATGGTGACAACATTAATTTATTGCTCATGTGAAGCAGGCCGTTAGTCAGCAGGAATTTCTTCAGTGGACATTAACAGACTATGTATTTGTTGAAGAAAGATATAACCTTGACTTACCATTATTTGAGGTACATTGAGTAAGGATATAAACAGAATATTTAAAACTATCATATAAATACAGAAAACATGGCTACCTGAAAAGTATGCCTAATAAGCTGCAATAGCCTGTAAAGAGTTAGTTAAGCACCTGACGTGGAACCTTTTCAGAAGGGATATACTGCAGCTTGTTGAATACCTGAACATACGGAGATGATATAGCTCCAAGTTAAGGATGTTCTTCAGGCTTATGACTTGTATCCTTGTGTGTTAATGGTAGCTTGGAAGACCAGGATGAATGTCTACTTTATCACATACTTCTCCAAATATCTTCAGGTACTAAAGAGAGGAATACCTTATTTTTACATAGTATTTCAATTCAACTAATACTAGAAAATGAAATTTTCAAGTACACAAGTATTTATAAAATAGTAAATGATAGCCAATAGTTTAATCAAAGAAAACAAAAAATTGACAAAAATATAGTTATCATGTAAGGCAGTCTTTACATGCTTAAAGGTAATAAATATTGCTGTTTATCTGGAGTAAAATCATTTGTCGGCTCATGTTAAGGTACACAGTGACTTTCTTACAAGCATTGATGCTATAGCCAGTCCCACAGAATGTGAAGCTATGTCTCTGTATCCAAAGAATAAAATGGAATCATGGTCTTCTCATACATTAAAAAAAAAAAAACCTTACACTCCCTTTTGCTTAACATGCACTAAGTATTAGGTTGATAAGGCTTTTTACAATTATGGTATGATTTGTAGGCTATCCTTGCAAAATATATCTCTCAACTATGAGTCCTATAGTTGCAAGGGTAGCACAACTATAGTTAAGTTTATTTATTGAATTTCCTAAACAGTAAAGAAAATAATAAAAAAATCTCCAGGATCCTAGCTTGTATATGTAACTATATTTAGGAGACTTTTCAGCATATTTCCAACAACTTTTCATTCATTCAAGTTATATTTATGAATTAGCTATAACTTTCCAGATATTGGTTTATGTGTATAAATTTAGAAAATAACTATGCCCAGAGCCTTCAAAGATGGTTGGATTGCCATGTTGTGAATATGCTGCTAGTGCTATGACTCGAAGGGGATTCATCAAGCCAATAGTGACATCTGGGAATGGGTGCGGGATATCTGAGCAGTGAAGAGAGGTAGGATATTCCAGTTAGAACAAAGAGAATGAGAGAAGATGTGGAAACACTGAAAACGTCACCCCAGGCACAGAAACATTTCTGATTCTCTATAGCCTTGAATAAGAACAAGAGTACTCCTTCTTCATAGGACTGCTAGTGGTAGGGTCTGTCTTCTTTGAAATATTCTGATCAGTTTAAATGGCTCATTTTGCAGATATTTGTGGGCAAACTTGCCAGCCATTAGATAAAGAGAAAGCTTACTTAAGTCAATTTTTTTCTCTTGAAGTCCATATGAAATGGAAAGTAATAAATGGAAACTTTTAGGAGTAATCAGAAATAGCATTAGCTTAATAGAATATAGCTGAAAAAGTTCTACATGGAGATTCTAATATATTTGTAGAAAAAATATTCCACTTTTCTGTACTTAGATGAATTTGGGTTACCTATATAAGTGAAATATAAATCAAAGTCCAAAAACACTTAAGCCCTTACTATGTCTTATTCAAGTCTAAATGAACAATTATCACATGAACTACTGATATTACTATATGGCTAGTCTTTTATTGAAAATACATAGAAAGATATTAAGAAAGTACACTAAGAATAGTACATTAAGACCCTTTAAAAGGTTCAGTATAGTAAATAATTTATAGCATCAATTTGCATTTTATAATGGCAAATGCAAGATTTCAGACATTCAGTATATAGTACTTACAAATTTGTTATCCATGTATGTCACTATATTACATGTCACTATATTACCTTTTCATTTGAATTTTTGCCCATAATAATTCTTCCCTTATAAAAATCAGACCATGGTATAATCTCACTCTACATATAACCAAACATATGAACAGCAATTTAGTTTGTCTTAAAAACAAGTGTTTGCCTTAACTTCTTCCATTAATTCAGTAAGCAACTGACTTTATGTGGTAGGTCATTCATTCATTCACATTTTCATGAGCATGAACTATGTGCTACTATGGTTCAAGCTCTTCCCTAATAATAAATAGTGAAAAAGAGCTCACTTGGAACTTTGGCTCTTCACTGGTTATTAATGGAATATCTTGTCAGTAGATGAAGGCCCACCTGGAATATAGGCAGGCCAAGTCAGGAACTACTTTCTTGGACATGTGGTCTTTCATGTCTACAAATAAAGTAAACACACAGTAAAACATGCTTGGAAATGGAGAAAGAAGACAGTCTGATAATAGATTGCTCTGTTCGTGTCTCAGGCCACCTGTTACTTCCATTTCCTAGGTCTGTACATTCTCATTCTCACTGAAAATAGTTTATATATAATTAGTTGTCCTGAAATAGGATTCATCAAATACATCATCAAGTAAGTTCACACAGTTATTTTAAGTATGTAGGAATTAGGGAAAGCATTATTTGATAAAATATTATTTGATAACAAAAGACTTGTAAAAATCCTACTTGAGGTTTTAAATGTATATGTGATAGCATATACAATACATAATTTATATAATTTGAGATATAATCTTATTCTCTTTTTAAGCTAAATTCTCTTGGTCAAGTCATGTCATCTCCTAATGACTTACTTTTCTCATACCTGTAGTGGATAAAATACAATGTATGAATATATTAAAGATGAAAATAAGTAATAAACATTTAGAATTTGTAAGGTTTTATTTGAAAATTATGAATATTCAAACTTATAGGTAATTTTTCTTATCAGTACTATTAATAATCACAAAATTAAAGAAACTCTGTCTTCTGTTTTTGTGGAGATTTTGTCAATCATTATTTGGGATAACATACACTTTGTTAAAAGTCCTTCTAGAATGCAAAGCGTATATATATGAGATTGTGCTGGGACATAAAGTTGGCCAAAGACTTTGAGAAAGAGACATAGATGGGATGGGTCCTGTGTTGTAACTTCTAAAATGCCTCTGCTTCTACAGAGCCAAGGGCACTGAGAAGTAACAGAGTCTCTCTAGCAAACACATAGGACAAGAACCCTGAGAGGACAGAAGAGAGGTTGAAGACAGAGGAGAAGGAAAAGTTCCCAGGAACATAGGAATTAAATTGTGGGTGTGTCAACTACTTGTCTCAGACAAGTAGTTGTCTTGGGGCAACTACTTTATGTTATGAACAGAAAACCTTCAAACTAGATCTATTTGCATTAGAAAAAAAACATCCTCTGCTTTTAAGGTAGTAAATACATAGATCACAGTATTGCTTCAAAGACCCATGTTTCTATCTTACTTCACTTGTTAATGAGGGGCTTGGAGGTTCAGCTTAATAAACTAGTCTGGCTGCAATTAGCAAATATTTTAAATTCCTCATTAGGAAAAGCAGGAGAAGTAGTGTACTGCTTTGAGGATAGATGAACTGCCATCATCTCTCAGTGCTTTGTCTCCTGTATTTCTAATTAGTCTCAACTCATTAAGACTTTCTGACAAATGCAAATCCTATAAGGCTGATAGGTTTGATTAACCTGATAAAGAAAAAAAAGCCAGCCACTTATCAACCTTCACCTGACATTGACATAAAGTCTTTATGTGGCACAGTTCCTAGGCTCTGTCATTTGAATTGGGGCTCAGGACTGGTGGTAGTATGAAAGAAGGTGCAGCAACAGATTAATTAAGCCGCTCTCAGGAATGATATTGAAAGGCAACTGATTAATTGAACACTGAAGCTATCTAATCAAATAGTGGACACAATAAATATGTTTCTTCAATGATAAATTATGCACTGATTAGCATATTCATTTGTATAGTTGGCTTAACTCTTTATGTACTTTTAAAGTTATGCCTAGTATAAAATACCCATCTGTTATAGATTCTCTTTTATGTCATTTGAGAAATATCTGGAGAACATGTCTGCATTGTTTCAGGAAGGGAAAGGAGTTTTTATTATATATAGAAATTTTCTGTTCTCATGAAGTTGAAAAGAATCTAGTACATCAATGAACTGTCACTCCATACAACCTGCAAAGAGAGCATACAATGCCACTAAAGATGACTGAATCACAAAAACAAAACAAAACAAGGTTTATGCTAAACTCAGGATTTAAAAGGAGAGCTATACATAGTTGTAAAACCATGAATGCCAAAGGTGTAGCCTGATAATGCATGTAAATGGTTTATTTGTAGAGTGGAAAGATGGCTATTACATGTGTGTGTATATATGTATACATGCATACATACATGTATTTTTTAACTTGGGAACATACAGAAAAGATGCCAGTTTTACAAGTAGAAAATTTCATTAAGGGGCCAGGAGTTTGGCCTAGTGGTAGAGTGCTTGCCTAGTATGCACGAAGACCCAGGTTCAATTCCTCAGTACCACATATTTAGAAAAAAGCCAGAAGTGGTGCTAATGCTCAAGTGGTAGAGCACTATCCTTGAGAAAATCCAAGGACAGTGCTTCAGGCCCTGAGCTCAAGCCCAGGACTGGCAAAAAAAAAATCATTAAGAAAGGAATGGATAGTAAGCTCTCTGGTCATTGAGAAAGTAAATTCAAAGAGCCAAATGCAGTTCATTTGCAGTGGAATTGTTTTCCTTTGGCTTAAACTGCATCCCTCCCCCTCAGGATTGAGCCCTGCACTGATAGCAAAGGCACAGCTGTGAAGCAGAATGAATAGTAAGAGTCTGCTCCCTGGCCCGGGGGATGCTCCTTATCAAAGGGGAGTCTGTCACCCTCATGTCCAGAGATGAGCTCCCTGCCAGCCTGTAGGAGAACAGCCTCATGGGAGAAGGGCATGAAATCCCAGAGATAAGAAACATTGCCTTGTCAACATCCCACCCCTGGCAGCTTCCAGTGCTAATGGAGCATCCTGTCAGTGATTTTCTTAGAGAAACTTCAGTGGTACCTTAGGAGAAGGGGCCTGTGGATGTCTCCACTGCCAAGGGTGTCATGTGAAACATAAAATGAAGCTGTAGTTATTCCTCACTCTCCTCTGGAACTGACCAAAAAGGCAGCACCAGGTGTAAAGGCACAGTGTTGGAGAGCTTTTGCTTTAAGTGATTTTATTTTTTCTTAATGTGTATCAACATGCAAGGGACCTGTTTCTCTTTGCTGAAGAGAATTTCACTTTTCCTTTTAGTTAGAGGAATTTTAGCTTAAAGATATTTCCAGTCAAGACCTATCAGTGATATAGTCCATGTTACTTTAGAAATGACTTTTTTCTCTTTAATCATCTTCAATCTTAAAAACTATAAGAGAAGATAGAAATGCTGTAAAATGTTGAGGGTGGAAGTTACCGTAGTTTGATCAGACAAGACAAGGCTTAAAACCAGGGCCCAAATAATCTTTGACTTTATAGAAATCATTGCTTTAGCTCTGCATGAACTTTAGATGACTATGTGGAAAGCAAACGTTTCCCAGCAAAAGTCTTCACAAGGGTAGAATTTTATAATCTAAACCCTCTATTCTGTTTTCTACTTAGTTTTGGTTACACTCCCCAGATACATACCCAAATATAGAGCTCTAGAGTTACATATGTAAACAGAAAAAGCAAATATCCCTTCCATATGTGTTTGGCTTTTAGAACATTAAGAACAAAAAGCACTTCCATGGTATTTCACTCTTCTTATTAGCAAGATTAGGAAGATGAAGCCTTTTAAACATGACAGGCAGAACACACCTTTCATAATAGAATCAACTCAATATTTTGAAATACATTCGTGTGCTGAAAGCACGACTTAAAAAAACCAAAAACCTTGCCCTGTTAGATGATCCTTCCAAAATTTACAAGATAACAATCACTGGTTCATATAGTGAGTGAATGGCAATATCTTACTTGACTATTTAGAATTATGCCAATATTTAGCAATCATTTCATTAATCAAGATGATTAGATTGCTTTGATGAAACCCAAGTTAATTGGGATTATTGTTCATTTTGTTTGTTGTTACTACTTTGTGAGCTCATTATAAATATTATTAAAATAAAATATAAGACTAGAGTTCTGTAACATAATGAAGGTTATTTAACATCTGTTTCATATAGTATTCATAAGTGACATCATTGGTTGGTTGTCTTCTGAATATTCATGGGATTTATATACCATTGTTGAATATGTAATCTTGTTTCTGTACAATTTCTTTCTAGGGGTGCTTTAAAAAATATTCCCAAGTGTGCTGGGCATGATGAAACTTGTAATCCCAGCTACTTAGGAGGCAGAGATCTGGAAGATTTTGGTTTAGAAGCAAAAAGTTAATGAGATTTCATCTCAATAAAAAAAATAAAGCTGGCCATAGTGGGCCAGCCTGTGACCTCAACTATGTGAGAGATGTTAGCATGTGGCTCAAACCTCCTGAAAAATAACCAAAGTGAAAAGAGCGTAGCTCAAGTGGTAGGTAGAGAGCACTTAACCTAGCAGGCTTGACTTCCTGTGTTCAGATTTCATGACCACTACCACGACCACCACACACACACACACACACACACACACACACACACACACACTGTCAAATAAAAAAAATCAGACAATACTTATTAAGAAAATCCAGGTTGAAATTATTTATTAAGACACAAGTCTTCATCATTAAAGGCTAGACTGATTTCTTAACAAAGTTACCAGAGGGAGGAAATGAAAAGCACAGTGATTTAATATAGGAATATACAAACTAACATTATTAAGTATCTTGCTTCTAGCTTTGAAGATAAATCCCCTGAAGCCTGGAGCAATTGGAGTGTCTGGAGCATTTTAAATTATTTTTCTTTCATTATAGAACACATTTTAGGATGTGTTTGGTACTATGGTCAATAGCTTTGCTTACGTGTGGAAGGTAAACTGCCAGAGATTGCAATAAAAATGGAATGCCTTGTAAAACCAAAACATAATCATCTCCACTTAGAATGCACTATAAAAAATAGCATTTTTCACTTTGTCCATGCAGTTAATTGTGCAAAAGACCCTTCCCTTACAAAAGAAAAGATACTTTGGTTTTACTGGCAAGATTTTACGTAAGTTCTGCACTAACATTCTGCTGTAACATGGCTATAGATTCTCTTCATTATGTTATATATTCTATTTAACATTCAGTCAATGTTGCCAGTGGGGAGAGCAGGCCTCAAATGCTAGATGTGAACTGAATTGAAGTAGGCATTTACGAAGATATTTGACTTATCTCACTAACAGCGTGAAAGTGAGAGAATTTTGAATTTACTTCAAAATTTGAAAGGTATCACTGGCCTGATTTAAAATTAAGTGTGTCAGAAAGTTTATATGCAGAACCACTTGAAACCTGTCTGTGCCCTTTTAAGCAGCCAGGAAATTTTATTTCATTGGTAGCCTTCTACATTGAAGATGGAAGCATATGGTTTATTATAGGTTTTACTCTCATTTCAAAAGAAATCATTTCAAGTTATATTTTTCCTGATTTAAAATGCCTATTGTTTTAGAAAAATTCCAGATAATGTTTGCATTAAAGAATATCACAGTGACCTATTTCATACTTATGTCTCTCCAAGAATTGTATTCATTGGTTCACAATGATTTTTTTTTCAGCTCTTCATCATGGTTTTGAAGACACTGGACATGGGGAAATTTGTGAGGAGCTGGGGACACAATATGCAGGAAGTTGGGCAGGTAGGAAGGGACTTTAAAAAAACACCCTGATGATCTGAGAATCATTTTATTCCCTTGGAATATGTGCTGTCCTATTGTGAGAATAGTGACTAAGTGAATGGGATTTCATTTCCCATTAGTACATGCAGCACCTTAGGGGTTTACCTGACATCAGGATAAGGGTAAGACGAAAATAAAAAGAAAAACATGTTTAAAATTGAAAGAACTGGGGCCGGGAGTTTGGCCTAGTGGTTAAAGTGTTTGCCTAGCATGCATGAAGACCCGGGTTGATTCCTCAGCACCACATACATAGAAAATAGCCAGAAGTGGTGCTGAGGCTCAAGTGGTAGAGCTCTAGCCTTGAGAAAGTCCAAGGACAGTGCTCAGGCCCTGAGCTCAAGCCCAGGACTGGCAATAAATAGATAGATAGATAGATAGATAGATAGATAGATAGATAGATAGATAAACTATTTTAGTATATTGTCATTTCCACCCCATGTAATTATAAATTCTAATATATTGAATTTTTCTTTTGACCTGTGAACAGAAGATACACACTTTTCCAGACATAATTCTTTCTTTTTGGCTAGTCATGGGCTTGGGCTTTCGGCCTGGCCACTGTCCTTGGATTTTCTCTCTACCACTTGAGCCACAGCACCACTTCTGGCTTTTTTCTATGCATGTGGTACCAAGGAATCAAACCTGGGTCTTCATGCATGTTAGGCAAGCACTCTACCACTAAGCCAAACTCAGCCCATCCAGATATAATTGTGTTTTAAAAGAAAACTGCTTTTGTCTTTCAGTTACTTGATATTTTTTTCTCAAATGTTCTAAGGAACAAAGTAGCAGGTTATTTTTGGTTTTCACTGGAGTTATGAAAAGAAGTGTACAAATTTATCTGGTCAGCTTTCTTTAATACCAGTATAAATAATTTTAAATACTAGTGTTCATTGTCCATAAAAAAACATGTTTGTGATAAAAGTGCATATTGATGCCTGAGTGATGGGAGAGGGTAATAAACACCAGGATAGATTGTTCTGGTCTCATTGTAATGCCAAATAATAATATGAATGCTTCTATAGTGTAACTCCAGATGGATCCATTTTCCACATTACTCCTCACAACAAATTTACAATATACAAAAATATGTAAATACAATCATATGTGATAAATAGCTTGCCATTCTAAGTTGTTGGTAGGTTATATAGCTTTTAATTCTGGAAGATTTTAAAGATTTTAAACATTGTTACAGTGGAGAGGCAAGAATACTCTTTGAAGAAGGAAGCGCCCTTGAAATAAATACATTATCAATTCCAGTGAGTCTTTGAATGAATATGATGTTGACACCAATATTTAAAGAGAGGTGGATTTCTGAAAATATACATCTAGTACTAGACACTGTGTTGAAAATGAACTGCATATCTGTGTGTGGAGATGAGAGAGGGCCCTGGGAGAGAATGAGGAAGGGGTGACACTGCCCAAAATAAATACAGTGTTTACGTGACTTATGCAACCAGAAACCCTGAATAACCTCTATAATAACAATAAGTTTTTGAAAATATGAATTGAGTTAACTCATCATGTTATAGTCCTACCTCACTAATGAAGCAAGATGCTAAGCCCATCAGTTATGAGACATAGCAGAGGAGACTGCTACAAGGGAAAAAACGTCTACAGTCTCCTAGATGAAGGGTGGAAGAAGCACATGTGAAGGTGAGCTGAAAAGGTGATGAACTACTACTGCTTTATTTATTGATCCCAATGACAAGAAGCAACTTGGGAAGGGCACAAAGTCAAGGTCAGCAGCACCTTTAACTGTAAATTCATTCATTTCTGATGAACTATGACTCCATATGTTCCCCTAAAAAAATCAGTGAAGGAATTGTCTTTCAATTATTTAAAAGCAAAGGAAAGTTGACAAGGAAACTAATGAGCTATCCATAATAAATAAGGTGGCAATGTTCTCAGCCAGTTAACCTCCACTTTTACAAAAGCAAAAAAATGATTCAAAATTGTGCAACAGATGCTCAACCAGGACTTCAGCCACACTGCCCTCCTGTCACCTAGTGTCACCATTGTTAACTGAGGTGTGTTAACTTGGAGAAACGCAATCAATGACTGGTGACCAGCTAAACAGTTACAATCTACAAGCATAGGCAGATAATGAGAGCTTACATATTTCCATTTGGTCACAGAGTATCATGGAACTGTCCCAAATGAAAATCTTATTTCAGTCTCTTTATAACTAAATGTCATTGACACAGAGAACCAAGTCAAAAATTCAGGTCTGAATTACTTTATATTGACATATATTAGCAACTTGGAGCCAATATTCTTTTTTTTTGAAAAGTAAGGTAATATTTATTTTAAGAGTAGTGCTCATTAAGCTTTATTCTATTTAGATGGAGCCAATATTTTTGAAGGTGTCCTTCATTGTTTGTGCTTTAAATCCTAGAAATAACTAGCTAACACTGCCTGTCAGATCAGTTCTTTTTTTTTTTTTTTTTTTGTCAGTCCTGGGCTTTGAACTCAGGGCCTGAGCACTGTTCTTGGGCTTTCTCAAGGCTAGAGCTCTACCACTTGAGCCACAGCACCACTTCTGGCTTTTTTCTATGTATATGGTACACCGAGGAATCAAACCCGGGTCTTTGTGTATGCTGGGCACACACTCTACCACTAGGCCAAACTCCCGGCCCCACTGCCTGTCAGAGAATGCCCTTTTTCTGTGCCTTTTTTTTTTCCAGCTCTATCTTGGCTTTCTTTGTGTTTTCCATTACCAACTCTGTCCTCAAACTGACCCACTAATACCCAAAAGGCTAAAACTCCCAAAGAAACTCACACCTGTCCTCTAGGGCCTGAAAATAAAAAATGTCCCAGGGCAGAAGACTTGAAATAGCTTAAAAAGAAAAGAAAAGCAATTTTGTTGGTTATCTGATAGAGTTAATTTATGTAGAAGTGTGAATTGACTTAAATTTCCTGCTTGACTTGCTTCTAAAAGGTGGATTTTTAGTGTAAATAGATTGTGATTAGTGAAAGTAAGGTGTTTGCTAGGTGCTTTAAACTCTCATCTCCCTTAGGGTATGCAGGAGATAAGAAGCAGAAACTCTCCGGAACCTTTCAAGGACTACCAGGCTTTACAATAAGAGTATTGTTTTTAAAAGACAGTTTCCCTTTTACTGGAATTTCTCCTTTCTCTTCAGACCAAGAGCATTCCTGGTTCTTCACCTTTAGAAGTTACAATTTGAGAGGAACTTTAGTGCTACTCTAAAACAAGTATTAGATAACCAGTTAATAGTTTGCTTATCAACAGAAGACTTTTTCACCAAGTGTTTTGTTTATTTTTCCTTTCTTATGTGCCACTTCCTAGAAGAAGAAGTTATCATTCTCTTCCCCTGAACATCCCTGACACTCATTTTTCTTAGGAGCTATTTCCTATCTTTTTCCTGTGCAGGTTTTATTACAGGGGTGCTTTCTCTTCTGAGTCTGTTTTCCTCTCATCCCCTCAAAATTTAATCTAATAATATTCATCTTCATTGAGTTCTAGAGTTCTTGGGCATACTCAATGGTGTTTCTGTATTGTAAAATGGATGGTCTATAATAGAAATTTTTCTACAGGAAGCGATATTGTGTGCCTAGGCAATCTGGAAATAAAGTATGCACTATATCACCTTCATAATATTTTGAGAACAAGATATAACATGTGGTGATCTAAACAGAAATTAGGCTTGAATTTCTGAAGGATAGAAGTAAAAATCATTTAAGAAAGGAAATCAACCACGTTTTATGGAATGTAACTCAGCAACTTGAAAACTGTCTTTGAGTCATTGCTGTTTGTATTCACAAAGGGTCTAGTGGAAAGATATATCCTATAATTTGTTTCATTTTAAAAAACTGTTTACAAAATGATTTATAGATGAGGCTAAAAAAAAAGGATTTTTCAGAAATATTCATTAAAATTCCATTAGAAGTGTTATTGTGATTTTTTGTTAAAAAGCACTATCTTTAACTGTTGCTATCCAAATATTGTGCAATTATTTATAGATATTTCATTGTATAGAAAGCACTGTAAATATAGCTATAGTTATATATATGCATATACAATAAGTATCTGATAACGAAATCAAGAAATATCAATTGCAAAATCATTTAAATAATCTATATGACTGATTTAGGGTTAAAATCATTGTTACAAATCTCTGCTGTTTACATATATTTGTAATTTAAATAACTAAATAAAATCTCATTGATTTGCTTGCAATTTGTGCTCTATATTAATGATTTTGAACTCCTGTGGTACCCAGCTTGGATTTGACTGAGAAATTCCAGTCCTTTATCCTCTATTTTGTACATAATATTATATATATGGAATGTTTTTTATTCATTTTCAAATTGAAAATAAGTTTGCAACTTTAAAATAAATTTGGGGGTAGATTAAAAAAACTTTTCTTCTTGTTAATTTACAACATTCTCCATTATTTGGAAACAAAAAGTGCAAATCAGATCCAAAAAAAGAATTTTTTATTCCAGGAGAATGTAATAGCTGTTAATGGTTCTTAAATGCTATAGTTGATTGGAATTCTCTGCAAGCTCCATACCCAAGAGTTCATGTAATATAGTTGAATTAGAGTATCTTTATGCATTAACCTGAACTTCTTTATTAACTATCGTGAAAGAAATATCATAAGGTTTAAGAAGCCAGCAAACTTCTTTCACAAAGCACTTAAGACTTTTTGGGGGGTTATTTGTGAGTGTTTGAACTCTGGGCCTGGACTCTGTCCCTGAGCTCTTCAGCTCAAGTCAAGCATGCTACCCCTTGAGCCACAGCGCTACTTCTGGTTTTCTGATGATTAATTGGAGATAAGAGTCTCTCAGACTTTAGTGCCCAGGTTGGCTTTGAACCACGATTCTCAGATCTCAGCCTCCTGAGTAGCTAGGATTACAGGCGTGAGCCACTGTGCCAGGCAGCACTTAAGACTTTTTGTTTAAAAAATCATTTTAGTGCTATTCTACAAGAAAAGAGTGAAAAATACTTCCAGGGAATATGAAGACATATTCTTTTTAATATTATTATCTTTGAATAGTTGTACAGAGGACATATAGGTTTTGAATACATTGTATGTTGAACAATGTCACTCCGTCCAACATTCTCACTCATTTCTCCTTAAACACACCCTTTCCATCCCTTCATGTAGAATATACATGGCATTGTTGACTGCAGTCTCTGTCTCATCTCTTCTGCATTTTTTTTACCTCTTTTGCCATGGCTTTATATTCTTTTTAAAATGTTCTTGCTTCAAGATCACATTGGGAGAGCACAAGGGGTAAAGTAATAAAAACTAAGTTTATCTTATTACAGAAACCATATCAGAAATCAGGAAAGGCCATATAAAGAGCAGCTAGGGGTCTCCAAAAGTTTATGAAAAAAATTCCCTTTCTCACTGAAAAAAGACAAAAGGAACTGTATTATATGGATTTAAATTTTTTGCAACTTTATTTTCAGATCAGCTAGCAATTTTGTGCCTCCTCAAAACTTTAGTGGTAACAAGAAAAGGAAACAATTCAATAAATCTAGTTTTGGACCAAAGTTGAATTCTTAAAATTCCTATCTTATAAAATATAGTGCACTAGTATGATTTCAGAAGTTAACCCATACTTTATTTTTCCTACCAAAATCAGCTATACAAGGAACAGAATTTTTGCCCCTGCCTTTATTTTTTCATTTTTGTATTTACAGTGTATAGGACACAACCTAGGAGTCAAAATTCCAAATCCTGCTCTTTCCCTTTCTGACTCTCTTTTTCTCCCTCTCTGACTCTAGGGAGTTCATCTATTATTAATGCCAACCCAGTAATTGTGAACCCTTATTGGGAACAGCATTATAATTACTATAGCATCAGCTAAGGCAGGTAGTGTAAGGTGAAGTAGGAAGATTGTGGGTACAAGGCCAGCCAGATCTATGTATTAACCTGCAAGTAAACCTGGGCCATGGAACCAGACCGTATCTGAAACAAAACAGAGCAGAGCAAAGAAAAAATCCTTCAAAAAGTTACCATTACATTATTACCAACCCTCCATAATAATCTCCACAGTTCAGACATATTAATTTTGTTCTTCTCTCTAGTTCTGGAAAGCTCCATAAATGAGCACTTGCTTTATTTAAAAGTGTGGAAAAGTCCAACACACTGAGCAATATTGGCCTAGATGGGCATTTGACCAAATCTGACCAAGGAGACAGATGAAGAAATTTTACTGAACATATTAAGAAAGAGTAATTGTTTATAAAAAAAAAAGGTCACCTTGTGGGTGTATTATGCAAGCACAAATCACAGGAACAAGTCGGGCAAAAAGCATGTCAAAATACAGGAAAACCAAGCCAATGTACCATGGAATCTTATAAACTGTAGATTCCAGGCTGGGGACTGTCCCAATAAATTTTACATCTCAAGTTTGAGATGGATTCCTAACACATGCTCCCTAAAGAGTCTTCAGAAACAAATCTCCCAATAACAGTACTGTGTGAATTACTTATGGTTCTGATACAGAAGATAGAAAGAGCAGCAAGCTGACTTTGAGTCATACTGACAAGGGGAAGAAGAGAGCACTAGTCATGAAGTGATGTCTGAAACAACCTGCTCTGCTTGTAGCCTCCCCTGATTTCCTCAGGTTAAATTAAGAAGGAGAAAGAGGTTCATTTATTTCAATGTCAACAACTGATGGTATGTTTATCCTTGTGTAACTTGCCACTGCTTCTTTCAGCACTGCTGATGAGAAGTGAAATAAATTATTATAAATCATTCTTTCATTTTGCTGAAAGTAAACAACCATAGGCATGTTTTAAAACCTGAGAAAGAAGCAATACATTTTAGAAGGAGTTATAATCTAGTAGTGTTTTCCAGTAGAAAATTAACAGACATGTCCAATGGCTTATCACTGATCATTTAGCAAGATGAAGGCTAAAAGATAGCAAATGCGACTAAAAATTGGCATGTATTCATGTTTAATTTTTATCATACCTTTAAATCACATACACAAGAAATTTAAAATGATTAGGGATTAATACTGCATTTAAGCCCAGTAAACCAATTCAGTTTTTACATACGTATGATAATCTATAGTAGTAATAACAAGGAATTTCATAGAGTACTAAATTAGAATAAATTCATTAACACACTCAAAATTGCGATATAAACTCACATAAGACTTAACACATAAACTGCTTCATTAATAGAAAATAGGCTATCTTTTAAGTCAATGGAACATAATTTAACTAATGCTACTTCTGTGTCCTGAAAAATTTAATTTATCCCTACTCATCAGTAAGAACAGATCTATGAATTACCTTAGTAATTAACCAAGAGGATAAAAAGGCCAATGTAGAATACATTTACATACTTTATTATGTGAAATTTGTGGTGATTGAAACTCAAAATCTGAGACAAAACATTCCTGGCAGTATATCTTTAAAAATAAGGACAAGTCATTTTAAATTAAATTGCAGTTTAAAAGAAACAGATGTTGGTGAAAGTACCTCTTAAGTGGGAATATGTTTCATTTCATCCTAGTGTACAAGACTATAAAAACTAAGATAATTAATCAAGATGAAATCTTACATATTTGATAGTTTCCCCCAAAATTATAGCTTGTTTTTTTAATAGTTTCCTCACTCTATGATCAATCAGGAAAACAATTTGTAGTCATACTAAATAATCATCACACATGACAAATAAAAAGTACTTTGAAGTTTCTTGGATGAAAAGTTTTATGCTATTGCAATATATTATTAATTCCATAAATAACAAATAATTTAAAGGAATAACTTCATAGGGAAACCAGTCAGGATTGTAAAGATGAGGTGAATCATAAAGAATTCTTAATATGAAAGAGCCTTAGTCTTCCAACTTTAGACCAGTAGGGTTATAATTAAGACCTTGCCATATATTCCCTTTGAGGAGCACTGAAAGAATATTTTTATAGAAGGAAATGAGATACATACCACACACTTCAATCCCTCTTAAATACCCAGTCTTTTCTCTGACAACAGATGCAGGAGCTCTCTTGTACACAACGGGATAAAGATTTGATTTGATAGATTCCTTCTGTCCATCACAAAATTTAAACACATTGTGTAACCTAGTTTTCAGTATGTCAACTTACGGACGTGCACATATATTTCTTAAGGTAATTAAAGCTACATCAACTCCTATTTTTTAAAATTTTGCTACCTTTTAGTACATCCAGAAGAGATCAAGGAAGAACATGGTGGCTTGTACACAGCACATAAGTGGGTTTTCTGCAATATGGAAGTCATTAGCTGGACTACCAGAATGCTTCTTTAAACCAGGGGAAATTCTGATTGAAAAGTCTGCACACTCACCATCTACTGACTAATTGAGCCTTTATCTCCCTTACTCCTGTTGGTTATCAAGGACATTGTAATGTCCGAGAGGTTTTGTGTCAAACACAAGGGACTGACAGAAAAATTAAGAATGATTTTAGAACTGTTTCTTATACCGTAGCCTGGTTATCATAGCTATCAGAATTTTCACTGTCCTATGAGATGAAAATGTAATATAGAAACTAAAGTGTACATGAGAGGGTCTGTAATCCACTTGGGTTGCTTATGTGGCCAATGTTTGAAATAACCTCAAAGGCTTCAATTTAATAAAATGGAAAATAGCAATGCTGATATTAATTGAGAACACTGACTCTATCAAGTTGATAGGGATATCAGCACCAGTTCTTGGAGCAACATGCTAGTTTGTAGTGTTTTAGCCTCTTGTCTTGCAAAGCTATTTCCTTTCTAGTGTGCAAAAGGTACTAAATAAGTGAAGGCCAAAGTGACTAGATGGCACTGATATGAACATATTAATAAGGCACTGGATGCATGTTGCATGTAAAACATATAAATTAAATTAAATTCATAATTTTTCAGTCAAAGCATGTGGGATAGATTGTGATTTCTCTTTTACTGATAGGGAAAAAGGTTTGTCAACTCTGTTTTAAGGACAATCTTCCTACATAAATATAACAGAAAGAATGGGATTCCTCTCTAATTTTCTCAGGATCTGAAAGTCAAGAGCCTACCAAATGTTACTGCAAACACAGACAACGTCCTAAAGAATGTAATATCAAACACTTTTTTTCCCAGGATTGCTTAATGCACAAGATACAAACATTAAAGTTGACGTACAAACAGTTTAAGATAAAAGAAGCTTATTTCAGTTCACGATATTCTACATAAAATTAAGATTTGATATATTTAAGTTCTTCATGGCTTAATTCAAACAAACTCAAAAACAACAAATTTTCAAATAATATACTTGATAATTGTCAATAATTTTATCTGAATTAAGCATTTCCTTTGAGAGTTTTTGTAAGTGAGAATTTATCCTTTCCTGATTATTCACCAAGAATACGTTATTTATCTTCTTCTAACACAAACGTACGTAGAGATTTATGGGCTTGGCTGATTAGTTCATTTTATAAACCTATTCTTTACACTTCACATTTTGCTGCATGAGCTCATTCATACTGCAAAAGCATGTCTATTAAAAAATGTTCATTCAATAAGATTTCATTACATTCCAAAATGTGTACAAAATTGAAAATCACACTCCCAGAATATATTTCTAAGTGGTTTGGTCACCAGCGTGGAAGAACAGCTTTTGAAATATAATATCCTTAATGAGAATGATCCCCTTCCACTCATTGTCATAATTCATAACAAAGCCAGATGGAAGCATATTATCAAAACAATGAAACATGTGAGACAGTAGACCTTAGATGTTTTCCCTTACATATACTTAGCTCCTTTAGTGACCCATTGTGTGTTCCTCTCTATAGGTCCTATATTTGCCCTTTGACTCTGTAGTCTTTCCCTGCAGAGGCCGAGGTCATAGCCACACTTTTGAATTTGAGTTCACCTGTCATGCTTTGCCTATAATGAAACCAGGTATGATGCCAGCCATGGTGAGGAAAGTACATCCTCATTGTTGCTTATCATTGTGTTTCCTCACCACCATGATGACAAACTCAGGCTGAAGATGATCATCTGGGCAAGGCTAATGCCATGAGATGCACGAGGAGCCACAACTTCCTCCCATCATCCTGTCATCACAATGCACACCTGTCTAAGGCCCATTAAAACCAGCCAAACTTATCCAGGATCAGTGGTTCCCCAAGAACCCCTAAGCTAAATAAATGACTATTACTGTTTGCTGCCATGTTTGGTAGTTTTTATACTGTCACTTGACTAGGGCAATGTGTAAATGATCATGATCTTCTCTCTCCCTGTTGAATGTATAAAGACAGATCTTCAATTAAGGAACAAGTTCATCTTAATGGTTGTTGTTTCAAAAGTAGAAGTAGTCCATAAACTTGGTTCTCCATTCAGGGTTTTTTTCCATGTATTTTTATTGTAATTAATAGAAGGGTTACAGTATATTCACCAGATAGAAGGTACATTACTTTACAAACACTGATACCCTTTCTCATGTCTTGGTCCCCATTACCCTCCCCTAATCCTCACTCCTCATCTTGTTTTTCTATTACTCTTTCTTATGGTAATCTTTTTTCTATGTTGTATGGGTGAAAAATAATAATGCCTATCTGAATTCTAGGCACCAATGGCTATGTCTATAATCACAGTTACTCAGTTATTCTGGAAGAAGGAGGTCATAGGCCATCTGGAGTGACAAAAGTTCATTGTACTTCAACTTCCAAATAACCAATATAAATGGTTCAAGTGATACAGCACCAGTCTAGCCAACATATGGCCAGGAACTACAAGAATAACAAAAATTCACACTTACGAATATTCTTTTCTCTTTCTTTCTTTCTTTCTTTCTTTCTTTCTTTCTTTCTTTCTTTCTTTCTTTCTCTCTCTCTCTCTCTCTCTCTCTCTCTCTCTCTCTCTCTCTCTCTCTTTCTTTCTTTTCACTCAGGTTAATTTTAAATGAGCATTTGTTCAAAGTTGACACTCTTTGGCACTGGGTTTGGAACTTCCAAATAGAAGCAAGTCCTTCAAATAATAATATTTGGTACTATTTGTGCAAGCAAACAGATACATTAGTGATAAACTGAAACCCCAAGTATAAAATAAATATCCATCAATCCATACTGGCATAAATAAATAAATAAATATGACTTAAAAATAGGGGGAGAATAGGAAATCTCCCATTCAAAAACTAATTCCAAGTAATTTAAATAAACAATATACCCTGAAGGAAGCAGGTGTAAATAGTCACTTTTTGAAAGAACAAGGTCTGCACTGTCAGGTGTGGGTTTCATCTGGTATAGGCCCTTCATGATGGTTTCCTTCCCAAGATTTCATAATGCAAGTGAGGAGAGAGGGTCGATTGGAGGAATCTAACAACCACAAAACCACCAGGTGTTCTAAACTAACACCAGAGTAAATAAGATAGCACAGGTCCAATCCCAATGTTGACATCAACTTTTCAAACAGAAGATATTCTCTGAAATGTCTATTCTGTAACCTTCAAACTTACCAAGCTAGGGGAGAAAAAAAGGAAAAAAGAAAGAAAGTCAGAGCAGCCCTTGTAACCAAGGAGACAAGGGAGTGGAGGGTGTGAGGAGGGGGCGGGGAGGAGGACAACTAACAGGAAAGTGGAATGGTATCTAACTGTCAAAGAATAAAATGACTAAGAGAAAAAGCTAAGAAAATAGGAACTAAACTGATTTTAACTAGATGATAGTAACGTAAGATGTTCACAATAAAGAAAAGTTGCATACCATCCAAAGAAATTTGATATGATCTTTATAACGTTTTTTATAGCACAAAAAGTGTTCTAACATTACATTTTTATTTTAAAATAGAACACCTATGGAAGTAGATGTCAATAAAGTAGCATATCTATTTCCTGGAATTATATTTAATGATCTCTATGGATTTATAATTTTGAAGCACTAAATGTTTATGTAGTGATGAAGCCTTTGTTTTAATCTTTTGCTTCATTTGTAATGAAAATCATTTCCTTAGACTTTAAAGTGTAATTTTTAAAAGCAAAAACAAGCACCACCATACAGATGTGAATCTTACCAGTTTATTTAATGTAAATAAATAATGAAATAATTCTTAAGACACAAAATGAATTTGCAGTAAAATAATTTTAATTCTAAACTGCACTCAAAAGATTGTGCTCTGTGTTAATTTGATTTTGAAAATGAAATATAAATTACATCATTAGTTGGTTTTTGCTAACATTTCTAAAATTATTTTTCAAGATCACTTCTGTCACACTTTCCGGAGAAGATTAATGGAAGGATTGCAGCGATACCAGCTGTTTAAATATTCCTTTTATTTACAATGGTAGCTTAATAAATAACCAAACTGCTTAGCAACTGTAATCTTTTTATGCTAAAAGTCTTTCATGGAGATTCCTTACACAGAGAATATTGTTTTTTTGCTATTAGGTCATTAATTATATAATTTGGTATTATGAAAGACATGTTCAGGGTTACTTCCAAAGTAAGTACTAGCTCCTATTCATTATAGTTAAAAAATTGTATATCCAAAGAGATTTGGGAATAAGATCTAAATGACAAGGGAAGCAGGTGTAGAAGACATTTAATAAAACGCACTTCTCATTTTTACTTATTTTCTGTTTGGTTTGTTGGGAATCTGTTTGACAATGAATTCCCACATATTTGCTTTGGGGAGATTCTTTTATTGTCTGAGTCTACTGATGTGGTAACCAATAGAAGAATGGCAGGAAGTACAGTTGAGCCCCAAGAGTAGGTTCTAAAAAAACAAAATAGAATTTTTATAGATAAAATTTACTTATAAATAATTCAACTTTGGGATGCTATGGTTACAGATTTTACCACAGGTTAAATTTGGTCATTTTATGTTCTACAAATAAGAATATAAAAATAAATTCTCTGGTAGCGTCTTCTGCATTCATGTAACACTTCCATGGAGGATTAATGGACAAATAGGACTAAGCCATAAAATTTAACGATTTATTTCTTCCATCCTTAGGTCTACTCTGGGTCCCAGCTCTGGAGCAGTACAGGACCGTCTTGTTCTGACATGCACTCACACCTACTTCCTACTTTAGTACATTTGTTAAGTTATGTATTTCAGTCACGACTGTTATTCAGTACTTTTTCCTTTGCATTAATGCTCTCCAAATTACACATTATTGGAGAGAAAAATAAGAGACTTGCAATGTATTGTACTGACTTAAAAATGTACTGATTTATAACATATTTACCAAAATTAAGACTACTGTTTCCTCCTCGTACTTTATTCAATATCTAGTTTATTACTAATGAGATGAGCAGAAAATTAAATAATAGGACAGCTATGTACTGTTTAGGATTTGTGTACTTGATTTCATAAAATATTTCCAAAATACTCAGTCTCTCCCAGTACCAGAAAAGAACAGTATTTTGGTAAAATGAATGTTCAAAAAGTTTTTTCTTTACGATTAGTTGTTCAGAGACATAAAGTGAAAAAAGAAGTTAAGACATAGAACATTTAGTGTGGAGGTGCCTGGTTTTCTTTCTTACTCTATTGTTGCACATCAGTGAAACATTATGAGGAAAAAAACTCTCTCTAGGGAAAGAAAATCTTCATGTTTAAAAAAAATCTTGATATTCTCCTTGTGAGATTGCCTAATAACATGTCCTCAGTTATAGGAAATTTACAAAGGGTATGAGCAGAGTGACCCCCAAGACGACATAGCAACTCCAAAACTTTGTAGATAGTCAAATATTTACTCCAAATGCTTCAGGATTACAAATGGAGAAATTAAAATAGTGTTTGTTCTCCTTCATAACGCTTTGTGGTAGAAGCATATCTCAATCCAGTACTTGATTTCCCCAATATTTAATTTCGATGAACAGTTATCTCTGATCTTGAAGTGATTTGTATGTCTTTGTATATGGTTTACTGGTATTTTTTCCAAGGTTTTGAACATTATGCATAGAGTGTTTATGTTTCTGAAACATCCATGTATGCAAGGGAAAGGTTTTCAAGAGCTGTAGAGGAAAGGCCAAAGAAAATAATTCAAAAACACCACAGATATAGGGGAGGTGGATTCAAAATGAAGTCCAGGATGAATCTAAGGTCATATGATGGCCTTTAGACCCAAGAAACATTGAGACCTTGTTTATAATTACACATATAAAAAGAAAAATTTTCAGCTTATTTGAGGACCATCAGAAGCTTGGGGTTTTAGGATTTTAGAGCCTTTGGTCTAGACTGCGACAGAAAAGGAAGAAGATATAAATGAAGGGGAGTAGATTATCAGAAGCTACCACATGCCTGCCCCTCATTTCTCCTATAATGCTCTCTCCTTTGTAGTGATGATCAGTATATAGTGTTAAAGTGGTAGGAAAGAGGCAAGAAGGAGCAATAATGGATGGCATTTTTAGTGCATTGATATTGAATGAACAAATAATAATTATGCCTATTTATATTGTGAAATATTAAGTTTTATTATATACATGTATGTATAGTTCATAGAACAATTAAATAAACCTAATTAGCAGTCATTATTTCTCCAACCTGGCCATTTTAGAGATGGGAATGTTTTTTTAAAAAAATCTATAATTTTAACCATTGCACTATAACTTACAGTATTATTAGCGCTAGTGAACAGAGTCAGCCTCTGGTACTCACAACACTCATCTCTGTCAATGACATTGGCATTGTATGATTGTCTACACAAGAGGCATATTATAGTATTTTTGTGCTTAGCTGATTTCACTGAATATGTCATTCAGTTCCACTCATATTGTCCCCTAATGGAGAAATTTCTCTTTGTAAAATCTCTATGTATTATCTCATCAAATATACATACCTGCATGTACATTTATGATATTCATTCATTTATTCATTCATTCATACATACATATATATTTCTGCTACATTTTCTTCATAAACCATATTTTCTTTTTATGTATATTTTTATTGTAATTAATAGAAGGGTTACATTATATTCACCAGATAGAAGGTGCATTACTTAATCTCTTGATCATATCTTGATCTCCATTTCCCTTTCCCCAACCCCTGCCCCTCATCTTGTTTTCCCTTCTTCCTTATCCTATTTCAAATAACCAAATAAACATATATACAATATATCATATAACCAGGTGAAATACTGTAAAAATATGACATAACCAAGGGACAGCAAAAGAGATGAGAGATAACATAGTACATTGAGGACCACAATCACTCATTATATGGCTTTTGTTTCTATATCCTGGAGGTCCTTTCATTTAGCCTCATCCTGTATGGCCTTATGTATGTAGGTTTTGCTCTATTGTAAATCTCTGGCAGGAGAGCCCAAGGTTTCTACTGATTATGACAAATGAGGGAAACCATTAAGCCTATGTTCCTTTTAATCTGGCTTACTTCACTTAATATAATTTTTTTCTAAGTCTTTCAATTTCCTTACAAATGGGGCGATGTTGTTCTTTCTGACAGCAGCATAGAACTCCATTGTGTATAAATACCACATCTTGTTGATCCACTCATCAACTGAGGGCCATCTGTGTTGGTTCCATATCTTTGCTATGGTAAATAGTGCTGCAATGAACATCATTGTGCTAGTGGATTAACTATGTCCTTGTTTCTGTACTAATGACACCACATTTTCTCTATCTAAATTCATCCAGCACTTCAGTTGATACAGGCAATCTTGATTAAGAAGCTTCCTTTTCCTCACAGAGGCAGTAGAATCCTATCTGGCTCTGAAGAACAGAGCAAAATTACATGTCTCTGACGAAGAATCAATAAAATAGATTTAAGATTGACTGTATGTTTTTCAATTGTGTTCTCATTTAGTTCATATAAGATGCATTAAAAATGAGGTTAAATTATTTTCAATGAACTTTAGGAAGAGGTAATATAACCATGAGGATGTTTATGGAGGAGAATGTTTACAAGTTAATTACATATTACACTTGAAACAAGTGGAAGTTCTACATTCAGTTGACCTTATTTAATACAGCTTTGGTCAGCCATGTGTCATTGAAAGTCCGTTTGGAAAAATGTAAAATGATATGCCATCTTTTGTTTGCTAGGTGTTAATTTTTTCTCCAATATATGTTAATTCTCAGATAACCAAGAAAAAAGGATGAAAGAAAAAAACAAATAGTCAACTATCATAACTATCATTGCCTACTTGAGATGTCTAGGAATTCAATATGAAAGTTACTAAATTCTGAGCAAGATTCATAATTGTATAGTATTTCACTCAGTAAGATCCAATTTCTAATTCAGAAGACTCTACTCAGAGTTGCTTAAGGAGTTGACAATGGATAAAGGAAAAGAAAACTCAATCTGTCTCTTCATGTCACAACATCAAGGTTTTTTGTTTTAGGTTTTTTTTACTTTTAATTCTTGTATATCTTTTTCAAGTTTTTATTGAAATGACTTAGGTGCCATGGACTTTCAAAAATGAAGTGAATTTGAAAAAGTGATCTTTGGGGTCACTGAGTACAAAAATCATTTCATTTAACCACCTTAATTTTATCTATTACAAATTACGAAATGTAAGAATTTTCAGAGTTGCTAGAGGTCATTTTTCTAGTTGATGTTACAAAATTTAGTCTCAGATCTGGTCTACTTTTCACTCAAATTGTGTTTCCAGTTTTCAACAGTAAAATGCAGATCAGAGAGCTAGAAGAAGTGATGTAGTCATTGGCTTGCAAATCTGCTAAGAGAAAGCTTAAGTGAAACGACACAAGAGTCTCAATTCTGAAAATCAAGATTCTCATTTTTTAACTTTTCTTTTTAAAATATATTTTGTTATTGTTATAGAAATGATGTACAGAGGAGTTGCAGTTGCATAAGTCAGATGAGTACAATTTTACTCGAATCCTGTCGCTCTTTTTCTTGCTCTAAAAAATTCGCCAATCATAAAATATTATGTAGACATTTGTCCAACTTCTAAAAAAACCTTATTTATTCCAGTACCTGTGTGGTTGATATCCAGCTTCATAGAAACTGTCTTCCTGTACAGTAAAAATTCTCAAAATTGTATCAGCAAAAGTGACTAGTAGCTACTAGATATTAGGTTTTTTTTAACCACATGCATATTAGTGGCTATTTAATTTATGCCTTATTATATGGTACCACACCGTACATTTAAAACATAAGCTTAGAGCTAATCAGAAGTTAATTAAAAACTTTACACTATAATTTTCTGTGCTTGCTTTCACCTGAAGTTTTACAGGCGTAATTATATGATTTTTACAGTGCAATTTTTTTAAAATTTGTGATAAATTATTCTTCAAATAATTACTGGAGAACCAAAATCAGTTCCCGAGTATCAGAAATGTTTCGCAGAAATGGTAGAGCTGAACATTGCTCTACTGCTGGCTTTTCTTCTGCAAACAGGCACAATTTACTCTGCAAGAGAGAAATTCTGGCTCTCTATGTGTGTACTGGCCTACCTAAAAAAACACAGAGAACACATCAAATGTTTGGCACAGCCAGGAAACATGTATGAAACCAAGTTTTATTTTTCAGAAACGTTATGACTTACCTGGTTTCTTTCATTTATAATCATTAGTATGCATCTAGGATTCTCCTACCAGAGACTCAAAATAGTTCAAAAGCTATGTGCATTTGGCCATCTAGGATGAGGCTAACAAAATGAACTCCAAGGTATGAAAACAAGAGGTTTATCTTTGTGGTTGTTGCTTTTAATGTACTATGTGAAGTTATTTCTTTTCTCTGTTTTTTCCCCCTTCTGGGTTATTCCCTGTTGTTACTGTATCTGACTTTGGTACATGGTGTAATATATACATATAATATTATATATATATATATATTTGAATTTGGGAAGGGAAGGTGAAAAACAAGATGATGAGACAAAGGACAAAAGGTGAACAAAGGTAATAGCGATATTCACAAGAAAATATGGCGGACATGAACTTTACAACTTGGGAGGAGGTTGGGGGAGAGAAAATGGGAGAAAAACATGGGAAGGAGTAACATACTCACTACTTGACAAATGTACTGCAACCCCTCTACACATCACCCTGAAAATAAAATAAAATTTTAAAAACATGATTGTAGAATTGGTAACCATGATTTTCAAATGTTGTACACTTAGAGCTGATTTCACTCTTTAGTGTTAAGGCAAATTAAAATATCTCTAAGATGCATTCTCTCAATCACTAAAATGAGAATGGAAAGAGCTCAATGTTCTGCCATCCATGAGGTGGACACTGTCTAATGAAATGAGAGAGTATCTTCATGCAAAGCTACCCAGAGTTCAACTTGTAGTTCCTCTACCTAACCCACTATGCAAAATGCAGCAGCAGGCACACAGCAGGTGGAAAATGATTATTTGTTTACTGAGTGAAAGAAGTCAGTGTCCCAGCTTGCAAAGGTAAATTAAACTTTCTTCTTCGCTTGTCAAAAGGAGTCTATCAAATATCATCAAATCCTTTCATTCTTTGAAATGTCTATGATACTCTGGTGATGCTATTTTGGGCTAGTCTGTATTCTTACCTCTAAATAGCCATAATATTATTTTCACTTCCCTCAGTAATCTATGCCTTTCCAAATGGGCTAGTCCAGCTTATCTTTAGATATTTACACATATCATTCACATCTTCAAATATCATGCTTATTAATTCCCAAGTCATATTGCCTATGGACATGATTAATTTCCCAATGCAACTCTACAAAACATTCTTGATATTTATTTTGTCTGACATGTCTTGATATCATTGTAGAGCAAAGAAAATGACTTTTGGATCCAGACCATTGTAGTGTGCAGTCTAATGCTTTGGGAAATATGTAATTTTTAAGAGATACTAGCTCTTTGTTAAATAAGAGTAATAATAATAATAGTAATATGTTTAGTGGAATAACAATATATTGCTTTTATTTCTTGAAAAATATATTTCAGATACATAGGATAGCTATGCAAATTGAAATCCCAGGGTGACTAATTGGTCTTAATATCATTATTAAATCATTGGGTGTGATTGTACTGAAGAAATCTGTGCACAAATGAGGCAATGAATACTGTTAAAACATTTTTTTTCCAGTCCTGGGCTTGAGCTCAGAGCCTGAGCACTGTCCTTGCACTTTTTCAAGGCTAGAGCTCTACCACTTGAGCCTCAGCACCATTTCCAGCTTTTTTCTATGTATGTGCTACCGAGAAATCGAATCCTGGTCTTAGGGCATGCTAGGCAAGCACTCTACCACTAGGCCAAATTCCTGGCCCAAAACATTTATTTTTTATAGTCCCTAAAATATATATCATATAGTTTTTTGAATTCTGAGATGGAGGGTTCACAAAGAATGAAGGATATTACAATAACTAAGCATACTGTAATATAATGTTTGTAAAAAATTTATGGCAATAAAATTCCTACTCTAAGTTCTTCTTGATTCACCATAGATAGTATAAGAACACAGACCTTATACAAAAACTCTGTTTGATCTTGCTGTTTCAAAAAATGCCCTAGTGGCCAGTTGTTTCTTTCACTGCTAACAGTAGGAACTTACATTAGGTGATTCCAGTAAAATTATATGGCTTGACTATATACCACATTGTAAAATGAAATAGCTGCTATATTTTCAAAGCAGAACTAGTACAACTGTTAGTTATGAGTTTAATCATTTCTGAAAAGTGTATTCTGCTGTTGGACTATGCCATTTCATAAAGCAATGACAGCACCTAGTCTTTCTCTCCATTAATGTTTCTCCACAATAAATATATATTTTCCCATTGACTTCTTTGGAAATGATTAGAAAATAAAATAAATAAAATTGGCTTAATTTTATAATTATCAGTAGCTTAAACACAAGTTCTATCTTATTATTCTGAGTCCATTAATGAAACCAACACTCTACCCTAATGACAACATCCAGCAGGCTGCAAATATTAAATTCTCATTGCAGTTTCCATTATTGAAAAACAGTAGTATTGATTACCTATGGCCTGAAAGAGCGTTGGGTTTTGTTTTGTTTTTTTTGCCAGTCCTGGGGCTTGAACTTGGGGCCTAAGCACTATCCTTGGGCTTTTTCAAGGCAAGTGTTCTGCAACTTGATCCACAGCACCACTTCTGGCCCTTTCTGTGTATGTAATATGAGGGAATCAAACCGAGCGCTTCATACTTACAAGGCAATCACTCTACAACTAGGCCATGCTCCTGACCCAAGACATAGCTTTTTTTCCCCTCAGGATAATGTATATAGGGGTTACGATTACGTACATCAGTGGGTGCATTACTTCTCATACATTGATACCCCTTCTCATGTTTCCCTTCCCTTACCCCTCCCAATCATCTTGATTTCCCCCCTTCCCTTCCCTATTTCAAATAAACACATAAAAGTATATACAATACAGCAGGTACCAATGTCAGATACAGTAACCACCTGAGATTAACCATAAGGGAGGAAAAAGAAAAATGAAATAACTGCCCATAATACATTGAGAACAACAATCACAAATATAAACCTCTAGTTTCTATATCCTAGAGTCCATTTTGTGTAGTCTCATCCTCTATCACCATAAAGGTATAGCTATTTTTAACCTGAGAATTTAAAAAATCTTAGTGTGAAATTTCAGAAAAATTAATTCATTAATTGCTTACAGATAGGAAAACTGATTTAAGTTAAACGAGGTAAATCAAAGAAATAACTTGCTTGACTGCATTACCAATATCACTAGAAATAACACTGGAATTAATAATTTCTTCTAAAAATTTTAATCTTAAGGATGCCAAAATTGTTCATAAACTGAGGATCTTTAAAATAGAGTAGAATGTTTTAACTATATGATGACTCAAGAATTAGCGATCATTTTCCAAGCATTGTTTTAAGCAAAATATATAAAATATTTGCCTTAAGTGCCATACTCTGTCAATGTTATGAAATCTATTCATTTTAGGGATGGGAGATTTTAATCCTCTTTTTAATTTGAGAGTTTTCTATCATTAACCATTGTTTTTCCTTCATCACAACAGGAGATGTTGAAGGAAAGCATGAAGATTATTAAAAGTAATCCATTTGCATCCCTATTTCTAAATTGGGGGGTAAACTATTTGTGCAACTAATTTATTTCTTTGATATCTGGCAATAAAAGTTTATAACTAATAGAACATGTGCACACTGAGATTTTAGATTTTCAATGTTTTCCTCCGCAAAAAATTCTTAAGTAATTTTTGCTGAACTTCAAAACAATGCAGCATAGATGTTATTCCCTTTTTCTATCAATACTATAACTTGGTATTGAGTCATCTCTGTGTTTCTCCCTACACTTTCATTTGCTTAGCTATCTCATTGGTGATGATCATAGCTTTGTAAAACTAAACCATTTGTTCAACTTCTCCTAGGTTATTTCTTCAAGTTTAATGAATGCTAACAATATCTTAACTCAGAGGGTTGTCTTAAATAAGACAACACATGTATTATTTAAAACTATTATTTTAGTTACAGTCTGAGTAATGAAAATCAATGTCACTATACATCATTTACTTAAAGGTTTCTAATCATGTATAGAAACACACAACATATACATACATATATATGGCTCCAGAGTAATTTCCAGTAACCCATTGCTAATATCTTGCTTAAAATACAGCCACATAGTGTCTAAAATTCCTTTGGAATAATAAATTCTTTTCTTTCTCTTCCTGTTTACAATGCATAAATACACTTTCTACGTGTCTATCATAACACATTGCTTATTCACGTTTCTATGTAACAATCTCCACTATACTTTTCAGCTCTATCTATGGCAATTAGTCATGCCAATGCCTATGGTCTCTGTTGGGTGGGTTTTGTAGGTCACACAGAAGAATACGTTCTCTTTTGTCTCTGAAGATCTAGAAGCATAGAGCTTTACAACCCTCTGAGTAGTTGCACAAAAGTCTAGGACTATCATTGAGAAGTACATAAAGCCAGGCATTGGTGTCTCATGCCTGTGATCTTAGCTACTCAGGGGGCTGAAGATCACAGTTTGAAGCCAGGTGACCCTTATCTCCAATTAAACACCAAGAAAGCCAGATATGAAGTTGTGGCTGAAGTGGTAGGTCACTACACTTGACAAAGAAAAGCTCAGCGACAGTGATCAAGTCTTAGGAGCAGCATATACATAAAAATAAAAATAAAAAAAATAAAAATAAAGAAAAACCAAAAACAATATGTGAAAACAGGTCAAAACAATGACAAAAATCTTGCGAGACACATAATTTCTGAAATACACATATATAATTCCAAGGTCTTGTTTCAGCAACTCTATTCATTCAATTACAGTCTGTGGTTGGCTATTATTGGCTGAAGTTTTGGAATAGTATATCTCATAGGAAAAATGAGGTTTTAAATGGTGGAATGTAAAACCTGTCTTTGAAAGTTTCTAAGTTACAATGATTTCAATATTTTTGTGACATAGATGTTTGGGAGTTACTGAGCAATTTAAGTCTCTCTTTTAAGTAAAGTAAGTTGGTTGTCTAAGGTATTTTATTGCAAGTGCTCTGCAGAGAGTGAATGAAAAAGAGAAAGTTGTCCTTCTGAATCAAAACAACAAAAGGCAAACTTCTCCTTTTCCATGTTGAAGTCATATCTACCTTCTCTCTGCATATTTGTTTTCTAGGCATTGTGCTATTTGTGGAATAAAGGCATCCTGCGTTTACTATTTGACTTTGTTCAGAAGGTAATTATGTGTTATAATCATTTCTTAGCTGTCACTACTAGTTTATTCATTCTCCAAAGACAGTTACTTTTTCATAAACACTTGCTTATTTTTTTCAATTGCATTTTATTGTTGGGGTGAAGTATAGAGGGTTTACAGTTACATTCCTCAGGTAGTGGGTACATTACTTCTTGAACATTGATACCCCTTCCCATATTTTTGTCCCACTTTCCCTCCCCTCGACTCCTCCCAATCATTTTTACTTTCTTCTTCCTTTCCCTATTTCAAGTAAATGTATAAAAATATAGCAGGTACCAAATAAAGATACAGTAACAACATGAGATAAACCATAAGGAGAGAAAAAAGAACAAACACAAAAATGAAACTAGTGTTTCCATATCCTGGAACTCATTTTGCTTATCCTTATCCTATGTGGCCACATGCACGTAACTATTGATCCAAATGTCCATAAACAAGGACACACTAAAGCAACTAGCACAACCATGTTCATTACAGAATTATTTACCATAGTTCAGGTACAGAATCAACCCAGATGCCCCTCAATGGATGAATGGATCAAGAAGATGTGGCATTTATACCGAATGGAATTCTATGCTGTCATCAGAAAGAACATCACCCCATTCATAAGGAAATAGAAAGACTTGGAAAAAATCATATTAAGTGAAGTAAGCTAGACCAGAAGAAACATAGGCTCCATGGTTTCCCACTTTTGCAAAAAGTAGTACACATTCAGGCTTTAACTAGCAGAGGACCACCTGCTTAATTTCTTTTTTACCATAGCATATACTGTTACATCTCAGACTAGAAGAAGCTACTTTGACAAGAAAAAATACAAATACTTTGGAAATATTATTTTTCAATTTATTTTTTATCCCTATGGGAAATGTTATTGCTATTTATTCTGTGGGCTTACAAACTTTTTGTTCTTTATATTCATTTTCCTTTGGCCTCTGGACTTTCCTGTTGAAATAAGCCTAATAATTATTGTATTCTCTGTAATACACTTTAGAATATCATCTTTACCAGATATCAAGGTGAAGCCAGTGTGACTCACTTCTGACATTCTACTTCTTTTTCCATTGTTATGCCAGTATCCTTAGTGTTTCTCTGATCTTTGTTTTCATTTTTATCAGATATGTCTGACAAGCCTGAACTTAGCACAATGAATTCTCAAATGTAGTCCTTGGAAAATGATTCACAAACCACACACACACACACACACACACACACACACACACACACACACAACACAACACACACACACCCCAGTCCAGTCCATTATTCCTTAAATTGAGTGCCTGAGGCTAGCCTTCACAATTTGTTCATGGTCAAGCTGGATAAGAAAATACAATACAGTGAATATGATAGAAGAATATAAAATTTTAGGGGATTTAATAAATAGATGTGATAAGTTTCCAGATCTCATGTAGAGAGAGGCAGTGGAAAGAGGAGATGCAGGTGCTCAGGAAACAAGTGATGTGCCGAGGTATTGAGAGGGAATGGATCTGGAAGAAATAAAGCTCTAGGAAGAGGCAATAAAGAGGAGATGAACTATACTTGGTAATTAGGTAAGGAACACTTTGTGATGGGCTTTTTAAGATAGTTTATTTCAAGGATTTTTATTAAAAACTATGAGATGCTACTGAAACATATTATCAAGAGGTAACATGATGAGATCTGAGTTTTCTTAAAATATCTCCAGTGATGTTAAGTGAATAAATTAATACATTAAGAAAAACATGGAAAAATCAGCTAGTTATTATAGTTGTCAGAGAGAAATGATGAGGGCTTGAACTTGGAGCAATGATAATTCATGGCAATGAGAAAAACAAAACTTGTGGAATGATTATATTGGTTGAAGACACTGAACCAAAAATTGATTGAGCAATGATGCTACATACCAAGATTATTAAGAAAAGAGAAGATGCAATCTACTTTAAAGAAACAAATTAACACTAAGAAAAGAACCACAGGGCAATATGATATTAATAACATTACTATCAGGAACAATGGTAACCAATTATTTTATTTTTATTGTATGACAAACTGGGCTAAATACTTCATGTGCATTTTTGTGATATAATTACATGGACAGGCAAATTTTATTTATTTATTTATTTATTTATTTTTTATTGTAATTAGTAAAAGGGTTACATGATATTTGCCAGATAGAAGGTGCATTAATTCACATACATTGATATCCTTTCACATGTCTTGGTACCCATTTCCCTCTCCTCCCAAGCCCCCCACCCATCTTGGTTTTCCCCCCTTCCCTATCAAATTTCAAATAACCAAATACAAATAAATTCAATATATCAGATAACAAAGTGAGATACTATACCAATATGAGATAACCAAGGGACAGCAAAGGAGATGAGAGACAACATAGTACATTAAGGACAACAATCATTCATTATATGGCTTTTGTTTCAATATCCTAGAGGTCCGGACAGGCAAATTTTTCACAACACTACAAGTGAAGTTGTTATGTTATTATTTCAGCTTCATAAGTAGGAAAGTTAACTGAAAAGTTTTAATAACTTAATCAATGCCACACAATTTGTATGATAGTGTGTAAAAAAAGATAATAAAAAATAAATGCCGCATTTGAACTGGATGGAGGTGGCTCCTGCCTATAATCCGAGCTACTCAGTTGAGATCTGAGAATTTCAGTTCAAAGCTAGCCTTGGCATGAAACTTTGTAAGACTCTTACCTCCAAGTAACCACCAGAAAATCAGAAGTGGTGCTGTGGTTCAAGTGGTAGAGCATAACCTTGAACTGAAGAGCGCAGGGACAGTGTCCAGGCCCAAAGTTCACTTCCCAGGACTGACAAAAAAAATCTGCATTTGGAAAAAAATATATAGTTCAGAGATATCCAAGTTTCTTTAGTTGTCTAAGGCCCTACAATGATATAGTACTGAATTTATTCTTCAGTGAAAATAATGGTAGGGATAGTCCATATCCTTAAAAGAGAAATAGAAAGGTCACATTCAAAGTGACAGATGGAGCAAAGAATGAAGAGCCAAATAGAAATAAGCAAAAATGGGTTGGATTTGGGAACAAGCAAAAGTGTTGGAAGACTGCCCAAGAAAGCATCAATGCAGCACATTTGCCCTGCTTATTGGCAGTTCAAAGTGGTACCTAAGGTAAGTAGTGATTTGTTTCAATGTATAAAGAAATTAGAGCCGGGGCATGGTGGCTCATGCCTGTGATCCTAGCTACTCAGGAGGCTGAGATCTGAGGATCAAGGTTGAAAGCCAGCCAGGGCACAAAAGGACCTGAGACTCTTATCACCCATTAACCTCTAGAAAACGGGAAGTGGGGCTTGGCTCAAGAGTAAGGTGGTAGCCTTAAGCTGAAGAGCTCAGGGACAGCGCCCAGGCCAAATTCAAGCCCATGACCCACAAGAGAAAGAAAAGAAAGAAAAAAAGAAAGAAAGAAAGAAAGAAAGAAAGAAAGAAAGAAAGAAAGAAAGAAAGAGGGAGGGAGGGAGGAAGGAAGATAGGAAGGAAGGAAGGAAGATAGGAAGGAAGGAAGGAAGGAAGGAAGGAAGGAAGGAAGGAAGGAAGGAAGGAAGAAAGAAAGAAAGAAAGAAAGAAAATGAAAGAATTTAGTAAGTAAAAAGATGTAGTAAAACCAAAACATAACACATAACTTTGTCTTCAAAATATTTGGTATTCTGAGTGAGTTTTAATTGTACAACATACAGTATGACAGTAAGTCCTAGAAGATAAATCTTCTATGTGAAGTCTTCTGATATGCATTTGCCACTGAATCAAAACCCAGCCACTGGTAAAAATATAATGAGCATTTATATCTTTTAGCACAAATTTCCAGGCATGATTTAAAAGTAAATGGACTAGAAGAAGTAAGCAAAATACAACATATAATTACATTAGTGACAAACAGAAGATTATACATCCAAATAAAACTAATTTGTATATGACCACTTCAATTCAAATTTCTCGTTGTTATGGTTTCCAAAGATAAATAAGAAATATTTCTATATCTGACATAAATATTTTTTGAGGGCTGGTCAGCCATTTTTCTTTTTGTCCTCAGAGAAGTAAGATGTTAGGACACAGATATGTTCATATACTATGAAAATCTAGTCCTGAGTGATCCACTCTTTCATGTTTTCTGCTTTTAATTTCCTTTTTTAAATTAATATAGCACTGTTGGAGAGACAAATATCTGCTTGGACAATAGCTGGTAGTTTGGAAGAACTCCGTCTCAATTAATTAATCCTTATAGACTCTCTGATCCAAAAATGAGGAAGACAAGTAAAACTGTGTTGACTGTGAATGCTTACATTTAGTTATTTTTCCTCAGTCTCTCCATAAATAAGCATGGAAAGGGGAATATCCATTGTCTATCCCATCATGTTCTCAAATGAGGGCTACATAATATTTTTAGTCACAGGGTTACAAGTCATAAAAAGCAGTAATTTACAGAGCAACCAAGCCTTTCTCAGATTTCAGGGGTGCTTAATTTATCATACTTTATGAGTCAGTTGTGGGTTCACGATTGAGAGTCTTGGTAACAACAGCAAGTCTGCCTTGTGTACACTTCAGCATCATTTTCTAACGTGTACCTCTTCCTTGAAGCTTACTCTCTATAAACACATCAAACACTAGCATCATCATTTTCTTTCTTGAACACTAATTGGGCATTTTCACTTCTTTGGTCCAAAACCTAATGTGTTTTTAATGTAAACAAAGTAAGATCAAATGTCTTGACCTAGAATTCAACTTAGTTTTCAATTGAACTAAATTAAATTTTGATACGTATCTTCCACTGTACTGTGCCCAACTCCAGCTTTAAGCATTCTGTCTTTCAGTTGCTACACTATGCTGAGAGCAATCTCAAATCAATTTATTTTATTGGGAAATATGTTTTCTAGAATTTCCTTAAAGTTCATAGCATTGTTCTTATCACCCACATTGTATCCAGGCATGCTAGTTACAATGAACGTGTGTGTGTGTGTGTGTGTGTGTGTGTGTGTGTGTGTGTGTGTGTGTGTGTGTGTGTGTGTGAGACAGAGAGAGAGAGAGGGGGGAGGGAGGGAGAGAGAGAGAGAATGGATATAAGGCACTGAATTCTCCCTTAGTTTTTCCACACAAGGCTTATGTTCTACCACCTGAGTAACAACTTCATTTTTTGCTGGGTTTGACTTTTTCCTGGATTATTGGAGATAAGACCTTTATAGATTTGTCTGCCAAAAATAGCTTCCAACCACTATGCTTTGATATCAGCCTCCTTTGTAACTAGGATTCCAGACATGAACCACTGGCACCAGGCAATAACCATTTTTATTTTCTTGTCTGCCAGGAATTTGATATTTGCCTCTCTAAACACTTTCACTGTTTATCTTAAACTCCGTGCTTCTGTTAATCAATGGATCTTAAATCACTAAAGAGCAGAACTGTGTCTAATATGTTTACATTTGTCAACCTCTTCACCAACATGCAACGTGATGTTTTGCATATAGTAGGCATGAAATTTGCCAAAGTGAATTAAATAACGTTTGATAAATAACATCATATCACATGAGGACTTCAAGCCTAAGCAAACTAATTATTTATATTGCCATTTTCCCTGTTTAAAATGTACACATTTCAGGCAAAAATATTACACATATATTTTAAAATTGTTTTCCTTTTGCCTTTCTTCAGAGTAAATCAAGCATGTCCAGGGTAGTATGGTTTTAGATGTATTTCTTCAACGGAAAGAAAGTGTGAGTAAAAGGAAGCCATATAATCACAATAAGAAATTGTGGACATATCTGGTCCACGTTATGTCTATTCAGTGTTAACCATGGAGATTATTGACATTGTCTTGTGCATGTAATTCCAAGCTACCTGCTGATAAGGCTACCACTTGCTTCATATTAAATATGACAAGTGGAATACAGAGATGAGATCCACCAATCCAGCAATTAAGTGCCAGAATAAGAAATAAAAGCAAGAGCATTGTGAAAACTACACATGTTCTAAGCTACAGTACAATTCTCTATGCCTTCAAGATTGGTTTTGCCTTGCAAATGTGTACAGAGAAGGCAGACAAACTATTTCATATCTCTATTTCCAATTTTTACAGAAAGTTAACACCAGAAAAAATTCTCCAAATATAATTCTATATAACTTTTGAGTTATACAATACACCCAACATAAGGTGTTGTCCTCGGATATATTTTAGATCAGGTAATAATGACAACATATAATCATAACTGACACATACTAAGCATTATTCACTGTATGAAGAACTTAATTCATGAATTAGTTGAATCCTTAACAGAATACTGAAATAAATGCTATCAAATACATATTTACTGATGAAAAATTAGAAACTGGAGACACTAATAATCCTTCAAAGTTCACCGAGTCATAAGCTTCATTTAAAATCAGGTCTGTTTGGAGAGCATATGTATTTTCTAACTGTGTACACAAATTTTGCAAATTCAAGAAAAACTTATATGATAGAAACATTAAAGTTAGGTAGAAATTTTATCACTGCTTTTTACCTGAGAACTACATATGTAAGTGATTTATGACAAGTTGCTTGAAAATATATCCTTAAAGAATTCTAGTGAATACCTCTGTTAATCACCTATTAGACCTTATTATGGATCTAATAAAAAGTGGTAAAGTGTTGAATGAACATAAAATATATATTTCATATTTTATTCACCCATTCCTAGTCTTTTCCAAAATTAAGGCTAGAGAAACATCTCTTTAAACTTAACATAAAAATTTGCTTTCTGCTCATGCTGACTTTCAATACTATATGTAAATCATTTTCCTTCTGAAGACCATAGCACTTAAAGACAGAATCAGATCAGCTATAAAAGAAAAAAATGTGACCCATTCAAAGCTCCAATTCAGAATGACAACTATATTTCCCTAGCACAAATGTACAATAACTAATTAATATTTGCTTGAAAATAAGTCTATTTGGATAATTAATTTTACTGCTCTTAAGTATCTTTTGTCTCTAAGACTAAAAGGCATTTGCATTAATTTTGAATATAGCAAATGATATATATAATTAATTCTGAATACTGCAAAATTATGTATCATTTCTATAATCCAAGCCATGCATATCCTATCAATTCATAATGCACACAAATGACTTTGGTTTATAACTCTTTTTGACCTTCAGCGTCTCTCAAGGTTGTTAAGATTGAATCTTGAAGGAAACTAATGTCCTAATTATCTGGACACATAGATCTTCTCCTTCAATCATGAACACTTAATTTTAAGATATTAATATTTAAAAATTATGTTATAAAATCATGCTTCAAGATGGACTCTGGACGTTTAGGACTTTCTTCAGATTTTACTTGAATCATTTTATACAGATGCTATTAGTCCTGGCATTAAATTTCCCCAGAAAAAATGATTCCATTTCTTCTTCAACAACCTGTTTCAGTTCATAAAGTTCTCTCATCATTGTGAGAGTTTTCCCCTTTGTTTCTAATTGTAATATAAATTTTAATGTGATTAATCATTTCCTAGACTTTTATCTTTAGGTTAAATATACTCCTTTTATTTTAGATTCTATGTCCTGTCTTTCTGAGGTTTTGGAACTCCAAACATAGAGAACTACACGCAGGCTATTCTTGGTTGTGTGGAGCATCAGAGGCTGTCCACGGCAGCAAGTACTGAGCGAAATTCTGAGTATCGCTGCTGCCTTTTAATGCAGTATCTTCAGGAAGGCCTCTCATATTCTTTACAGGGAATTGGCCAGCATCTCCAAACTTCTTTGCTCTTTGCTGATGACTGATGCAGAATATTCTCACATGGCATATCTGCTAAAAGGGGAATTGCTATGTTTTATGTGCTATCTTGAGAATTTAAAGAATGAAAACATCTGAACACCTTAGGGTAGTACCTGGCACTGAGTTTCCATATGTGATAGCAATTGCTTCTGCTGTGAATGCAGTCTAACTGCCACTCTAACTGATGCTGCTGTATGAACTGCCTTTGCTGGAGATATTAATGTAACAATGACTTTATTCTTTTCACCACTACTCATCTACTATTATTATGATGGATATTAGAACTGCTCATTCTGCTGTTGTCACTCTGCTGTTATTTCTGATAAATGCACTTGCTTCTGCCAAGGGGGACATCCAAAACTTCACTGGAATACATTTGGGGGGTCTGGGAAATACCTCCTCAATTTTCTTAGCTCCTCTTAACTATACAATTGATTACACAATCTTTGAGACAATTATTATCTCTTAGGCAAAGACATGCCTTAAGTTTATACAGATCAAAGATTCTAGGATTTTTGTCCTTTCAGCCATGCTGAGGTTATGATTTTGTAAGATCCCCCATTAGTTTTCTATTGACATGAATAATTGAAAACTTATCTAGTAGTGAGCTACTTTTTAATATTATATGATGTTTACTAACTCTACTAATGGGTGGTGATGAGAATGGTACCCAAGTATAGAAAATTGTGGAAATACACTAAATATTAAAATCCATTCAAGCATCTATAGAAGCCAGGCATCAGTGACTTATGTTGCATTTATAATCTTAGCTATTCAGGAAGCTGAGATCTGAGGAAATTGGTTGGAATCCAGCCCACTCAGAAAAGTCCCTAAGCTTCTTATCTATAATTAACCAACAAAAAGGTGGAAGTGGAGGTGTGGCCCAAATGATAGTGCCAGCCTTGAGTGAAAGAGCTAAGGAACTGTGCCTAGACCAGGTTCAGTATTGGCATGTGAGCATGTGCACACACACACACACACACACACACACACACACACACACACACACCTCTAGCTACATTCCTCCCTGCAAAGGGACATTAAGAGACGTCGAAAGTAGTTGTCTTGTTCATATAATGTTTTTAGTATTTATTCTTTATGTAAACATCCACAAAGAAGGTGGGTGGGTATTCATGAAGTAGTTTCTCACAGATAAGGAGTTTAAAGGGCACAGAAGAAGCACACATCTCTAGCTACATTTCTCCCTGTAAAGGGACATTAAAAGAGACGTTGAAAGTAGTTTTCTTGTTCATATAATGTTTTTAGTATTATTCTTTTTCTTTTTTTTGCCAGTCATGGGCTTGAGCTCAGGGCCTGAGCACTGTCCTTGGACTTTCTCAAGGTTAGAGCTCTACCACTTGAGCCTCAGCACCACTTCAGGCTTTTTTTTCTATGTATGTGGTACTGAGGAATCGAACTTGGGTCTTCATGCATGCTAGGCAAACACTTTAACCACTAGGCCAAAACTCCCGGCCTTTAGTATTATTCTTTATGTAAACATCCACAAAGAAAGCGGGTGGGTATTCATCAAGTAGTTTCGCACAGATAAGGAGTTTAAAGGGCACAGAAGAAGCAATTCAAGAAGGGGACAAAATGGCATTGCATTTCATGGTTTCTAAGCTGCTATCCTGCTGTTATGTCACTCAAGTCCTGTCTGCCTCCTTAATGCAAACAGACTGAAAAGAGTAGTCATTTACATTTACAAATGTATTAGCAGAGGATCATAAAACAAGTTTGTAAAAATATAGACCCATTGAGGTACACCAACTAATACATACATAACTATTTGTACATACATATATGCATTCATATACATAGATAAGAAATCCATATATTGAAATAGCATCAACTCTTCTCCTTAATTCACTTTGATAGATTCAATGGCAGATGTTACAGCAGAATGTAGCTCACCTCCTCTGTGGTTTCTACTGGGCTGCTAGAACTGGTTGATGGAAGTCTGAACCTGTCCCAGGTACAGCTATTCAAGAGGCTCTGTTCTGCTATCCAAAGGTGAGCGTGAGAGTATAATAACAATCAGTACTTTAAAGTTATCAATACCAATTCTAATTCATGTCTGCACCACTATTTTAAAAATATAAATCATTGTCATTACATATCTTTTATTGATTGCACAACACCCAAAGTAATGAAATTTAATGTAATCAAATTATGGATTTGGGGTTATAATAGAAATTCTGGGTTTATTGATTCTGCAAATGTGCAACTCTAGTAGAAGATGCTGATAATGAGAAAAATGATGCATGTGGAAGGGCAGGTGAAATCTCTGTACTGACCATTTAATTTGTACATGAATCTAATGATCTTCTAAGAAATAAAAACTATTAGAAAGACAGATCAATCTGGACTAAGTTCATTGTAACTATATAGCTCTTACTGGTAATATATGACACAATAGTCCCTTTATTGTTAGGTTATAATTTTATTAGATTTCACAATGTTTCATTTTTATTTTTTTTTTGCCAGACTTAGGCCTTGAACTCAGGGCCTGAGCAATGTTCTTGGGCTTTCTCAATACTAGAGTTCTACCACTTGAGCCACAGCACCACTTCCAGCTATTTTTCTATGCAAATGATACTGAGGAATTGAACCTGTGTCTTTGTGCATGCTAGGCAAGCACTCTACCACTAGGCCAAACTCCTGGCCCCAGATTTCACAATTTTTCTTGACAGAATTTCTATTGGGCTAGGTGAATTTGGTGGTGGATTATCAAGCAAGATGTTTTGTTTCTGTGAGAGTAACCTATATGAAACATAGAGGGCATGTGTAATGGAAATGAAAAATTTCCAAAGTATTATCTCCTTGACTCTTTTATTACTGGTCATGGTTCTGTAATTATTACCATTCTTCTATATTTCTTTAATAAGCAGTGGGTTTCAGTCATATTAGAATTAAGTCCAGAGACAGGGGATATGTGTGTGTGTGTGTGTGTGTGTGTGTGTGTGCATGCGTGTGTGAGAGAGAAAAATGGAAAAGAGAGGAAGAGGGAGAAGGAGAGCTGGTACTTGTGCTTGAACTCAAGGCCTCACAGTCTTGCTTAGATTTTCTACTCAAAGCTTAGACTCTATCAATTGCCACACATCCATTTTTGGCTTTTTTCTGATTAATTGGAGATAAGTCTCTTGGAACTGTCTGCTGGGGCTGTCTTTGAGCCAATAACCTCAGATGTTGGCCTCTTGAGTAGCCTTACAGACATGCAATGCCAGCATCCAGTCAGGGATACTTTTTAAATTATCATACCTTTGCAATATGAGGGCTTTTATTGTGTCATTTTCATACATGAAGACTGAGCACTTTAACAAATTGACTTCCATCTCTACCATGGTACTACTTCTCCCTTTTTTGTTTCCCACTCTTCTCTTTCCTTTCAAACAGGATTTGGTTGGTTTCATTATGCTGCATTCATTACTGTGTGCATATATGTGAATATGTGTATATAATATATAAGTAATATGCATATATAATGCAATTTGGTCTTCTTCACCCTTAAGCATTACTTCCTTTGCTCATTTACTCTGCTTCAGATCATACTCAATAATGAGGAAAGGAATATGGTGCAGGAATGGTAACTTTATTCCGTTTCGTCTACCAAGTATAAACAATACCCTCTGTGAAAGCAGTGATGGTTCTGGTTATTCTTTCTTTTAAATTTTTTTTATTGTAATTAGTAAAAGGGTTACATGATATTTGCCAGATAGAAGGTGCATTAATTCACATACATTGATACCCTTTCACATGTCTTGGTACTCATTTCCCTCCCCCCCCCCCACACCCCCCACCCGTCTTGCTTTTCCCCCTTCCCTATCAAATTTCAAATATCCAAATACAAATAAATTCAATATATCAGATAACAAAGTGAGATACTATACCAATATGAGATAACCAAGGGACAGCAAAGGAGATGAGAGACAACATAGTACATTAAGGACAACAATCATTCATTATATGGCTTTTGTTTCAATATCCTGGAGGTCCTTTCAATTAGCTTCACATTATATGGCCTTATGTATCAAGATTTTGCTCTATTGCAAATCTCTGCTAGTGGAGCCCAAGGTTTCTACTGATTATGACAAATGAGGGAAACCATTGAGCCTAAGTTCCTTTGAGTCTGGCTTACTTCACTTAATATGATTTTTTTCTAAGTCTTTCCATTTCCTAACAAATGGGGCGATGTCATTCTTTCTGACAGCAGCATAGAATTCCATTGTGTACAAATACCACAACTTGTTGATCCACTCATCAACTGAGGGACATCTAGGTTGGTTCCATATCTTTGCTATGGTGAATAGTGCTGCAATGAACATTGTTGTGCTAGTGGGTTTAGTATGTCCTTGTTTCTGGATGGTTGGGTAAATGCCAAGTAGTGGAATTGCTGGGTCATAGGGGAGTTCTATGTTTAGCCTTTTGAGGCACTGCCACACTGCTTTCTATAGTGGTTGCACGAGTTTGCACTCCCACCAACAGTGTAGTAGTGATCCCTCCTGGCCACATCCCCTCCAGCATCTGTTGTCATTCGTTTTCCTGATCCTGGCCATTCTAACTGGAGTGAGGTGGAATCTTAGAGTTGTTTTGATTTGCATTTCTTTTATGATCAGAGATGTTGAGCATTTCTTCATGTGTCTATAGGCCATTTTTGTTTCTTCTTCAGAGAAGACTCTCTTTAAGTCTTTGGCCCATTTTTTAATGGGATGGTTGTTACTTTGGAGGTTAGTTTTGGAGTGATTCAATTTTTTGAGTTGTTGATATATTTTAGATATGAGGCCTTTGTCCGTTGTTTGGTTGGTGAAGATCTTCTCCCACTCTGTAGGCTTCCTGATTAGTTTACTAACTATTTCCTTTGCCATACAAAAGCTCTGCAGTTTAATGCAGTCCCACTTATCCAGCCTTTCTCTGATTTGTTGTGATTCTTGGTCCTTATTAAGAAAGTTTCGACCTGTGCCAAGGAGGCCTAGTGTATCTCCTATTCCTTCCTGTAAAGTTTTCAGTGTGTCAGCTTTTACCTCCAGGTCTTTGATCCATTTGGAGTTAATTCTAGTGCAAGGTGACAAAGAAGGATCCAGCTTTAGTTTTCTGCAGGTGCTTAACCAGTTCTGCCAGCACAACTTATTGAAGAGGCTGTCTTTCTTCCATTCTATTTTTTTGGCTCCCTTGTCAAAGATTAGGTGGCCATAGGTCTGTGGTTTAATATCTGGGTCCTCAGTTCTATTCCATTGGTCTTCAGGCCTGTTCCTCTGCCAGTACCACGCTGTTTTGAGAATTATAGCTCTGTAATAGAGTCTAAAGTTTGGAAGTGAAATTCCTCCAGCGCTGTTCTTTCTGCTAAGAAGTGTTTTTGCTATACGGGGTCTTTTATTATTCCATATGAAATTTTGGATTGCCTCTTCTATTTCTTTAAAGAATGACATTGGGATGTTGATGGGTATTGCATTGAATTTGTAGATAGCTCATGGCAAGATTGTCATTTTCACAATGTTGATACTTCCAATCCAGGAGCATGGGAGGTTTTTCCATTTCCTTAGTTCTGCTTTAATTTCCTTTTTTAGGGTTTTAAAGTTTTCGTCAAAAAGGTCCTTTACATTCTTAGTTAAGCTAATTCCTAGGTACTTTATTTTCTTTGAGGCTATTGTGAAAGGAGTTTCTTTCCTGATTATTGCCTCGTTCCTCTCACTGTTGGCGTAAAGGAAGGCAATTGATTTTTGAGGGTTGATTTTATACCCTGCTACTCTTCCAAAGCTTTGAATCACCTCAAGGAGCTCGGGAGTAGAGTCTATAGGATTCTTTAAATACAGAATCATGTCATCTGCAAAGAGGGATAGTTTTATTTCCTCTTTCCCTACTTGGATCCCCTTTATGCGTGCTTCTTGCCTTATTGCACTGGCTAGGAATTCTAGTACTATGTTAAAGAGGAGTGGAGAGAGTGGGCATCCTTGTCTCGTTCCTGATTTTAGAGGGAATGGCTTTAGATTTTCACCATTAAGTGTAATACTAGCAGTAGGTTTCTCATACACAGCCTTTATTACATTGAGGAATGTTCCATGGATTCCTAGTTCCTCCAGAGCTTTTACCATAAAGGGGTGTTGGATCTCGTCAAATGCCTTTTCCGCGTCTATTGAGACAATCATGTGATTTTTGTCCTTGCTCCTGTTGATGTGTTGAATTATATTGATTGATTTGCGTATGTTGAACCAGCTTTGCCTCCCTGTGATGAATCCAGTTTGATCATAGTGTATAATTTTTTTGATGAGTTGTTGTAGACGGTTGGCCAGTATTTTGTTGAGAAGTTTTGCATCGATGTTCATCAAAGAAATAGGTCTATAGTTCTCTTTCTTTGATGAATCTCTGTCTGGTTTGGGGATGAGGGTTATTTCTACATATAGTTCCATGTTGAAAACATAAGAAAGATGTGATAAAAGTGGGTTGGGTAAAAGAGAAGAGGAACTATTGTAGTGAAAGAAGTGTGAGTTTATTTGAAATAAGTATCTTTTTTTCTTTTTGCAGTAGTAATAGGGTTTGAATTCATGGTTTTGCATTTTCCAGGCTGAGATTTTAGATGTTTTTTTATCTTATAAATTTTGTTGTCAGGTCTTATTTGTTTGTCAGGTTGGCCAACAGCTATATCCTCCACTTTATGCCTCCAGTACAGTGGAGATCACAATACATACCATCATGTTCAACTTTTTATTGATTGATAGGAAGTTTGGGGAACTATTTTCCCAGAACCTATCTCAAATGAAGATCCTTTTAATCTCCCTCTCCCAAGAAGGTAGAGAGGAGGAGAATACATTCAAATATAATTGAGTTACTAGGCCTCTCTGAAAACTGAGGGAGTTTTGAAAAGAAAATATTTTATGATGAAAAATTTGAAGATTGCAAGGCAGTCTTGGAAAGCAAAGGTAATAGGGTTGAGGTCTCAGGCTGACCAAGACAAAATTATGAAATCCTATTAGAAAGCTGAACAAAAGGGCAGTAGACTGACTAAAGAAATAGCTTTCATTCTTGAGTACCTATTTTCTGAACTGAATGCTTTTACAATGCATTAAACTAATTAATCCAAAGATTTTATAAAAGAGCCATTAATTTTTCCATTTTGCATATTGGGCTCCAGTGACAAAATACCTGAATTAACTCTCTGAAAAACTAGCTGGTAGCAAAGAAGCCTTCCTTAACCCCTATCTCTAAATAGTAGGTTAGTTTCTCTCATTTTCCCACCTCTTTCTACCACTAATATATAAATGCCTCCCCAGTCAACCTTTTGATTATTTGTTTCAATTGCAAGAAGAGTTCTTTATGTATATACAGAAGGCCATTTACTCACCTGTGATAGAGAGGCTAAAATTTAATGTACTTCTTAAACTACTGTGTTACTGCTACAAATTTATCATTTTACAGAAGGGGCACTAATAAAATTATCACACAAATGAAAATGATGTATGATACTATATCAGTACAAACTGTGCTTATTTAACAGTGTTGATGAATAAAAGTAATAGTCTTTTGTTATTGCTTATGGATGAAAAATGAAGTACACAGTATTTAGGCATTTAGAAAAGATAGTTTTCAAATTCAAATAAGAATATTTGTTTCACCAGTCATAAATTAAAAGTTTTCAAATACCCACAAGTACACAATAAAAACATTTCATAAAAATGTCCAATAGGTATATGAGGAAGTACTTAATATTGTTGGCCACAAAAAAAATCAGGACAAGGAGCATGGCCTAGCAGGAGCATGGCCTAGCAGGAGCATGGCCTAGCAGCAGCATGCTCATACACACAAAGCCCTGGGTTCCATGCTGTAGTACCATGTACACAGAAAAAGTTGCAAGTGGTACAGTGGCTCAAGTGGCAGAGTGCTAACCTTGAGCAAAACAGAGTCCAATGACAGTGCCCAGAACCCAAATTCAGGCCTTAGGACTGGCAAAAAAAGAAAGAAAGAAAAATAAAGAAAAGAAAATCAGCTGGACACCAAACGATGGCTCACGTCTCCAATCCTAGCTACTCAGGAAGCTGAGATGTAAGGATCACAATTCAAAGCCAGCCTGTGATGAAAAGTCCTTGTGAAACTCTTATCTTTAATTAACCATCAGAGAACTAGAAGTGATGCTGTGGCTCAGAGTTGTAGAGTGCTAACCTTGAGTAGAACTCAGAGATAGCACCCAGGTCCTGAGTTCAAGCTCAACTGACTAAAAAAGGAAAAGAAAACCAAAGCCAACAACTAGATTTCACCTCAGTTAGAATGGACATTATCAACAATAAAGAGGCTAGTACTGATGTGGCCAAAAGGGGGATCCTAATAAATACATTATTAGAAGGAATGTTAACTTGCTCAGCCACTCTGAAAATCTGTATGGATGTTCCCCCAAAAAACTAAATGTAGAGCTACCCTATGATCTAGCAATTTTATTCTTGATTATTTTCCCAAAAGATTACAAACCAGAGTACAGTAAAGCCACCAGTACAACCATCCTTACTGCAGCACTGTTCACCAGAGCCCACGGATGACACAGCCCAGATGCTCATCAATAGCCAAATGGATCAAGAAAATATGGTATAATACATAAAAGAATTTTACTCCATCATAAGAAAGAATGATACTGCATGATTTACAAAAAAAAAGGAAGGACTTGGAAAAATTATGTTAAGTAAGTCAGGCTTACAGAGACAAAAGTTACATGTCTTCTCTCATATGAGGAAGCTAGAATTAGTATATAAACATATAGATAAATATGTTGTGTGGCATGCAAGTGTATGCAAATGCATTAACTGAAATACAGTAGAGTCAACAGAGAACTTGATGTAATTTCTTAGAAAAGCAAAATCAAAGTTCACAAAATAAACAGCAGGAAATGGGAGCTTGATGAGGATATGGTGGGGCTGAGAGGAGAGAGGGAGACAAATGAAAAAAGAAAAGGAGATACAGTAAAAAAAAATATAATCCAATGTACATCATGCAAAATTAATACACGTGAAGGAAAATATGGTTTGGAAAGGATGTGGGAAAATGTAGAAAAGCATGACATGAATCAAGATGCATTTTATTCAAAAACTGATTTGTTAAATGGCAACTCTTTTGTACACTTTCTTAAAGGTAATAAAAAGAAAAAGAAAAAAACTGAAATGAAGAAACTAGGAGCAAAGCAAAGCAAAACACTCAAAACTCCAAAATATCATTAACATTCCTCAATAGGGACTTATTTTCCTAATTCTTTCAAACTTGTTGCATAACTGTATCATCCTACCTAGAGAAGCAGAGTCTTTTTTTTTTTTTTTTGTCAGTCATGCAGCCTGAACTCTCAGCCTGGGTGCTGTCCCTGAGCTCCTCAGCTCAAGGCTAGTTCTGTTTTCTGGTGGTTAATTGGAGACATGAATCTCACGTTCTTTAGTGCCTGGGCTGACTTTGAACCACGATCCTCAGATCTCAGCCTCCTGAGTAGCTTACAGGTAGATTTCAATAGATTACAGGTGTGAGTCACACCAGCCCCTGGCTCAGAGTCACTTTTCTGAGCTATAATTTTAACCTCAATAATTCAAAACTATAAGCAGCAGGAATAGATTAAATCTTTAAAGATAAAGCAAGCTGGAGCTTAGTTCTGTGGCTTAACACTCACCTAGCATATGCCATGCTCTAGATTCTACCCAGCACTACAAAAATAAATAAGCAAATTAATGCATAAGAACATATATGCAAAGATATTAACAAGATACTTAGTAAGGCAATAACACTCAGTAAAAGTAAGAGTGAAAAGAATAAGGTGATTTAGGAACAAGTTTGATATTTTATAAGGACAATTCTTTTTTTCCACAAAAAGAGCAGGCAGGATCTCTGTTAACCAAGTTAAGTTTCAGCCAGTGTGTAAGCAAATGCTATTTTCTCAGGCTGGTGGCCATTGCTGAAAAAGAGCCAAAGTTTTCCAAACAGAGTGACTTTTGTTGTCTTTGTATGAAATCACCAGCTCATTTAGATTTTCCAGAAAGTGCACGTTTTTAGTGCTGGAATAACCAGAAAAGGATTTTGAACCAAAAAAAATTGGTTCAAAACTATATAATCATGAAGATGAAGCCTTAAGGCATTAAGAGATGATGCTGTTGATATTAATGACAGTGACTCAATGCTGTCATTTCCTTATTTCATTCACTTTTATTTTTCCTAGTAAAACCCAGTAAAAAAAATTTAAAGACTTGCATACCTTAAATTTATTTAGCCTAGTAGGAATATACAAACACATGCAACTATACATTATATTGCCATTAAATATTCTTTATTAACTATTCTGATTATTTGACATATGGATAGTAAGTCTAAATTTTGACATGTTTCAGTATCATTTGCATTTTCAGAGGTATATACTTTCAAATAAAACATAGTTTGCAATACAGAAACAAGTCCCACTCGTCCCATCAAAGAAGGCTAGCAGATATTCAATTTAAATTTAAGCTAAAATGTAAAATTTACTAAGAGATGCTGTATATAATAATAGATATAATAGATTTTTTAAAAAAATTCTCATTATCTGAACTTTATCTGAACAATTCTGTGATACCTAAGGAATATTTAAAGTGGAAAAGGCTACCAAACAGAAAAAAAGTTAAGATCTTTTGTTATCTGTGTTTTAAAGACATTTCAAGTTTGTCTTCTAAGTGATTCACATTTCACTTCTGTGTGTTTTGAGTGAATAACCCAAAGTCACTTAAGAGTCACAAACTATGAATTGAGAAACAGAATAAAATAAGTGTGAAAGTAGTTAAGGGGGAAAAAAAGCTATGAATCAAGCGAACTCATTCCATTGCTTTTGGCAGAAGTAACAAAGGGAAAGGGACTCTCTACAGTGTGCTAAGAAAAAATGTAGATATACGTTAATGATGATTAAGTTGGTAAATATTACCAACTTTTTCATAAATAGCTCTTTTAACATGCTGTGGTTAATGGTTTAGGGCAGAAGAGATATGACTAAAGCAAAGGCTATAAAAGAGGCTTTCACACCGGGAAAATAATTTATACACTAAACACAAGTGTAGTTCCTCTAGCTGGCATGCTGCTATCCATCTTAATTGTTGCACTAAATGAACCAATGACCATCACATTTAAAAGATGACAAACAAAACACAACAAAACAAAACTCGATGATGACCAAAAGATCAAAAAGAAAAGTTTTATGTTAAAATAAAGTGATGATTCAATGGAAACAACACCATAATGCTGATGATACATTTCTGCCAGGTAAACAAGGTGCTTTTGTCTTTGAACATGATACTTACTTGAACTTGTAAAATTCTTAGTGATATGATTACATCTATGGAATTTCTGCATCTTTCAGGAACCAGATTGCCTTTATAGAAGATATTCTTTCCTATGGGGTCACGGAAAAGAAGTGAAGACTGCAGTGTCCTTGGAAAACAGAGTGCAGGCTATCTGGAAGCTAGGATTTAGCCCCCTCCAACACAATACGGCCTCAGGACTAGCCCTATTTCAAAGCCTAGGTGGTAAATATTGACTGTGATGACTGAACACAACAGTCATAACGAGTTGTCTGGATGATTGTGATGCACATTCAAGTTTGGAAACCACCATTCTACTTGTACCAAAAGTCCAAAGAACTGCATTTAGCTCATCAGTCTATTGTCTATCACTCAACCCAGCACAGTGGCTAACACATAGCAGTTGATCAAGAAATACTGGGAGGAGTCAATAAAACAGAACTTTCCTACATAAAATGTGAAATTGAAAATTTATTTCCAACAGTCATTTGGGGGGTATTTTATGTAATTTCACTTATTCAACTATTTTGAATTTAAATAATTTCACTTATAAAATTGTTTTGAAGAGATTAACGTAATCCCAGCAATTGAGAGGCTGAGCATAGCAAATTCAAGGCCAATCTGAAGTGAATATGAGGGCAACCAGAGAAACCTAGTAAGATCTTGTCACGGAAGACCAAATAGACTAACCTAGTAAGTATAAAAATTAATTTTGAAAAATGTTCATGAAACTGAATGTATTCTTTTACATTTGGAGTAAAATATTTCAGTTAAAAATAAACTATTCTTTAAAGATGGTAAAGCCATTATATTAATAATTTTAAATAGCTGAATGGGGATTGAAGAACTGTTAATAAAAATTATTAGATGGGGCCGGGAGTTTGGCCTAGTGGTATAGTGTTTGCATAGCATGCACGAAGACACTGGCTTGATTCCTCGAGGCTCTAGCCGTTAGAAATCTCAGAGTTTCTCAGGCCCCAAGTTCAAGCCAGGTCTAGAAAAAAAAAATTTTTTTTAAATAAAAATTATAGGCTGTGAGTCTGGCCTAGTGGTAGAGTGCCTGCCTAGCATGCACAAAGACCCGGGTTCAATTCCTCGGTACCACATACATAGAAAAAAGCTTGAGCTGAGGCTCAAGTGGTAGAGCTCTAGCCTTGAGAAAGTCCAAGGACAGTGCTCAGGCCCTGAGCTCAAGCCCAGGACTGGCAAAAAATAAATAAATAAAAATTATTAGATGGAAGATTGAGATCGGTATTGAAAAATGGAATTAACTATTCTCTATAGTAGCATAATTTTAAAAACATTTATCATTCATTTAAGTTCACAGCTATCACATCTTGTTATTTAACTTGTGTGTGTATATAAATATCAATATAAAATATATTGATATAATTCAGTATGTCCATATATTTACAACTAGAGCAAAGCAACTCCAGTCGCCTAGACAGATTTACTTCATATATGCTTGCGTACAACCTGCAAAGGAATCGCTATATTTTCAAAAACAAAGATTGTAAAGAATGAACTAAAATGGAAACGTAACACATAGAATGTGTATGAGGAACTTCTATGCTTCTATATTCAGGAACTACTGACGAAAGGAAAACTTATGAAAGTCAAAGGGCAGTGTGATGGTCATTCATTTCAGAAAGTCCAGTCTTCAATTACATACCTTGCATTTATTTCTTTGAACGTTATATGTTTGGAGGAAAAAAGAAAGTTGGGCAAAGTAATACATACATACATTTGCATGCTGTACAATATGGCCTCACAAAAATGTTGTTTGAAGAATGAATTTAATTTATCTGCAGTAAGAAACTTATCATACGGATCTCAAAATTAGGTAAATATCAATAATCTAAAAGTTAACAAAACAGCTATATATTTTATAAGAAAAATATGTTTTTCTTATGTTGATGAAGAAAAAAATTGCTAAGAAATGTATCCGTAAACTTCGGAAAGTTGTGAAAAAATATTAAACTAGACCTGATCAGAAATGTAATCCTAGCTATTCAGAGGCTGAAACTTGGAGATTTGGGTTCAAAACCAGCACAGACAGAAAATCCATGGGACTCAATCTACAATTAGCTAGCAAGATGTCAGAAAGGAGACATGCCCTAAGTGGTAGAACTCCAGCCATCAGTGAACAAGCTGTATGAAAGTTCAAGGAAATCCTGCAACATGTGTGTGAAGAGCAGAAGAAATGATGTCGGGGAAAATAAATTCATTTCATCTAGCAAAACAGCTATATGTGGTGATTTCTTATAAATTATTTTTTCTGTCCAGTCTTTTCTCTAGTTTTCTTGAAGCTGCAAATCAGTCTGCCAGCTTTTCTTCCTCAAATAATAGTTGATTGGTCCTATGTGGGGCTGAGCCATATGAATCGGTTCTTATAAATACGGAGTCAGAACTGGAGAAACTGGGCTGGGTGATTCACTGAATGAAGGAAGACTGAATCCAAGATCTAAAGCTACCATTTGGCCTCAGGAGATATCTTTATTATCTCTATATCTACAATCTATCTCTATACATATACATATATATTACATATACAGAGGATTACATATACGAGAGGATGTAGAAGGTGTGGGAGGAAATAATAAAAGAAATAACTGCTGAAAGTAGAGAGAGAAGAAACTGACAATGTTCCTGCTTTAGAATAGAATGATTTCCCAATTTTATGCACCATATTCATGGAATACCTTGTGTCTGGAATTTCTGTATACATCATACGTAAGAATCATTTTCAGGAATACTTTCTAGAATATTTATTTATATTTTCTTCAAAATAATGATAACTTCTTAAACTTATTCTGGAACAAGTTTCTGTTTTATAAATCAACCAAGGATGAGAGAGTTATAATATCTTTGTGTCTGTAAGCTAAGGCCTCAGTAATTGTGATTGGCAACCCAGAGTAGAAGTTGATATGCCGTGACTGTGTGTGTTCTATGGCAGATAAACATCTATAATGACTCATCTCTCAACTATTCATTTTAGGTGTTAGTAACCAATACTCCTAGATAATGAGTTATGCATTATGTCATACAAGAGTAAATTCAATGGGAACTAAAAATAACAACCTATTGCCCACAAAAGTTATGCTCTTTATTAGTAAGTTTAAGTATCTATGATCTATATGTTGATTCTTCAGCATCTAGGAGTTTTGTATATGATGTCTTGACATATGTTTTGAGAGCAGCAGAGTAGCTGGAAACTGGTCACTCTGGAGAAAACACACTAGTGCTGTATTGTGGCAAAACAACTTGTTTGTTTGTTTGTTCTTACAACAGTTGGAAAACTATTGCAGTCTGAAGGGATTTGCAATGCCCTTTGTATACCATGTGTCCACGCTCACAAATTGGAAGCACTTTTCCCTTAAATTGGCTTTTTTTTTTTCAAAATACCCAGAGAGTAATGCCAGGTACAGAGTTTGGGGTTGTTCATTTATTTTCTCTAGGCACACAGTCATTACATTTTATATTTAAAAAGTTCATGTTCCTCCTTATCTTAATTTTGATATCTTTCCTTTCAGGGTTTTATGTGTTGGTACTTCTTTTCTTTAGAAACATGCTGACACGCATAAGAAAGTCTAATCTTTTTAAAATGAGCCCCTCACTAGTTGTGAACAAAGTGTAAGATACTAACACACTCCAAGGAATCAGCACAATTTGGGTTTCTAAATGGCCAAATATCATTGAATTGTAAGACACGATCACCTAGATTGCTGTCATCTAAAAGAGTCATTTTATGAGTGATATTTTATAAAAGCAACATAATAGCTATACAGAGATTGAAGTAGAGTGATATCCCTTTGACTTTTGTGAGTGATAATAATAAAAAAAACAGATTGCTAGAAGTGTTAATGTTTTCTCTTTCTTTCAATATTTAGCCCAGCTAAATTGCTCTAACAGACCTCTTGTAAAGAGGTAAGATTTAAGGTTCTTCCACTTCTCTAAGCAAGTCCGCACATTAAAGTGATAAAAGTGTTTTACATTATGGGATTCCATACTTTGACATTTTCTACAATTGATGAAAATAGCCTAGCAATACAGTCTTTATCTATTCTATGTAGTGAAGTAATATTCTGAAAAATGTACTCTAGATCTCAAGCTTCCATTTATAAAAAGGATTCAACATGCCAGGCTAAAATCATTACTGGCTGCTTCCTCAAATTTAAGACTATATTTAAATAAATTTACAATTAAGATAAATGAGATATGATTTCCTACTCATGTACAAGTTTCAATTGTTTCTTCATGGGTAGTGGATTTTTCATGTATTTTTTAATTCATAAGCAAACTTGTAGAGAGTACTAACACTGAAATCATATATTCCATTTCTCAACATTGTTTCCTCAGTACTGGGCCTCCAAGTGTCTTAAGTCAAACAGACATTTCTTTACAGCAGGAACTAGTAAAATTTATTTTATATTGAGAATTTTATATGGAGAATTCTAAGAATGAGTGCAAGTACAATGAATATATTTTATCTTGGCAGTGGAACACAAATCACACATTTAAGATCACAAGGAAAGAGACCTCTGAGTTGTAATGTAAATATTACCATTGAAGAAGCTAAAAATAAAGAACTGAAATGTGAATTAACTAACCAAAAATCCAGAAAGAACTGAAACCAGTGTCTTTTTACCCCCTCTTTAGTTTCCTCTTAGTCACTCAATTCTCAGGTCTCCCCCCCGATATAGAAAGATCCTCTGATGGCTTGCACTAGTTAATCAATGATCCTGGTAACCTTTATAGACCTAACAATGACCAACAAATCCCTATTATTACAAGTTTTCCAGCTTACTCTCTCCTTAATGCAGCTCAGTTACTATTAGTACAGGATTGCTCTTTATTTTTTTATTTTATAATTTGGGAAACAGTTTTTAATAAGGTAGATAGGTGTTTAGCAAGCATACACAGGTTCTGTTGTGAGAATCAATATCATTTATTTTTAGGACAGTGGTACATTCTGTATTCTGTAAAGAAGAATAACTAATAAGTTGTGCAATATTTCCAGAGGTAAAGTTAACAACCAAGAAAAACATACAGTAAAAGATGATTCTTATGTTTGAAGTGTTTGTTCTTTGTTATTCATTCCTCCCTCTCTCTCTCTCTCTCTCTCTCTCTCTCTCTCTCTCTCTCTCTCTCTCTCTCTCTCTCTCTCTCTCTCTGAAGTAGTTTTAGTTTTGTCTCTGTCTGGAATTTTTTTATCACCCTCATTTATACAACCAGCCTGCAGTGCTATTACATATAATTCAGTTATTTACCCACAACTTATGGAGAAATGACTAATTTTTATTTAGAAAATGACATGGGATCTTTTAAAAGATGCAAACTACAAATTGGTAAGCTTGAAATTTCAACAATTTTAACATGACATTAAATAGGGTTGGGCAGATATTTAGGAAAAGCAATGCTTCTTGGGTAATTTGGTCATACTCCCTTGGATGTTTGCTTCCACATTAAAGGAAGAGGTTTAGAAGGAAAACATTCCCAACACTGGGGATTGCACTTGAAAGAGAACATAGTTATTAATTAACAGTTTCTGCATCAGTACATCACTTACAGATATATTTCTTCATGTTTCTTTTTTGGTTGTATTGGTGGTGGAGGATTAATTCTAGGACTAGAACTCTGGACCTTGAACTCCCATTATTGGTCTACCTCTTGAATTAAGCCTCCAGATAGATCTAGTTTTGTGTGGTTAATTAGGAATAAGATTATTTCAGACTTACCTATGTAGAGTGGTTTTAATCTCATATCTCAGTCTCCTAATTTATACCTAAGATTACAGGCATGACTGACTAGCACCTGGTGTTACACAAGTATATGTCTTACAAATCTGTTTGATTTTAGAGAAAAGAACATGACATAACTTTTGGTAGAATTTTCATTTTTGAAGGAACAAAAAACCATAACTCAGAGCAAAAAAATACATATTTTTATTCCCATAGGAGAGAGGCCAGCATCTAGGAGTCAGTAAGTAAAGTCTAATGTCTAGATATGCCAGCCACAAGAAATAAAGACAAAATGCAAGGCATGGAGGAAAACGTTTGGAAGGAATTAGGTATGAATAATAACATTCTTAACCAGTAAAAATGCATTTAGTAGTGTCTAACTTTTGAATCAGTTAAGAACAGGAATCTATAACCTCACCCAAATTTGTATTTAGTTCCATCCTTGAGTATTGCTACTGAAGTGAATTATAACGCCCTTACATGGAGATTCAGAACAGAGGTAGAAAAACCTGTCCCACCCAAAGATGTTTCCTTGGTTCACTTCTGTTTTCCTAAATACTGCTTTTATAATAAAATACCAAGTTGCTTTTACTTCAGATTGGTTCACTTGCCAGACTTTCCTGTTTCTAAACTGAATCATCACCCACTAGCCTCTCTGATGCTCTCACTTCTGTAATTTTAACTTCCTCTGCAAACTTGAGTAGCAAGTACATTGTGTGTAAAGAGTAGAAGCTCAAAGCCCAAGCTGTAGTGTAAACCACTCCTGCTCACTGTCTGGGTAGATAATTCTATGATATTGGTATCATCCTTGGTGGTGGTGGTGAGGCGGGGAAAGCTGAAAAACAATATTTCTAATATCTTTAGTTCAAGTATAAGATCTGGACATTTTGTCTCTGATATACTCTGCTGGAAAAAACATTAGGTATATAGTATGATGTCCATACTTTTACTATTGAATGAGATTCTCTGGTATGGCTTGATGGAGTTGAAATTTCTGTATCACATTACACAACCTAATACTATTCAAAATTCCTAATATTTAACAAAGAACCATGAATGAACTCCTGCTTTTGTTGGATTTGATAAGCATTCCTAAATTTGGCCAATTTCTCTCTGTAATTCAAGACAGCATTGCATGAAATTCTGTAGAAAAGTTTCTTTCCAGTCATTCCTTTACTGAATGATAAGAAGTCAATTTATCTTGAACAAAAGGATAATGGAAGCTAAGATTAACATTTGAAATGACTAAGATATATGATCATCTGGGAATCATAGCATTACCAGAACAATTATTTCGTAGCATGATGCGTATGGTTTACATAACAATCTGGGGAAATTTCTTTTTAAACTGAAATCTCTCATTTATTCTGACTTCCTTTCTTGTCCATCTTTCTTACAAAAGACAGGTGCCCTTCCTAATTCATACAAGCTGATTCCTTCATTTCCCCTGGCCCATCATGACTTTAGAATATAGTATTCATTATTACTGGATCATGTTTCTTTCATCATAAAATTTAAATTTAACCCTATTTACTTAGGCTTAAACAGGCTTTTAATGATGAAAACTATCCTAGCACATTAACTATCTTCATGGAAAATTAAGAACTCCATTATGATTTATAAATTGCATTATGACTATGAGTAAATTACTTTGTTCAGTCACAACGCTGCCAAAGGAAATCCTATATCAGATATTAAAAATCCAAAAATCCAGGCATTATCACTTATAAGTAAGAGTAAGATATTTTTTTCAAGTTGTAATTTTAAAAGCTATTATGTGCATCATTTGATTAGTCTATGTCACTATTGTACTCCAGTTAGTTCTCTGTATTAAAAAAAAAGTCTCATTTACTTAGCTTTATTTGATAGTGTCTTTACTTGCTCAAATACCCTTTTTCTTACATTCAAAGTCTTGAAAAGACTGAAAGTGAGGTAGATTGCTTTTGATTGTAAAAAATAAAGAGCATAGTTTTTTAAACTTAAAATTCATTGTATAAATATCCTAGACATTGTTTTGTGAAGCATATAATACTTTGCAAGTATAAAATCTCAGTGGAAATGTGCTATATTTCCATTGGTATATCTAAATGAATAATTTCTAATGTATTTGAAAGTTTTAGAATTTCTAGGCCAAAATTATGTAACAGCTTGATTTTCAGATCAACTTTATTAACAAGGCTATCAATGGGAAATTACAGAGAAAAACTATAATATAGAAATGAAAATCTAATAAATGCATAAAATAAAGACAAACAAACTCAAGGCATATAAAGCAAATGGAAGATAATGGAAATTTAAGATCACATTGTCTAGACTAGAGGTATCAGACAGGGTTAAAGCTATTTTCAGCAATCCTATACCAATAAAAAGCAACAATAAGATACTATGATGAATCCAATTCTTTACTCATCTATCACTACAGTCCTATTCATTAAGATACATATTGTTCCAGAATTCAAGGTTCACTTTTAGTAAAAATGAAATAGCATCCCATTTCCTTTACGCTTCTGTTTTATTTTTTGACAAAATAGGATCTCTTTGTATTTTGCTCAGGCCTCTTTCTCTAACTCATGACCATCCTGTCATCCTAGTGTGGGGATTATGCACATGTGTTGCCATGCCTGGATACATACATGTATACATATTCTTCAAGTTATCTCTAATGCTTCATGACATATAAGCATTCAACCTGTGACTCAATATTTTCTGTTGTACAAAGATAGACAACTGCCTGTATGACTGAAGAATTTGCTTATGCAATCCTTCCTATGCTATTTCTGCCACCTTTTGGAAAATTCCCCATCCCCAAATTGATTTGTGATTTAAATATAAAAGAAATAAAATAGGGGCAGGGAGATTGGCCTAGTGGTAGAGTGCTTACCTAGCATGCACGAAGGCCCCAGGTTCGATTCCTCAGTACCATATACATAGAAAAAAAAGCCAGAAGTGTGCTGAGGCTCAAGTGGTAGAGTGATAGCCTTGAGAAAGTCCAAGGACAGTGCTTAGGCCCTGAGCTCAAGCCCAGGACTGGCAAAAAAATAATAAAATAAAATAATAATACCATCTCTCTGTTGAACATATGCCTATAATTCAACTCAAGGGGGAAGATACAGTTTTAATATCTTCAGAAAAAATATTAAAAGCTAACTATTTTTATCACATCTAAATGTTAAATGTCTATAGATGTTCTAGAAGAATTGTTTTCACTATAGAAATTATATTTTATGTATTCTTCACCTAGAAAAATATTAGGCTAATTTTAATTTCATTTGCTTTTAAACTCCACTTGTAAATCTTAGGTAGGGTGTGATATGTTAGGTCCTGAACTTTTATTTCAGGACTATTTTTCAAGATAGTGTTCATTGTCTATATTTATAAACAACAATTTTAAAATCTCTTTAGGTATTTCTTATTCATATGGAAATAGATGTCACTCTTTGAAATGCACTTTATTAATAATCAAGATTTCTGAAAACAGTGACAATAATATAAAGAAGTCTGTCTGATTCATACATCCATTCATTCCTTCACCCAAGCTCTATATACATACTATGGAGATTATCCATGTCAGAATCTTCTATGTAAAAAAAGTTTAAGAAGACATAGTCCCTACCTCAGAGATACTCCAATCCACAAAGGCAAAGGAGATTAAAAATAAATGGACATGAAGTATAGGTGAAATGACTGAAAGCTTCCATTACAGAAGACAAGCACTTAAAGAGAAGGTTCTGGAGGGAAAGGATCTTAAGCTGATAATTTAATGAGGGGAATATAATGAGTTCAGGCAAAAGGAAGGTTGGGGAATGGGTGACAAAATAGCAAAATGAATGAGCAAACTAAATACATGCAAACATGAAGAGCATGGATCTTTCTGATGTATGAATGAGACTCTGACACATGGAATTTCCAGCCAGGCTGTGTAGAGAAATGTAAGATCATTAAATGCTATCTTAAGATGTTGATTATTTTCCATGATTCTACTGAGGAACCATTGATGTGTTTTCAACAGAAGTTAAATGATTTTGATTCATATTTTACATCATTCTGGGGGAAGAAGATAGATAAGTTTAAACTGTGGATACACTTTTAACCTGGAAACATGGTGGGTGGGTTATGTTTATTTTTTTCACTTCTTGTTTTTATTATGGTCGCAGGGTTCTATTTTAATCTACCAGGTTTTTTGTGTGTGTGTGTGTTTTTTTTTTTGTGGGTCATGTGGCTTGAACTTGACCTGGGAGCTGTCCCTGAACTCTTCATCTCAAGGCTAACACCTTACCCATGAGCCAAGCTCCACTTCCCGTTTTTTAGTGGTTAATTGGCAAAAGAGTCTCAGGTCCTTCTGTGCTGGGCTGGCTCTGAACCTTGATCCTCAGATCTCAACCTCCTGAGTAGCTAGGATTAAAGGCATGAGCCACAGCGCCCAGCTTACCCAGGTGTTTTTTAAGCGCACCCAGTTTTGTACTCCTAAATAACCTCTAGCCTACTTACTTTAACAACATAAAATAATTGTTCACAAAGCTATGCAAAATGTCTCAGATTTTCAGCAAAAACTTTTTTTAAATTTACATTTCAATCTCAAAATTACGATGTAATGGTGATCATTATCAGACACAAACCATATCATAATGAATGTGCTATTAATCATTAGTAGATAAAGTTTTGGACTTTTTCTTGACTTGTGTGTGCTTTTTCTGTTGTTTGTTTAGTTTTGTTTTGTTGTCAGTGGTGGGGCTTGAACTCTGGCCTTGGCGCTGTCCCTGAGCTCTTCAGCTCAAGGTTAGTTCTCTACTACTTTGAGCCACAGCATCACGTTTTGTTTTGTTTTGTTTTTTTTCTGGTTAATTAGAGATAAGAGTCTCATGAACTTTTGTGCCCAGACTGGCTTTGAACCATAATCCTCTGATCTCAGCCACCTAAGTAGCTAGGATTATAGGCATGAGCCACCAACACCTGGCTTCTTGACCTGTTTTATATGGTGTGCAGATTCAAGGCTATGTATAGTACATAATATGACATCACTCTCACTTATACAGCATTTGATAGAAGAAACTTGGAGTGAGGAAGAGAGAACACTGGCAATTTTATAATTTTGAAGAATTTGTAAATCTTTCTTCTCTACCAAATGACATAAGAATGTTATGCAATCCTATTTTGGAGGGAGATAAACTGAGATTAAATACTTGGATAATATTCATATTGCAAAATCCTTATTATCTTACAAACACACTGTTCAATGAGTTCTCTTTCTATTCATTGACCTTCCTGAACAATCCAAGTTTTATCAGCACTCCAGCAGGTAGTACTTTTGTCCTCATGTAGGTTAGAACAGAAGAGGGGCTAAGAAATTGACCCAATGATATTTGGGAAAATAGATAAAGGAGACAGATTTTATTATACACTCTGGCTACTGAAGCTGAATTCACAAGCTCTAATCTATGATGGAGAATATGCACAATAAAACTAGAACAAACTTAAAAAAATTCTTTACACTCTGATTGGTATAAACTGCAATGAATAAACAGCTACCCCCATTACTGTCATGATGACAAATAATCTAATTCAACACGTGATATTTAAAAGCTATTTCTGTGCTAGAAATTCTTAAATATGCAGTAGAGATGGAAGATTTCTTTAATTGGCTGCATTTTCATTATAAATTTGGAAATACAGTATGTGGGATTATACAGTTTTCTATTAAACTCAAAATCATATCCAGTTTGAGGGTTACAATGAATATCAACATTTGAATGTAATTTTTTAAATTTTCATATAAAATTATTGCTTATTGTTAATTTAAGCCTACAGAAGCATATGTGTTTATGCTTTCTCTAACTCACACTGTAGTTTCAAATATTGAGGTACAGAGAAATCATGTTGCACAATACTTTCATTGCCTCCTATACTGAGTGAACAATGATGTCATTATATAGTAGTAATTCTTATCTAGCATGACAGATATCAACTTAAAGAGAAAACATAGTTGCATATGTAAGAAAATAAGAGAGCCATCACCACTAAGCAAAGAAAAAAAGGGGGCAGAATGGGTATATAGACTGTTTTTATGTAGAAATCTATAGCCATTAACTTAAAAACATAGAATAAATGAAGAAAAATATCTATTTTCCTCCACTAATGAAAAGTATGTTTTAATTTAATAGCTACCACACAATAAATACAAAAATTGTACCACTTATCAAATTTATTGTTCTCTATCAATACCCTGCTTTATGAAGTATGTTTCTCAAGCCTGTAGCTCCTTTGCTTTCTTCTAATAATTTACTATTGAAAAGATAAAATGAGGGTTTAAAAACATATATTAACTATCAAAGCAATTTTTGAATCACACAAAAAGAGGAAGGTACCTTTAAATTAAAAATAGTCAATGTTAAAATTACAGATTTTTAAAAATAATTTTCACTATTAAAATAACAGGTCATCAGAAAACCTTAATAAATAGCAATATATTACAGTGTTCACAAGAGGAAAGTAGGGAGCTCCCTCTATTGAAATATACTTGAGAAAAAAGTAACTTACATTTGAAATTAAAACTTTATTTTCCAAATGTTTATATGACAACAAATGGATTGTTTTTTCTTTCCAAGGCCTGCTATCATCAAATTTCAAAAAATTCATAAAGTATCAGTTTATATTTAAAATATGATAAATAACACATTGTTTTGTAGTTTTAGAGCAAATGTCATTTTTCCTTAATAATAATTTTTGGGGAAAGAACTTTAAATTTTCAATTCCAGGGATACTGTTTGTTTGTTTGTTATCAAAGTGGATAAAACTAAGGATTTTCCTGACAATCGTTTGAACTATAAAAAAAATCCTAATAAAATATATTTTCCAACATTTGTTTGGAAAAATAACATGTAATCTGATCATGCTGAAATGGATTTTCCAAATAGTTAAGTGAAGTACTTACAGCGTTTTCTAATGTGAATAAATGATTAGTATTAGTTGCACATCATGATCATTGAAACATGGGATTCATAATAAATTCTTATTGGTTCAAAGTCTACTACTAGTCAAGCCCTGAGAGAAGCAATATACACTCACTGCCTCCTTGAATATTCATAGCAAATATATTTGACAATTTATAACTGAGGAAACTGTGACAAAAGGAGACAATAAAAGTAGGGCTCTGATGCATGACTCAGGTCTTGAGCTCTGCATCAATGCATGTTGCCTGGATTCTGTGAGCATTGGCCACATGCAAATGTTAAACACACAATGTGCTTTTTTTTTTTTTTTTGCCAGTCCTTGGCTTGAGCTCAGGGCCCGAGCACTGTCCTCGGACTTTCTCAAGGCTAGAGCTCTACCACTTGAGCCTCAGCACCATTTCTGGCTTTTTTCTATGTATGTGGTACCGAGGAATCGAACCCTGGTCTTCGCGCATGCTAGGCAAGCACTCTACCACTAGGCCAAACTCCCAGCCCCACAATGTGCTTTTATAGTATGCATGAAACGATACTGTCTACCACAAAAGATCACAGCTCATATAGTTGAAATCCTTTCCAAATGAACAATTTTTTAATCAGTTCTAGAAATTGATACTCTCTAGACCACACCACCACCATCGCTGCTTTTAGTCTTCTATCATGCCTTTAGGTATTTTTTACCACCAAAGAGAAAACAACTGATTGGGGATTTGCTTCACAACACAGATATGCACTTTCCACAGTCCTACAATAAGAAACTTATTTAATCTTGCAAGAAACAAGCATTTCTTGAAGGATTTCTTGAAGCATTGAGAACTAGGTGGGTGTCCAGAAGCTGAGTCACATAGGTGATTTTTTTAAAACATGGTAAATGCAAATGTTATTTTATTTCACTCCTAGATATCATTTCAAAAGCACTATTTATAGAGTTGTGTCTATCTCTGCTCTGTAAACATGCAAAAAAAACCCTTATCTCTTCTAACCACCAGAATCTTTTTTTAATGTCATTTCTATCACAAGGTTAGGAAAAATTATTGCAGAACAAAGTGTACATGCCACAAATTTGAACATTGTAAACCAAATGCCAGATAGACAACGTCACACACTTTTAGATAAAAGCAGACCACAAATATTCATACTTGTATTAGTAGTACTTGTTGTTTTGGTTATAAAATATTAACTTCAGCATATACTTGCTGTAATCCCTCCACCTAGATACTGCTGTATATTTTTTCTGCAAAAAGTGGACATAAAAAGACTTCATTTCTTATTTCTATAATAGGTCCAAAAGTTAATGATACTGATGTTTCTAGATACTTATGATACATTGTGCTTTCTTTTCTTTTTTTTTGCCAGTTCTGGGGCTTTAGCTCAGGACCTGACCACTGTCTTTGGCTTTCTCAAGGCTAGATCTCTATCACTTGAGCCACAGCACCACTTCCAGCGTTTTGTGTGTATGTGGTACTGAGGAATCCAACCGGATCTTTGTGTATGCCAGGCAAGCACTCTACCACTAGGCCAAACTACCCACCCACATTGTACTTTTCAACTTGAAAAGATTTGATGAGCTCTTGCCAACAAATTGCTCATAACATGATTTACTTAAAAAAATAAATGACGTTTGTTTAGTAAGATCAATTATATAGGCCTTACAAATGGCACTAATTAAGTTCAACATATAACATTCATCGATCAAATATTTGGACACCACTTATAGCAAATCTCTTGGAGCTTACATGTAGTGGCCTTTTAATTCATTTTTTTTTCCAGGCTAGTCAATCTGATTCCACAGGGTATAAATTTTTAAGTGGAAGAAAACATTTCTTACAATTACTGTTTATATTCTAAAAGTTATCAGTTCTAAAAATTATATGTAATGTTACACTAAAAATAACTGAAATTTATATAATATATAGATTTCTTTAATCCATTTTTGGCCCTACATCATGAATAATGAAGTTAGATATCAATAAATCAGTAGCTGTTGCTTTATACATGTTTATGTACCTATTACTCCTATAATCAATTTTCCAGTGAGTTTCAAATAAATAAGGACTGAACTTATTATAGTAATACGATAGAATTGTGGAGGGAATACAGGAAATGGCATTCCCACTTGTTAATGATGTGCATTTTGAACTGTATCTGTAGAATTTCTTCCTAAATTAAAAAATAACATATTCTTGGACCCAGTAACATTTCCAAGATATCTTCTGTTGAACATTATTGTTCATAAGGGCAACACTTGCTAGAGCATTCGTTCTTTTATTGTTTGCAGTAAGAAAAGAAGGGAAAATCTTTACTTTCAGAAAGTTCCCAAGAAGTTAGTCACGGTGAAACAGTAAAATCCAGTGTACCATTTTTAAAACACAACATAACATATATGTGCTGATATGAGACAATCTCACAATCTCTAGAATATGTTGCTACATAAGAAAGGAAAAAGGGAAATATTTTTCCTACCTAATTTCTTGGTACCATACCCAGCTATTTGTTTTTGGTCATTTTTCAGATTGTTACTATGGATTTTTGTCCTGTGCAGGCTTCAGACCAGGAAACTCTTATCAACACCTTGGTGTGTCTGTGATTTATAGACTATGCCATCATGCCTGTCCCTCCCACTTACCTTTTGTTCAGAAGAGGAAATATATATATATACATTCTTGCTAGTCTATGAGTATTGAATAAGCTAGAGATCTTTTGGATTGTTGGAAAGTAGTTAAACAAGTTCAAGCACCCCCAGTTTCTGCCTCAACCTGCAGGAATTTTCTTTAGAGTCCCAGAAAAGAAAACAAAAAGGCATGACTTCACCTCTAAGAGTTAAAAGGCATTTTTTTCCTTCCTTGCTCTCTTTCTCCATCCAATTCATAACCAATAACTTTTGATTATTTCTTAGCATATACTTCATCTTAACATTTCCTGAAAACCTCCAAGTTTCTCCTTAAACCACAGACCAGATCTGGTCCCTGGCGTAAAGAGCTCTTCATTTCTTCTTGTAGTACTTATTGAAATTTCCAACAGTTATGTAATTAGTTAAGTCATACCTCCTTCCCAGAGTGAACATAATGTCTCTTGCATGACCAACCTTGACTTTTAAGTATCTGGTTTATTTCCTTATCCCCAACAACATTGTTTTGCCCACAGTGAGCATTTAATATTTGTTAAATACTATTCTAATATGTTGAATGGTTAATTCACGTGAGTTTTAGTTTCCATTCTTGTATGTTTTCTTTACTACTACAAAACCCTCAGTCTGTGGATATAAGTTAAATTAAAATGGCAGAAAAGCATATGAGAAAATGTTCATTATCTATGGTCATAAAGGAAATGCAAATAAAAACAACCCTAAGATACCACCTTACCCCAACAAGAATGGCCAAGATTTTGAACTCAGACAATGACAGTTGCTGGTGGGGTTGTGGAGAAAAAGGAACCCTACTACACTGCTGATGGGATTGTAAATTAGTTCAGCCACTCTGGAAAGCAGTGTGGAGGTTTCTTAAAGAACTGAAAATAGACCTTCCCTACGATCCCGCCATACCACTTCTGGGCATCTACCCTGAACATCATAACCCAAGATATGATCAGGACACCTACTCAGCTATGTTCATCTCTGCACTGTTCACAATAGCCAGGCAATAGAAACAATCCAGATGCCCTACTGCAGATGAATGTGGTATATATACACAATGGAATTCTACATAGCCAACAGACAAGATAAAATAATGGCATTTGCAGGGAAGTGGATGAATCTAGAGCAAATCATGTTGAGTGAGACAAGTCAAGACCAAAGGAACAAAAGGCGCATGGTATCCTTAATATATGGCTATTAAATCCAAACAGTACAAGAGCGAGGACTCAATATTTGCATACCCAATGCTATGGACATGGTAATAGAAATATAAACATAACTATATAGACATAAAAATTTATGACTCTATAGACATAATGTTTTATTTCATAAATTAATATGTTTCTATGGCATACAAACCCTTAGCCTAATTTTGATTAAGTTCTAAAAACTAAGTCCCAGTGATTGTAAATAGAGATTTCCTCCTTAAACACTTGTTTGTTAAACTTGTCATTTGAAATAAGATGTAAAAATTAATGTTAATAAATTCTTTAATAAAAAAATCTTATCTAAGACACTCAGAGATAGCTGGAGCTATAATATGAGGTTAACTAATCTGGTAGAACTCTTTATTGGTATTAACACCAGCTGTCTTATACTGTTGACTAATTCTAAACCTCATTATTTCAGACTAGCTAGGATTGTGCCTTGCGCGCACAGAAGTTGAGGGTTTCCTCAACTTTACAGATTATCTCTGATTATTTTTATAAAAATTCAGATTGAGAGCTGTGCTACTGAGAAGCCTCTCAAAAGAACAGATTGGGAGATGTGAAATTTGCTATGAAAGGATTTCAGAGTAAGGATGAAATAAGCCTTCTGCACATACCCTCATAGCTAGGTGTAGTGAATTTCAAACACTCCTATTTCCCTTGACAACTCATGTTGATTCATCTTTCGTGGTAAGATTTAAGACTCCTTTTTTATCTAAGTCTTTATGTCTGTTTCTTTCTTACCTACACAATAAACTGTCCATAATTTCATACATGAAATGCTAAGACTTCAATAGGGAAAAAATTTGGGGGGTTTTGGGTTTTTATGGGACAACAATTCAGGCTGTGCTAGGTCACTATATTTTTTTGGACCAAGCTGCTAGAAGAGAAATGCAAACTCACTAAAACACTCCACAGCTCTGAGTTCTAACTCAGTCCTTCTTATATTATGCAGAAAACATGCACATAGTCCTTTGGTGATATTTCACTACAGTTTATATTTAAATTTGGAAAACTTAGAAATATACCGTGTCAGTGGAAGGAAGGAATTCACTTGTACATAGTGCAAGACAGATATAGATAGGCAGGCAAATTACTAATAATTACAATGTGCTGGTTTTCTGTCTCTATAATGAGATATTTAAACTAATTAATTCCAAAAAGAAAAGATTCACTTTAGAGTACACTTTTGAAAGTTCCAGTCCACTATCAATTGATACCTTTTGCTCTGGGAATGAGGTAAAAAGACACATTATAAAAGAAGCACATAATAAATCAAAATTGCTTACATCATGAGACAGGGAGAAACAAGGAAGATGAAAGGGCTGGAGTTTGACAATCTCTTTAAAGTCATATCCTCAGTGAACTAAGGACATTCCACTCGGCTTAAACACTGGAAGATTCCAATGCCCTCCAACAGTGTCAACCTGGGAACCCATCTCTTAAAACATGGTTCTTTGGGGCCGGGAGTTTGGCCTATTGGTAGAGTGCTTAGCATACACGAAGACCCGGGTTCGATTCTTCATTACCACATAGGTAGAAAAGTCAGAAGTGGTACTGTGGCTCAACTGATGGAGCTCTAGCCTTGATCAAGCCCAAAAACAGTGCTTAGGCCCTGAGATCAAGGCCCAGGACTGGCAAAAAACAAAAACAAAAACAAAAAACATAGTTCTTGGGGGGAAGAGTCAACATTCAAACTATTATGTATGATTACTACATAATCTGTCATCCAAACTGCACTCTTTGTTTTTGTGGGCTTGGGCTTGAACTCAAGGTCTGGGTGCTATCCCTGAGCCTCTGTGCTGAAAGACAGTGCTCTACCATTTGAGCCACAGCACCACCATCAGGTTTTTCTGAGTAGTTTTTATTGGAGATGAGAGTCTCATAGACATTCATACTCAGGCTGACTTCGAACTTTGATCTTCAGGCCTCAGCCCACTGGGTAGCTAGGATTATGGGTATGAGCCACTGGTACCTAGCTCAGGTGTGTGTTAAAGCATTCACTGCTACTATCTTGCTTTGAATAAACCAGGATTCCTGGCTATCCTATTAATAATATACTTATTGATTACACCAAAGGAAATTGATTAAAAATAAATTTCACAACAAGTAACAAGACAAATGATGCAATAGATATCTGAAAAATGGTTAGATAATCTTGACAGGGTCCTAAGCTTTTATTCAATGTACAGCTTTTAGCCCTTAAAGCTCAGAAACATCATTTAGATTCTCACTAAGAGTTTTCAATCTTTAACAGATAAACTCTTTCTAGCCAAACTCATAAATCAGCATATTGGTTTGTAGTAGAGTAATTATTTGCCAAGACAATCCTCACAAAATTCCAAATAACCAGTGTCCTCTCTGTAAATTATCTACATAAAAAGTCACATTATAATTACCATTTCTTCCTGGCCATGAAGTGAAGTCACAGCATGTGAAGATTCATTATTCTATTTATCCAATGAGTTTCATTTTTACAAAACGCTGTGGCATTCAGGGTTCTGAGTAAGCCATGTTGACTAATCAAAGGGCTCCTTTCACCACAGAAGAAAGCATTTTGGGGGTGTGTAAAGGCCTTCCATAACTACATTGGATCAACAGCTTTTCGAAAATTTCTGTTCCAAACATTTGCATTCTTAAGGACAAGTGTCTCACCAATGTGCATTTTCTATCTTTTTATTTTCATTAGTATACTTTCAAAGTGTCACCATGTCTTGATGGTCACTAAATCTGTCTTTGGATTCAAATACTTTGCTGTATCTGTTCTTTCAAGATGGTTGTAATTCCCAGCTTAATTCTTACAAAATAATAATATGACATTACTTGGGAAAAACTTTGGATAGCTCCTCCATATAGAAGAGCTTAATTTTCTATATATGCATTGCTCTATATAATGAAAAAAGCTAAAAAGAAAGAAAAAATGGCACCTCTAGGTGTAAGATCCTTTCAAGACTGAAAAAATGCACCAATAAAAGAAATATTTAACAATCTAGAAGGTTATGGAGAACTGAGAAAAATAAATGTAATCATTTTCACAATACACTAATGGTAGTTACAACGGAGAGGGAAAGATACAATTCAATTGTTGTCAACAGTTCAGTGCTGATTTCATACTAAAGGGAGAAAACACAGGAAAATTATTTCCATTCATTGTTCTAATGAGGTAACATAGAATATCTAAAACTATACACACAAGAAGTATTAAAATCTACTCATTTCAGCCTGGGAATAAATTCAGTGGTGCAGTCTGGACTTGCATTCTTAAGGCCCTGGATTAAATTATTAGTACTTGGAAAATTATTTATGCACATCAAATTTTGTAATGAAAGTATCATCTCAAGAAAATATAGATGATAGTTGGTATTTTAAATTACAAATTTAGTTATTGCCTCATTCTAGCAATTTGTAGCACCTAATAATTCACATACAGGATCACCTCTCCAAAAAATTAGGTATATGATATACTCTAAGAAATCAATCTACAAAGACACCTTATATCAAGGAAGGGGACATGTTTCTTGTAGCATTAAGTGAGAGAAAGGCCAAATTTGAAAATGTGTTGTTTTTAAACTGGACAGTCTATTGGATTTTGTAATATGGAATAGAACAAAGCAAGAAGATTAGGGTAATTGTCATGTTTTCCATGTGCAAATTGAGAGTCTCTAGTTTTTCTGCCATTTGTAAACTGCAAACCATAATTTCATCTCATATTTTCAGTCTTACTTGGCCAGGCTTATATATTAGTCCATGGGATGATAAATCAGAAAGTGTGAGAGAGAAGTGGGTGGGAAGAAGAGAGGAAGGGAGGAAGAGAAAATGCCATAACAAGAAGTTAGACAGCTGTCTAATATCTGATTGATCTGTTCCACCACAATTTAGCTTCATTAAGTTGAAATACAGATATGTTCATTAAGCACCTCAACTCAAAGTCAAATTAGGTAATTCTTTGATTAGAAGTTATTTTGTATAGTGCACAACTCTGATTTTTTTCTTCAATGGAATGGGTAATAGAGAACTAAGTGTATAAATAAGAAGAAGCATTAAAAACTAAAGTCATTCTTGGAACATATTCCACAATGATGGGCTATGATAATAGGTTACCATGAGACAATGACTGAGTACCCCAGCACATCTGGAACTTTGCTTTTCTGAAACATAGAAGGTTTTCCATACAATAATACAAGTGAAAATAATACTAATTTCTGCATTTAAACAACAAATAATCTTAACATAAAAATATGAAAATGTATTGTATATTCTTATATAGAATTCAACTTTTTCAATTAGCATATAATATCTGCCTTTTTATATGAAACTTATATTTTAATTTTGACATTTTTCACAATGGTGAAGGGAAAATTCTGCTGTAAGTAATAAAGTAATATGGCACGGGGCTCACGCCTGTAATCCTAGCTATTCAGGGGGTTGACATCTGAGGATCACAGTTCAAAAGCAGCTGGGGCACTAAACTCCGTGAGACCTTTATCTCCAATTAACCACCAGAAAACCAGAAGTGGTGCTGTGACTAAAGGGGTAGGGTGGTAACCTTGAGCTGAAGAGCTCAGGGACAACACCCAGGCCCAGAGTTCAAGTCCCACTACCAACAAAAAGAAAAGAAAAGAAAGTAATTAATTGTAATAAATGAACATTTTTCTGAAATTAAAAAGTTGACAACAAAATGAGTTGTAAGCTAAAAGTAAGAATCAAATAATAATCATTAATTTATTATCCACAATCCTCCAAAAACATCATTTCAAAGCTCAATGAGTTAGTTTCATAATGTCCCATATATTCTTCATATATCGGATACATTCATATGTCAGAGTTGAGAGAGGCCTACATAAAAGCTAACAATGAAGAACAAAACTAATGCTCAGAAAGAAACTGAACTTATGTGACTGTGAATACACAGAGGCATAGAATTAGAAACTCTTTTTGTCACTATGCCCCTGTATGGCTCTCTTGTGTATTGGGGATATAAACTGCATGTGTCTACTTGCATTAATAGCTTCAGGAATTTAGAAGCCTTCGGAAAAAAAGAAGTCTTTGATGGTGTTTCATGCTAAATAAATGCCCAGAATAGAATGAAGTGTTCTGTGAATATAAGACTTAATATTTACAGATCATTTTAAAGTGCTATTTTTAAAATGCTGATATTATATATCAACCAATGCTAAATTAGAACTGTTCATTACAAAGAAAGATAATTTTACAAATGAGAAATGAAGATAAATATAACTATCCCAGAATATAACATTATTAGATCACAATATAAAAATTCTGAACATGAACTTTAATATAAAAAGTATTCTGATAACTGTAGGGCCATACAGGATGAAACTAAATGAAAGGACCTCCAGGATATGGAAATAAGAGCAATATATTGATTGAATGTTGTTCTTAATGTACTATGTTATTTTTCATCTCTTTTGTTGTCCCTTGGTTATTCGCATATTGTTCCAGTAATTATATTGTAATCGGACATATTGTATATACATTTATGTGTTTATTTGAAATAGGAAAGGGAAGCTGGGAAAACAAGATGAGGGGAGGCGATGGGGGGAGGAAAATGAGGACAAAAACATGAGAAGGGTTATCAATGTGTGTGAAGTAATGCTCCTTCTATTATGTGAATATAACTGTAACCCCTCTATTAATTACAATAAAATATATGGAAAAAAGTATCCTGATAATATTTGAGACTATAAAAGTGAGTTATTGATTTTCTCTTTCTCAGGAAGTCCATAGAAGCCATGTAATTTTTTCTGTTCTAAAAGATAAAATAGGTCGAGCTTTCTAAAAAGTCAGAACATGTTTGCAATTTAGTATTACACGATACTCTGGATATCTACATGCCCTCAAACAAAAAAGAAGTTGTGTGTGTGTGCGTGTGTGTGTGTGCATGTGTGAATGTGGTGTTTTCCATTTCCTTCTATATCATGGGAACAATGTACAGGTGCTCAATGGAAGCTTTGTCACTTGGAGACTTCACCATCAACAGCATTTGTGTCACCCTGGGTACTACAGCAGCAGATAAAACAGACCAAGCAGGATAAGTAGGTTACATGAAAAGTGTTTTCTGGGATCTCAAGACCTTTCCTGATTTGAAGTCTCTTCCCCCAAGAGAATATAATTTCTCTTTATCATGGGAATTTGTTTTAAAGCTAGCCTAGTCAGGCCTGGAAGACTAAGCACAAATACACACACACACACACACACACACACACACACACACACACACACACACACATATATCCATCATTTTTGGTTCAGACTTCTAATCCTAGATGTGGGAATAGTGAGGTTAGAGGCCAGCCTGGGCATAAAAATCTACAAGACTCCAGCTTAACAGAAGGAGATTCTGGCAGCTGTTATCTAAGCAACAGTGAGAAGCTGAAAATGAGATCATTGTCCAGGCCCATGCTTAAGCAGAGTAAGTCTCTGGTTTCAAAAACAACTTAAACAAAACAGATATGGGATGGTTCAGCAGAAGAGCTCCTGACTAGCAAACACGCGCGCGCACACACACACACACACACACATTGGAATATACTGGTCCTTTTCTACTAATACAATTGAAATTTATACAAATCTCTGTAGAAGATTAAAAAAAAACACACACACTATTTGAAAATGGCTCCTGACTGCCATAATCGATTTTTTATGTTTAACCTTAAGACATTAGAATCAAGGCGTGAACACAGAGAAATTTCAAACAGCAGATGCTTGGTTGACCCTTTTACTTTCCACATGGGAAAGCCATGGGCCCAAAAGGTTAAGTGACTTGCTCATGGTCCTGAAGGTAAATGATCCTGAGCCAAGCCTAGCAAAGCAATTTACAGCAAGGAGTACTCTATTACATGGCAAATTGTTACTGGATTAAATATATAAAGAAATTATATATGTATGTTACTAAGCAGTTTATAATTTGAGAATTAATAAAGTAAAATATTGCACCTAAATATCCAAGGCAACAACATTTGAATTGTTGCTTTCCCCAAAGTCTATTGAGATAAAGTGACTGTTTGCAAGCACACGCTATCACACTGAACACAGCTTTATGTGTGCTTATGTCTGGGAAGAAATCTTAAAATTTCAGCGATGAAAAAAAAAAAAGAAGAAACAAATCCAAGACAAGAGTGTACAGCAACGAACCCAGGGAAGAAATAGTTAACTCCTAAGCTCCTTCCTCCTTGTAAATAATCAAAGCAAGCTTTCTTTAAAGCAATACAAAATGTCACCACAGGCTGACGCTCTTTCTACAAGAATAATGAGATTTTTTTGCTCCCTAGCTTGTGGGGCACACACTTCATTGTCTTAATCTTTATACTTAGGGTTTGTGGTTTGGACACATTCTCCTGTCTTCCCTTGGGAGCCAAGGCAAGCCTAAAATGACACCGATGCTTAATCAGGACTGGCCAAACGCCCTGCAGAAGCAGTCTCACCTAGTGGAGAAGAGTCCCCTCCCCAGTACTGTACACACACTATTAACATTGCTCCGGAAATGAAGGGAGGCAGCCAGGGATGAAGCCGGCCACTGGGGCACCAAGGCCGCCAACCGGCAAGGCTAGGCGCACGCACTTGCTGTCCAGGAGAGGAGCTGAGTAGAGACCAGGCTTCCCTGGTCATGATCTTTTCTTTTGCACACAAGCTGACCCTGCCACCGGGAAGTTGGCACAATGGCTGCGGAGGATGTCCAGGAGAGCGAACCCGCGAGGGTTGGTGTGACCTCCGCCCCTTAGATTAGCAGTGGAGAGCGCACCCGGCTCTCCCGGAGCGCGCACCAGCCAGCACTCAGTGCGGGCTGGGAGTCCACGCGCGCCTGGAGAGCCTGCAGCACTGCGAGATTCGTGCAGAGCACACAGCAAGGTCTGGAAGGGGAAGCTCTCTTCCCTCTGGGGCAGTTCAAGGGAAGGAAAAGCTGTTCTCCGACGTGGCTGAAAATACATTCCAGCACGACTGCAGGAAAGACAGAACCTGGGGGGGGGGGGGGCGGGCAGAGGTGTGGGAGAGAGGTTACAGGCTCCTCCAAATCCAGGGAGGGTTAAACGGAACAGCAGCTGTGGGCCTGTGGATCTTTACATTTCGCCCACTGCCTCATCCTCCCATCCAGATTCTCTTTGGGCTCCTCGCAGTCTCTCTTTTCGCAAGTCACCCAGGGGATCATGGAAAAGTGAAATTCTCACCAAGTCAGATCTAAAAAGATTTTTTTTCTTTTAAACCTGGGCCCAGCTTGCTGTAAATCCGTTTCAACCCGGGTTTCACGTCCCCGCCCCTGAGCTAGCGCCTTTCTCAGCCTCAGAAAAAGCAGGTGAGCTCATTACCTCACCCACAAATGTAACTTTAATAAAGAGATCTGAGAGGGCAGCTCCTCCCCGACCCGCTGAGCGCGCGCGCACACACACTCACACTCACACACACGCGCACACACACACACACACACACACACACACACACACAACGCCACGCCACGGTGGCTCTTGAAGGCTGTAGTCCCCAGTTTTTACTTTCCCCTCTTTCCTGGGAGAGATTCACAGGCTTTGCAATCTCTTCCGAGGCCTCTGTTTGCCAGAGGAGAGAACAGGAATAAAAAAAGATGAGAAAAGGAAGTGAGTTTCTTTTTTCTTTGATTAAAAACAACTGAAGACATGATAAAGAACCAACAGAAGCCCCCCAAAACAGTAAGCAAACTAGCAACTATCTACGAAGACATGGAAATTATTATTAATAATAATAAAACTTCACAGCACACACACACACACACACACACACTTCAAGTCCGGCAGGGGAAATATATGAACCTGCTGCTCTGTCCAGTGACTTGGGAGAGCTGAGAATGCCAGGCTGGGACGAACTTGTGCCAGCTGCCTGGCAGGTCTGAGGTTGTCACCGCCAGGGACGTCCCTGGGGATGAGGAACGGGATTTCCCCCCTTGCGAGGAGGTATTTTAGGTGGTGTCTCCTTTGCCCTCTGTGGTTGAGTACAGAAGCGAGAACCATGGCTGTGTTTGCGGCTGGAAATCCACCACCCCCTAACGGGTTGAGCCGGTGTGTGGGGAGGATGGGGAGGGTTGGGGGGGGGGGTATCTCATTCACCTAGCTGCTGATCCCGGTTCAGGGTGCTTTCCTTTGCCTGCCTGTCTAGTCAGTGCCCACTAGACAATGGTACTTGGATTTAAGCAGTAGTTGTCTTCTTTATTTTTAAGGGAATGATTAAAGTCCTTCTCTCCCCCCCCCCCCACTCCACACCCCCACCACCATGGCCTGCTCATCTCTCACCCAGGGGAAGTTACCAGGGGATTTAGCCAGGGAGGGAAAAAAAAAAAAGAAAAGAAACAAGTACGGGCAGTTAGTTCTTTCCATCTACCCAGAGCTAAGCGAAAGGAAAAGTGCCCGGACCGAGCGCAGTGACGCGGATCGGATGCCCCGCCAGGGGAAGGCTGGTCGGAGGGAAGGAGAGTCCGCCACCAACCCCCGGATCAGAGAGTTTGGGGGTGGGGTGGGGGAAGTCCGGTCGACAAGGCCCTCACCCCGGCCTCACCCAAAGTTCCCGTACTCCTGATCGCACCCCAAACTTGAGCCAGCCATGCCCAGCCCGAGGCTGCGGCACAGGTGACTGAGTCCGGAGCCGGGTCGGTGTCCCCGGACGCGGATCCTTTTCCCTCCCGGCTCCACGCGCCCAGGGCGCCCGGCCCGGCCCAGGGAAGGGGTGGCGAAGCAGGAGGGGGGGGACACCGGAACCGGCTCCCAGCTCGGGTCCGTGTGATTTCCCCGACCCTCGCTCACCTGGTCTGAGGACCGCAGCGGAGATCAGAAGGCAGAAAACCAGACGGCAGGAAGGGGTCGCCTCGGGTGCCATATTCCTCCTCCTTTTCAAGGACCACTGACGAGAGAGAGAGTCCACGCCGCAGGACCGGAGGGGAGGGTCCCCACGCCAGAGGACGGCGATGTCTCCGGGACCACACGGTCCCCGGGGCTGCGGGCGCTGCGCCTTCGGGTCTCCGCCACGCGCAACTTTCCACGCAATGACCGCAACTCCTCCTCCCTCCCCGTCCACACTCGCCCTCGCTCCCTTCGGCGGCGGCGCCAGCCGGGACCAGAGATTCTCTTTCCAGGAGGCGCGAGGCGAACGGACCAGGTGTGCGTGGTTCTTGTTTGTTTTTTGTTTCTTTTCCTCCTTCTTCTTTTTTTATTTCGGGGGTGCGGTGAGGTGAGCGGGAGGGGGGTGCTAGGATCGTCTGTTCGATTTCTTGTCTTGGAATAATAATTAATAATAATAATGGGGATGATAGTTGCAGCAGCGGAGCTGGGAGGGCGCGCGGTGGGGAGGACGCGGCGGGGAGGACGCGGGGCGGCGGGTCTCCGCAGGTGGCCGCGGTGGCAGCGCGCGGTGGCGGTGGCGGTGGCAGCGGTGTCGGGGCTGCTCTGAGTGGAGCGTCTGGAAGGCGTGTGTGTGTGTGTGCGTGCGTGTGTGTGTGTGTGTGTGAGCTGCCTCTCTCCTCCTCCCTCCCGCCTCTCCTCACTTCCCCCCCCTGCTCCCTCCCTCCCCACCCCTGCACTCCCCTCCCCGTTTCCTCCCGGCCGGACGAGAAGCCAAGTAGGTGGTTGGAGCGCGGAGCCACAGCCTAGAGGCGCTGCAGGACCGAGTGCGAGACTGAGCCCCGGCTCCCGGATACCAGCCCCCCGGGGCGGGGGAGGAGGGGGAGCGGCGAGGGGGGGGGTGGGGAAGCTGGTGGCCACGCCCTCGGTGGGCTGGTGGGCGGGGCGTCCCTGGGACTCCGCCTCCCAGCTCCCAGCCAATGAGGCGCGGGCATGGGAGGCGGGCGGGTGTGGGGGCCCCGGGGGCGGACGCTTCCCCGGGGCTGCAGCTGCACTCCTGGGCGGTAAAGGGTTTCTCCCTTCCCGCTTTCCCACCTAGCCGGGCCCCGCTCCCACCATGGGGATATGGATGCTGCCGTGAATAACCAGAGTACGGAGACCGGGCAGTCCACCTGAGGATCTCACCTCGGGCCCAGAGCAGGGGCAAAAAATAAATCAATCAATAAACATAAAACCTCTCCTCCCTTCCCCCCTCTCCCCTTCGGACGCCTTTTCATGGGAGACCACCTGCGTCCCCCCCCCCCACTCTGCCCGGTGTCAAACAGAAGCCACTTGCTCGTCTCTCCACCCACCCCTTCCAGGGGAATTGAAATGCAGAATCTCTAGACCACACTTCCTCAGAACGGATTTTCCCGAAGTCCACAGGAAAAAAAAAAAAAAGCTGTCAGTTTTATTTTGAATTAAGCGGAGATTTTTAAGTTACAAAATAGGACATCTTCAAGTTACTCAGAGGATTTTTTTTTTCTCTCTCTCTCTCTCTTTTCCTGGTCCGTTTCCGGAAAGAGCCATGTATCCAAACAGGTGAACAGGCTTTTCAATTTCTAAAGATTGATCCCCGTTCTCCTCCCTTCCTCCCCCCCCCCTCCCCCCCCCCCCCCCCCCCCCGCCCAGGCATAGCTGCATCCCTTTCAGATCAGGCTAGCTGGAGTATTTTCCTCCAGAACACCGAGGTGGAGCTGTTTGGAGACCCCAGTCTTTCTAAATCAAGAATGCAGGATCACAACTCTTATCCTCCTAGCTTAATAAAATCCTAGTCCCTCAACCACTTCGCTGGGGCATTAAAATAGAGCCTTTAGTGTCAGGCGGGGTCACCACTTTGTGAGGCCTGGCCCCTGCAGGGAATGCTAACTAGTTGTCCCCTCTCTTCTCTGGAGGTGGGATTGGGGGGGGGGGGAGCTGGGAGTCACCCTCTAGAGTGGGGTGGGAGGAGGAGGAGGATGACAGGCTTTGGGGGAAGTGTGTGTGTCTTTCTCTCAGAAAGCGCTTGCTTACACATGCAGGCGCATGATCTTTGAATTCTTTATCTTTTAGTAATGGAAACGATTAAGCTTTAACATTAGCTGCGACTCCCGACCCCCTCCCCCGGAGAGGGGGGAACCTGCCTGTCTAGTTCTCCTTGCATGAACAATGTTCTAGAGTAGAGATCTTCTATTTCTCCTCTCAGAATCAATAGTTTCTCCCACGTGGTTTTAACACTTAACATGTCATTTGCATCTTCTGAATCAACAGGAAGACTTCTTTGCGAAGGCAAAAGCCTTTTAATGCTATTCTGTGAGCTAAACTTGGCTGAACTGGTAACATGCCCATGGAATCCTATTGGTTTCCTTTAGGTGGATTTTTTTTTTTTCTTTAAACAACTGCCTTTCCAAATCGATTGTATTAGAACAAATTATCCTGACCATGTATTTAGCCTGGATCCTCCGACTATATATCTGGCTTCTTTTATTTTGAAAGGGGAATTAGTCCAGCAGAGTTGTAGGAAAGGCAAAAAACAGACTAATTAAGACTCTGACACTGTGTGATTATGGTCAACTCAGTCTCTCTAAGCCTCAGTCACCTCATTTGCAAATGTAACAATTGTTGCAGGATCACTGGGTCACTGTGAGGATTATATGATACCACACAAATAACGGACAGAAATTGTAGAAGGCTCTTTGGGGTTAGGGTAGTAGAGCCTCATTAAGATTCTCGATTTGCACTCTAGTGGGTGACCTTGAAAAAAAATCATCCTCTAATAATCAGAGTTATGACACATTACCACACTCAGTTTCAAAATACTTTATATCAACTATGGGCATCAAAGAGAAACATCTGGAAAGAACTCACTAATCTATACACATATGTTTTTTGTTGTTGTTGTTGTTTTGCCAGTCCTGGGCTTGAGTTCAGGGCCTGAGCACTGTTCTTGGACTTTCTCAAGGCCAGAGCTCTACCACTTGAGCCTCAGCACCACTTCAGGCTTTTTTCTATGTATGTGGTACTGAGGAATCGAACCTGGGTCTTCGTACATGCTAGGCAAGCACTCTACCACTAGGCCAAACCCCTGGCCCTTACACACATATGTTTTATGCATACTCACTCACATGCATATATATGTTTATATGTAATGAATATTTGTATGTGCACAATAATTTCTAGAATTCCTTTTAGAAAGAATGTGTCCTAAATGAAAAGAAGGTAGATGACTTTTGGAATAATAACTCCAAAGGCTAAAGACGATATATAGCTAAGATCACAAAAATAATGATCTATATTAAGTGAGATTATAAAATTAAACTAAGAAATTGTCAAGGGATGAGCAGGATGCAAAGAAGACAGGAAGTGAAAAGAGTCAAGCCATGCAGTATGTGTTTGGCAATGGTCAAAGGCCTTTACACATATTTTCATTAATTAGCAATTTGTATGGAATACTTAACCCATTTTAGATAATGCTAAGCAACATATGTGATGAGTGGATAAATCTGTCCCTCAAAAATGATTCTATTAACTATTATGACCATGTTATTTTCCTACAGAAAACTAGAAGCCATATGCTTGATGTTAGCTTCTCAGTGATTCACAGTGATTCAGAGCAGAATTCTAGAAGTGAATTCTTACTCATTGTGCTCATCACTTTTCTCATTAGGGTTGTCTAACGCTAACTTTAGGCCTTATGATGTATGATAGACTTAATTTAAACCCAATTTCCTTTATCTTCTCAAAACTTGACTTAAATCTGCTACCCTCAAATACCATTTCTTTTAGGAATTTAACAAGGTAGAGAACACTAAGTGTACCATCTGCGTGAAATGTGTATGGAATAAGATCATTCCTAAACTGAGAATGTGACGTAAGCTAGAGCTAAGAGTCAGAAATAAATGTGGTAATATAGGTTCCACAAAAAACAATGTAGTAGAATAGAGAATTTGTCTTTTACAAATAGTAAGGGTTTAGGAGTTCCTTCTTGCTTAAGAGGAAGGGTTTCTAGCTTCATCTTTTCAGTTGTTAACAATTGAGAATACATAGAAGTCTATTGGTATTTATTTGACAATTTAGTCATGCATCAGAGAATCTTGATAGGTACTTTTTACTGATGTAAACTAAATAATGTTTATCCCACAAGGAAAAATACGTTTCATGTAAGTCAAAGTGTTTCCTGTAAGTATAGAAGAATTCATCATCACTCAGAATAGTATACTGAATGCACAGCATGATAACAAAAAATTAAAACAAGTTTCCCACTTGGGGCTTATTGAGATCAGAACTTGGTACTTTACTTGCAATCCTCAAGCCATGACCTTCTGCTCTGTTTTCACTCATTAATCACAATGCAGCCCTTTGACTTGTGGCTATGTACTCAAGTCAGACATTTCTTTCCGAATTAACAAAAATAGTATTTCCCCTTCCAGATGAAATTTGTTTCTTACAGTGGTATATCAAAAGTGTTTTGTGTGAGCAAAACTGTAAGCAATTCAGGGGCTGGGTGTTTGGCCTAGTTGGTAGAGTGCTTGCATAGCATGCACGCAGACTCAGGTTCAATTCCTAGGTACCACATACATAGAAAAAAGCCGGAAGTGGTGCTGTGGCTCAAGTGGTAGAGCTCTAGCCTTGAGAAAGTCCAAGAGCAGTGCTCAGGCCCTGAGCTCAAGCCCAGGACTGGCAAAAAAACAAACAAACAAACAAAAAAAACTGGAAGCAATTCAAGAACCTTCACCAAACCCTGGAGCCCCCATTATACAGCCACACGTCTAGATAAATTTTGCAAAAAGATTGGACATACCACAGATGAATGGCAACTTGTGAGAAAGAGTTTGCTGCAGGATTCAGACCATGACACATACTTACAAGCACAAGTGGTAGTAATAAGAGGTCTTGAAAGGGATTTCTACTGATTTTTCAATGACTAGACTGGGAAGACTAAGATTCAGGAAAGGGAAGTGTGTTCATCATGTCCATTTTGTATACCGACTTAGACATACTAGTTAAGAGTTCCTAATCAGACAATCTCAAATATGAAATACCCTCAAATTGTGCTGACACAAAGCCAGAAGTATGGAAAATTCCACTTCTGACCCCTCATGGCAGGCAGGCAGGCACAAATCAAAACATGGTGCACTAAAGGTATTATATAAAATAGTATTCAAGGGCTGGGAATTTGGCCTACTGGCAGAATGCTTGCCTAGCATGCATGAAGACCTGGGTTCGATTCCTCGGTACCACATACATAGAAAAGGCCGGAAGTGGTGCTGTGGGCCAAGTGGTAGAGCTCTAGTCTTGAGAAAGCCCAAGGACAGTATTCAAGCCCTGAGTTCAAGTCCCAGAACTGGCAAAAAAAAAAAAAGCGCTCAAATTATGTTTGGAAATTATAGATGAAAGAAATAAATTTTGTATTTAGACTTGGCTTTCATCCTTAAGATACTTCATTCTGTGTGTTCAAATCAATGCAGAATTAAATAAATATTCCAAACTTTGAAATACTTCTGGTTCTAAGCATTAAGATAATAATAGTCAGTCCGTGAGAGAAAAACAAGCAATTTACAGGAGAAAAAGTGTAATTAAAACCTATTTGATGTCAGGTGCAGGTGGCTTATACGTGTAATCCTAGTTACACAGGAGGCAAAGACTGAGGTTCAAAATCAGCCCAGGGAGGAAAGTCTGTCAGACTTACCTTCAATCAACTACTATAAAGCTACCAGTGAAGCTGTGCTCAAATTTTGAGGAACTCAGCACCCAGGCCCTGAGTTCAAGTCCCAGGATGGACACACTCACACACACACACACACACACACACACACACACACACACACACACACTTAGTTGAAAAAAATCCTGACCAATGAGAATTATAAATGATCTGGGAGGGGCTGACATTGATGAAAAGTAAGATAGAGGCTAAAGTCCTGCCAGGTGCAAGTGTCTCGTGTCTGTAATCCTAGCTCCTCAAGAGGATGAGATATAAGAATCACGGCTCAAAGCCATCTGGACATGAAAGTCCGGAAGACTCATCTCCAATTAACCACCAGAAAACTGCAAGTGCCGCTGTGGCTCCAAGTGATAGCCTTTAGCTGAAGTGCTCAGGGACAATGCCTAGGCCAAGAGTTCAAGCCCCACATCGAACAACATCAAACAATTCTAGGAAGACTAAAGGATTTTAAAACAGCAGGAAGATTACATGTATATGTAAGGTACAACTGTATTTCACTTTCGAATCACAGTTTCTTAAGGAAATGATTTCTGAAGTCATTCCAGATATAAACCAGAGGACATACTGGTATCTGTCTACTAAGTTTTATTTTTTAATTTAAAGTTTTAATAGTAATATCAGACATCAATTTAGTACAATCCTTAGTAATGCTAGCTAATAAAGTATCTCTCAAGTTCAGGAGTGCAAAAATCTTTCAAAATCTATGGTAAACATTAGATTCTTAATGCAGACTGTACAAGTTCAATGTCTGGGTACAAAAGGACCTGAATTGCTATTTAAGTTAAATAGCAATTCACTTAGTCATGCTTCTTCCTCTAAGACATGAAGTACAGAGAAATTACCAAAGTTATTTGACTGCAATTTATACCATATAAGATCTCAAAATTCTTAGTCTGTTAAAAACTTGTAATTCATTAGTGCTGTCATAGAAGGAGAGAAAATTTAATCAAATGTTAGAACATTTTGGAATTATCCCCAAACCTGAAAGTTTCTCTTGAAAGGTCATTAGAACTAAGATACACAACTATTAGATTTGAGAAGATAATGATTCACTGTGGCTTTGGGAAGGTTTGATGCCTTAAACTTTTTTGATGTAAGTATTTTCAAGAAATTCCCTTAAGATCTATATTTCTCTCACACCATTAAGCCATTTTTTCAATGATAAATGCATTTAGGAATATAAAATGAAAAATAATGATAAGGAAATAAATAGATTTTATTTTCTAAAACAAATAGCTATGAATATATAACAGATTTCTGTGAAATTAATATTAAGTAGCATGCTTTTACCTAAAGTATACTGCTTTTACCTAAAATGAGCAAGACTGTTGGATTGAAGAAGAGTATTACGAATCAGTTTTTGAGTAAGTGTATAATTCCTGAAGAGCAAAGGCTCTACAGGGGGTCTTATCAATAAAAGAAAGGTCTAGAAAAAAAAAAAAGAAAGGTCTAGAATACAGAACCAATATAATAAATACTTTAGTGAGCCAAAGTATATCATTTTGTAATATGGTATATTATGATACATGTCATAAAATATAATATGGTATATGTTATAATGTATCATATATAATGATATACATCAAATTATATTATAATATGTTATATATTATAACATATGTCCTGTTGAGATATTATATTAAAATTACAATGTATTATTGATATGTATTATATTTTATATGATATAAGCAAGAATCTTAATATTATATTGCTTTTCAAGCACTACAAATCATTGAACAAGATACTTAAGAAAGCTTGATTTAAAAGTAGTCCCTAATTATTCTAATATAGGCTAACTCTGAATTCGATTTTCCTTTCCCTCTTATTCCATCCATTCTAACCAGACTGGGATCTTTATTGCTCCTTAATATACCTCACAATATGCTAACCCCACCTCAAGATTTTGTACTGAAAGATTATATGCCCATATAATCTATAACATATATTTTATTGTCTGTCTCTGTTAGAATGAAAGTCAATGAGGACTGAGATTTGTGTCTGATTTATTTTCTGTTATATGCCTAGAATAGTCAACATACAGTAATCATGTGATACTATTTAATCAATGAGTTCATGAATTCACCAGTACATTAATGAATAAGTAAGGCATTTTACAAGGCAATTAATAACTTGATAAAGGTGAGGCTGTTTGGGCTGGAATTTTATATGCAGTCCAATGCTTCACAGCTTTTCGTAGACACTCTAAAGCTTGTCAGTGTAGTTAGAAAAATCATTGAGACAGTCTGCCTGCCTCATAGGACAGATGGAGTAATACAGGTAGGAGGACCAGAAGACTCAACAAAAATTAATATAGCTTTGGGTTTCATTCTTGTTTAAATGCAAATGGACCATTTTTAAGCAGAACAAATATATGAGACACCCTGTAACTTTTAAGCCAAATTCTAGGGATAATAAAAAATCTGGATGCATATCAGACAGCATTAATCAACTTCAAATACAGCACATTTACCAAGACTCTTTTCAGAGCAAACATTTTGAATAATGTTCTGTATAACATTTCACTAAGGCAAGATTAGAGATGCAGTACCAATATTGCAAAGTCTACAGGCTTAGTTCAGTATTAAAGATTTTAAGCCTCAGTGTTCTTTATACTTTGTTCTTTACAGGGTAAAATTGGCAAAATTATCATTCAAAGCAACATATTCATCATATTCAGATGACTCATAACCTATTCAGTTAACAGTGCTATAGGACAAATATTTAGTTTAATCTAATGTCCGGTATTTTAACATTTACTTGGAGGTGTTTAGTGTGTTTACATTTCTTTGTAAGGGCAAGAAATTCACTTAATAATTGCATTTGAAGGTGAGAAGCTTGAGAAAAGATGCAATCCATATTAAAAGTTAAACAGACCAGCATGTAAAAGATTTATACACACATGTATATATACACACATATATATGTACATATATATGTTTTCATAGAAATTAACAGGATCCATGATGTGTTTCTTCTTTCAAAATTTTTAATTAAACTAGTTAATTGATATGCCTATTAAGCAAAGTGATTTGTCTTGTCATACAGAATGGTATGAAAATTTTAAAGTGAAACATTTGGTTCAACAATAGTTAATATAACCAAATACAAAACAATCTCTAACGACTTTTAATCTCAGTTCCTGTTTCTGGACCCAAGAATAGTTATTTTTGTTTTGTTAGTTGCTTTTTTCTTTGTTTGTTTGTTTGTTTTTGGTGGGTCATGGGGCTTGAACTCTGTCTTGGTGCTGTCCCTGGGCTCTTCAGCTCAAGGTTACCACCCTCCCCTTAAGCCAAGCCCCACTTCCTGTTTTCTAGAGGTTAATTGGAGGTAAGAGTCTCAGGCCCTTTTATGCCTTGTCTGGCTTTGAACCTTGATCCTCAGATCTCAGTCTTCTGAGTAGCCAGGATTACAGGCATAAGCCACCATGCCCAGCTTGTTTTTGTTCTTAATGCATGTTCCAGAGTTCATTTCTTGAATTCCTTTTTCAGAACTCCACCAAATATTAAGCTGAAGATTAAATGAACAATAAGTTTGGCCTGTAAGGTCCAAAACATTAAAATAAAGGCAGTGAAGTGGGATTCAGGTCCAGAGTTGGAATCATTTCTCTTAGCGGACTAAGAAGGTGGATTGCAGTTACTCACAACTTTCCCCCACGCTCAACACTGAGTCATCTTCTGTCATCATTTCTGCCTCTTTAATTATCTCTAGCTCCTGGGATATTACCAGAGGACTTAAAAAATTTCCAGTTAGTCTCTTTTCAAAATGGGTCTTCCCATGCTTTCTAATGTATGCTACAAAATTTGAAGTTAATATAAAACAGACAATTGCAACACTTTTTCTAATAATGATTTGTCCTTCTGGATCACAAAGATCTATATTTCTTCCTTTGCCAACTTACTACTTTGTATTTTTTTTCTCCATGAGGACTTAGATTTGAGTTTAATGAAAAAAACAAAACAAAAGAAAAGAAACCCAAGATAATCTATGAGAGAAAGTGTGAGGAATAAGTATAGTGTGATATGTGGGGCTGATAAAAGAGGTGAAAGAGAGATGATTCAGAGATCAGAGAAATAAAATAGAATAAGATAGCATTTATAGAATATGTCCCAGGAAAAAGTTTAGCTTTCAACATTTATTTCCCAATTTCTTCTCTGCTGCTCCCCCATCCCCATTTTTCAAATTTCTGTTTAACTTAAAAACATAGGCACAATCCTAGCCAAGCAGCAAAAGTCTGTCATAAGATGAGGACATTTGTAATATGGCTTTGGTGGTAGTTAGGAAACCTTCAGCTGAAAGTAACAAACCCTATGTCCAATAGCTTAAATGGGAGAATAAAAAAGAAGAAGAGAGGATGACGCTTGGTTTAAGAGGATTGCAAAAGTATACATATATTTAGACCTAATAGGACTCTAACATTTGAGCAAAGTTGACTAAGTTTTTGGACCTCCTTCCCTTTGTTAGCTCTACATGCCTTTGTTCATCTTCAACAATTTCCTCTGCCACCACTCATCTTCTTCCATATTGGAAAAAAGCTTGTCTGACAACTTGAGTCTATAGTCACCAAAATTGAAATTATAAAAGAATACCAAATGTCACTTTTGAAAAAGGTTGATTCTCTCTGCCCATTTCTCAGATAATTTACCATGACCAAGAGAATCTAGCCTTATGCTTGACTAGTTCATCCCCAGTCCAACCTCTCAGCTAGCAACAGGTAAGCAATATATTCAATCATATCTCAGAATCACAGGGGCAGGAAGCCATTTCCTAGCAAGCAGACAAAAGTAACCCATACCAGTTCCATTTCCCTTATTTTTAAAATTGATTATTAATGCTGATATCCCTTCCCATACAGAGTGTACATAACAGAGCTTCTAGAGTAGCAAAGGGGAAAAAAGAATGAGTAGTTTGAAACTGATAAAGTCTAACTTTCCTCTTTTAAAAGGTTTTGGCTCAGAAGTAAAGCAAGCATTATTTGCCAATGTATCTAACATTTCCTCTCTTTGTCTTCCTATGCACTACCTAATTATGTAAAGAAAGAAGGGAGATATATTTAGTGATTTATATTTAGATGCAAAATGAAGTGACAAGATACATATTTAGGTACATAAAAATATATGTATTTCCCTGGATAAAGATTAATATGAATTGCATGCAGGTAGTCTGAGAGAACAACAGGCAGGATTTAAAGGTGAGTACTCATCACAGTTTTTTTTTGTCTCATTCTTCAAAGGCATAGCACTTTTATCCATGTGTTGTCATGCTTGTCATGAAAAATGAGAAAAGTAGAAAAAAATGCCAGAAACTTATATTAGTCCAATCTATTTGATTTCTCTAACCTTGATTCTGGTCTTCATGTTTTCAGTTTTAATAAACACTAAAATACATGTTTGAAAAAGTTTCAAAAAGTCACTATTTAGGTCTTCTTTAAGAAAAGTGCTAGCCCTTAATAATGATGCCTTTAAAGAAGTCACTCCCCAGTCTACCACAAATCAATCTTTCCTCCTCTCACCTACCTATAATTGGCTCAGTTTATCTCTTTTATACACTTGTATATTTGTAAAATTACTTGTATACAAACTACAAGTGGACTCTAGTCTCCATTCAATATTCTTATTTCTTAAACAATTAATTCTCTCATTTTCTCTCTAAAGTTTTGCTCTTGTGTCTTTCCAGCTACATTTATACACTGAAGGCCCCAAGATGATTGAACATTGCATCTCTTCATAGAATTGCCTGCAGTGATTTCATATTGACAGCTTGAAATCTACTGCTCTGTAATTGTTATATCCCTATTGAAAATGGAAATTGACAAGCATTGCAGATAAATTTTTCATTTGTTATGTTGCCCTTTGGAAGAGCTAGCTCCACTGAATGAGCCTCAGTTTTCACCAACCAGCAACATATAGTGCTCATGACTCAGAGTTAGATGTCAGAGAAACCCGCCTTCAAGATCTACTCATTCCCTTAATATTTGTATGACACTGAGAAAGTTAACTCACTTCTCCAAGGTAGTTTTCTCTACTTGAAGCCAGTGGTACAAGCAAATGCAGAATGACATTAGCTACATTAGCTATCCCTCTGCTTTTTGTTCTTTCATGTCTGTCATACAATGTTTTGATTATCTAAGATTTTAGTTGATATTGTTTGCATGTTCCGCTTTTTTTTTTTACAATATTCCAAGTTCTTAAAAGTGATCATCACAATATGTTGTTTAGTGTGTTTGGTAGACAATAAATGCTAGAGTACTGCTTTAATAAATGACACCTGAGGGTATTTTGGTAGCTAGAAGATTGTCTTCCCAGTGGTTCTTGAGGTGTACTTCATAAACATAAAGGCAACAGTAAATACTGAAGAAAGGACTGGATGGAAGTAAGGACATCTAATTGCAGCTCAGAACAGAGCATATAAAAAATGCACATATTGTTATCAGATAACTTTACTTTGAATTCCAGTTCTGGCACTGATTATCTGTGTATACTAAGTCACTGAGATAGACTTTCTCATATGCTGAACGTATTTATGGAAAGCTTTGTATTTGCACTGCCAAGCTGTTAGGAGGGTAAACGTATTAAAAGATCTAAGTGTGGGGAGCGTAGTGTCTGGATGAAAGGTGACTATTCTAGTCTTGACTAATTGATCGAATGACTTTCATCTTCCTAAGATCCACAGACTTTAACTCTACCTATAAAACAAGACAACTGGCTAGTGCTTTCTTAAGAAGCCTTCACTCTGAATAAAATCCTTTGTACCTCTAGCCTTTGATTCTAGAAATGGATACATCCTTAACACCAATATTCTTTGAAGAACAAACTCTTGCTTTGCAGTCTCATTACTTCAGTCCCAGGCCCCATCTTTCATACACATGTGGGACATGAAGTTCATTACCAGTTTCCTGACTACTGGTCTCTTCAATCTCTAGATTTTTGTTCCTCTTAATAAATACAGACAGACAGACAGACAGAGAGACAGACAGACAGACAGACAGACACACACACACACACACACACACACACACACACACACATTTCATTTGATTAAACCTCTTTATTCTTTAAAAATCACTATCAGAGTATTTCACCTTCCCAAAGTAGCTATACTTCAAGTAAGGATCTGCAGTGAAGTTCTGATTCTTCCATCTAGACTTCTCATGCTCTTTTGGTTTCACATCCCCACATTCTCCCATGAACTCTATGCTTAGCTCACTGTTTTCTAAATATAACATAGCAAGCAGCCTTTCTCAACTCTGCCATAATAGATACAGTTCCATCAGCCTGAGCCCTCCTTCCCACTCCCATCTCAGAGTTTGCTTGGGATGCTCTTACTCATACTTCAAGACCCACCTCACCAGTCAATTTGACTTTTAAGCCTTTCCTGGATGGCCCCAGGGAATGTTAGTCACCACTGCCTCTGTATTTCCACAGCACTAGCACTTAGCTCTTTGATATATTTATCTGTTTACAAGTCTGACTCTTCTACTAAAACAGCAACTCCTTAGAAGCTCTGTGCCACCAGTGTGGAGACAGACTGTCTAGTTTACAAACACCTGCATCAACTCACATTAGAGAGAAAGTCTGAGGAAGCTACTCCACTTCTTTAATCTTCTGTGTTCTCACCTATAAAATACTGCTGATCTCATAGGAATAATTAAATGACAGAACACATATAGAACTCCTACACCATGCTTGGCATATATTAAGAGCTCAGTGAACATTATGAAAGATGACGATGACGACGATGAAGACAAGTAAGATGGATAAGATAGTAGGTCAAGGGAGGAGAAAAGGTCCTTGGCCTCTTAACAGGATCAGACATCCGTGCACTCTTCCCTGCTTGTTGAATGGACAGTTGGTGATCCCAGATGTGGCCTCACAATAGTCAATGTGACAAAACCAGTCTTTTTTTGGGGGGGGGGGGGGATGGTGGTGGTGGTTGCTTTGCTTGGTGGTGTTTTTGTTTCCTATGTGAGTCACATTACTGTATTAAATTTTAGAGTTCCAGAAACTCAAGTCCTGATGGGAAGAAGAAAGTAGATGAGGAAAAGGAAGGGAGAGGAGAGGCAAGGATTCTCCTAAGCATGCAAAGCACCCTCCTTTACAGCTTGGTCTGAGCTTTAGTTGTTTTACTTACTGGAAATTGGCAGTGTCTTTTAAAAGTGAGCAAGAAAACCAAGTCTTGAGAGTGGCCTCCCTACTATAAGCACCAGCTTAGGTCTAAGGGGAGTCAAAGCAAAAATCCTTTGAACTCTGCTGACAGCCTGCAGGCAAAACAACTCAGCCAGGGGTTGGAATGCAGGGACAGGGAATGAAAATGTGTGTTCTTGGTAAGGAGGGCAAATAGAGGGAGGTAGGGGGTAGGGGAGCAAGGACTGGAAAGGACTGCAGCTTTAGGTGTGTCAAAATGAGCTGACTAGCACTTCCAAGCAGATCCAAAACCTAATATCAGGACATAAAAACTGAAATAGGATGTTGTGGGAAACTTGTACAGAAGAACAGAGGAAGTAGAGGGAAGGAGCCACTGAGTGTATTTCAAAGAAGAAAATAATGATCACTATTTTTTAATTAAGTAATAGATGTTCCTCAGGCTAGAGCCATGACTGAATCCCTTTTGAGCTTACTAGAAGAAAATTCAAAATAAAACCAAACACAGAACAAAATGAAAAAGAGAATTGTGTTTGCTCTTCGTTTTCTACTTCAAACTGAATTGTTCCTTTATTAGCAGAATATTCCAGCCAAGGCTTGTCTTTTCTCTCTTCTCTTTTATTTCCTTTTATTTCCCCCTCCCTCCCTCCCTCCCTCCCTCCCTCCCTCTCTCTCTCTCTCTCTCTCTCTCTCTCTCTCTCTCTCTCTCTCTCTTTCTCTCTCTCTCTCTCTCTCTTTCTTTCTTTCTTTCTCTTTGTTGATGTTTTTGTTCTTTCCTGGCCAAATTCACATGTTCTTTGGGGACCCAAGCAGCTCCTATTGGTTTCTTTTCTCCAGACCAAGCTTGTATTTGGACCCTGAGACCAAGCAGGTTGGCCTCATCAAATCCCTCTCTTGTCTCCCTAATAATCAGTTACTCTCTAAGAGTCTTGGAACCTGACAGCTTGGCTGCAAGTACCAGTATTACAGGAAGCTAGCAGGGTGTCATAGGGTACCCCTACTCTTTCTACTCTTTTGTTTCAAGAAGCTTTGGGCTGCAGCCAGCTGAGCAATGAGATATGTCCCCAGGCCCACCTTCATGCAGAAATATGTTGGTGATGACGTGATTCCTACAGATCTCTTGAGGCTTTGTTCCTTTGGGTAAAAAGGCAGTGCTTTCTGATCGCAAGGCTCTGCGTCACTATTTTAGGAGAAACGAATGCAGGCCCTACAGATGGGTATCACAGGGACATTAACGAGCAAGCTTGGTCAGCCCCAGCTCACAGGGGAAAACTGCAGGGTTTTCCCAGATTTGTGCCTGTGGAGGCTTTGATAGCCAGAGTTCCTTCTGCTCACTAAGTAAAACCTCTATTCTAAGTGGAGTTAGTTACAGCCCAGATGTTTTCTTGACATGGTAGTTGTATTTAAATTAATGTAAGCATGACTATTTCTGTTAGAAGGGATCACTTAGCATCATGTAGGTCCTTGAAGGTTACTTGTGAAATTGTTCCCCTGGAAAACCAGAGACAGAAAGGTGAAAGGACAGCCAAGTGGGTTCACAAAGGGAGAGACAGTCTGGATCTCTGGACTTCTGGGGGATTGTTTTATGTTTAGATGAGAAGGTTGATCTTGGTGTAAATGACCGAAAAATCATTGCGTTGATGTGAGAAACAAAAATCATAAGGAATCTTTGGGCAAGATCTGAGAGTATTTCATTCTCTGTCATTCAAGCAAAAGCAGCAGTTCAGCTTTCAAACTATATCCACATTGTACAGTGAGCCAATAAAATAGAATGCCCATTCAAGCTATTAGGGTAGAGTGTCAAGTTTCAGTTGGGATTTTTAGCTTGGTTAAAGCAAATAAAACACTGCAGAAGGAATGAAATCAAACTTGTTGTAACTTGGATTTGCAGAAACATAGGGCAGCGTGGAGAAGATGAATTCAGGTGGAAAATCACCTTTTATTATGCTCAGGAAGGTATTAGTAGGAGAAAGTTTGGATGAAGATTCATTTCCATAAGCATACTTCCCAACCTTCTGTGTTGGTGCATTTTTGGTTGGAGAAAAGAAAACCAACATTTTTAGAAGTGATTGAAAGAGTTTTACAGTGTCCTCAGTAATCCAAGGAGACCTGAAAAGACAAGGCATGTGTGGCCCAACATTGGCTTAGAGTCTTCAGGGAGTATCCAAGTACCCTGTTTTTGAGTTTCCACAAATTTTCTTTATCAGAAAATTTGTACTGGGTGAGTTGTATAAGGTAACCTGTAAGTGTGCTTCTTATTCTGGATTTAAAAAAAGAAATGAAGAAAAACCTCTCTCTTTCCTCTCTCTCTGCCTTTGTCTTTTTTTGTTTCTCTATCATTTGTCATCTCTCTATCAACATGCATCTGTCTTCACATAAACACATGTGTGTGCTTATAAATGTGTATTTATTTATTATAGATCCAAAATAAAATAAATGCAGTTTTCAAAATTTTATTCATCCTTTATAGCAATATGAAGTCATATACTGACTGGTTTATACTTTGACAGCTACATTCATGTCCAGCATACAAAAAAACCCATTTGTGGTTAACAGAGCTAATATTAGGATTTCCATGAAAGATGGTGAGATAATGATAAGAGAAGGGAAGTGATTTGCTCAATGACTTTTGCACATTGCCTGGAGACCTTTTAATATTTGTGACTCATAAGCACAAACTAAACCCATGTGGCCATGTGAATGTAAGCACCTCCTCTTTTTTGGCTATTTTATTCCTAACCATTTATGCTGTTGTTGCTGTTTTGTCAGCCATGGGGCTTGAACTCAGGGTATGGGTGCTGTTCCTGAGCTCTTTTGCTCAAGGTTAGAGTTCTAGCACTTTGAGCCACAGCTCCACGTCTAGTTTTTGAGTGGTTAAGAGGAGATAAGCCTGTCTCTGGCATTTTTCTGCCCATGCTTGCTTTGAATTGCCATACTTAGATCTATGTCTCCTGAGTAGCTAGGATTACAGACATAAGCCACCAACTCCTGGCTTATTCCTAGCCTTTTTTCCTTTAAATATGTACCTAAAATCCCATACAACATTTCTTCATACAGACTCAACTTGTATTCTTTCTTTCTTCATTTTTTCTTTTCATCTATTGTAACTACTTTGTGTAACATAACATATACAAAATTATTTTGGTTTCTAATGTGCTTTTCTATCATAAAGAAAATAGTGGATGTAGGAAATAATTTTTACTGGAGACTACAAGAAAATAAAAATTGCAGAAAGAATGAATCTCAACAGATCAACAGCGTTTATTTGGGGGAAAAGCCTGGGGCAGGAGACCAAGTCTACTTCAGCTTTGTTGAAGGGGAAAATGGCTTATTTTCCACCACCCCTTGCAATGAGGATCTCTTTAAATATTAGGCAGAAGGTATGAAGTCATCAGAAACGACCTTTTATTTTTGATGTATCTCCAGCAGATAGATTAGTGCCTATCAAGTGACAACCACACAATATATCTTTATTTTATTACTGTCATCTTGCTGCCACTACTTTATTTTGAAAAAGTGTTATTTAATTACTTGCAGTAAAAATGGTGAAGGAAGCTCCTTGCAGACTCCACAACATTTGATTAGAGTTCCTCCTTTAGTTCTTTCTAACTAGTAAGAAAAACACAGTCTTTGGAATCTCCTCTCAGATTGCTGTGTGATTCTTTGCTAAGCTGGGGAAATTTTGTCCATCATGTGCTTTTGTAACTTCCTACTGCCATTTCACCTCATGTATAACCTTCAGGAAATGTTCTTTGCTTATAACCTATAAGGACTGTATGTTTTCTGGACCAGTGCCCTTGGATTAAGATCATTCTAGACATCGCTCTATCCAAAATTGCATTTTACTTCCACTGTTTTACTTCATTCTCTTTAATATCTGATCTCTATGTTATTTTATATTTCCAAAAATATTTTTTTAACTTATAGGCTCAAGTATTGGAGTAGAATGGAAAAGCCTTATAGTGTAGGTTCCTTCTTAGTATAGCTTATCTTTTTTTTTTTTTTTTGCCAGTCCTGGGCTTGAGCTCAGGGTCTGAGCACTGTCCTTGGACTTTCTCAAGGCTAGAGCTCTACCACTTAAGCCTCAGCGCCACTTCCGGCTTTTTTCTATGTATGTGGTGCCGAGGAGTTGAACCCGGGTCTTCGTGCATGCTAGGCAAGCACTCTACCACTAGGCCAAACTCCCGGCCCAGTATAGCTTATCTTTTTACAACATTGACAAGTGAGAAGCAGAGTGGATGAGAATCCAGTCTCTGGATATAAAACAGATGTGCTTTTTGACTTTTACAAATTGGGTGACTTTGGGCAAATTACTTAACCTCTCTGTGCATCAGAACCTTCATTAGAAAATGATGACAAAATCGTTTCTGTCTTCTAAGGCCACTGTGAGGCTTAAGTGGGAAAATGTAGACAAAGTACATTGAAAAATTCCTTGTCAGTAGTAAGCAGCAATAGATATTAGCTATTACTGGTAATGTCCCTGATAAATGATCTTTCAGATTCCATTCCAGTGTCAGTACTGAAGAAGGAGACTACTACCTTCTTCAGTTCAATCAGGTTTTTCGGAAGGCACATGTTCCAAATGTGCCTTTGTAATTAGCCTACCACTAATTTATCATAACGTCTATCCTTTGTTCTCTGGTATTTGCTCAGGGAAACAGAATATGTATTTGTGTATGTATCTATACTTTCCTTGATAGGAAACCATTTATTATTACATCCAGTCTTTATTTCTCCCATTCCATCCAAGAATTTCCATTTCTTTTCATTGTTGCTTATCCACGGTGGTTTATTAACCACCCAACTGGTTTCTTTGTGATGAGGTCTACCTTACCTATAGAGGGACATGAGAATAAGTTGCAATGGTCCAATTGTTGTCTGATAAGTACAAGTCACAAGGGAAATATTATCTCATGAGATGAACAGTCTCTTCCCAGTGGAAGCTGAGATCTCACTATATGTCATAGCAATCTTGTAACTCCACAGGGTCATGTCTAACTTGTCAGGCAAAAGTTAGATTTTCATGTCTTTTTTTGTTTCTTTCTTCTTTTTTTTAACGTGATGCACTTTTAAACCAGGTACAGGTTGTTCTCTATAAAGTAAATAAGAGCATGGTTAACAGAAGGGTAACGTTCATTTCTTTTAAGCCAGACTAAGGCAACATGTGGAGACAATGAGTTCAACTTATCATCCTGACTAGTCTTCCTAGCTCAGGGCACTTAAATGATGGTTTTCACATAAAATATCAGCTCTCATGGACATAGAATTATTTTGATTCCCACATATCTATTGTGACTCTACTGTCTAATTTTCTGTGGAAAAAAAACATGAAAGAGAGAACCAATGGCTAAATGTAAAGTATTGAAAAGAAATAACCAAAGTTTCTTCATGTATATCTTCATATATTGAGGGTTAGGATTTCTTATACAATATTAAATATAAAGACAACCAATTATTAGTGACTCCCTTTATAATGAGGGATTTATTTTCATTAAAATAAAAAATCACAAAGAAAACCATAAAGAGTCTAAAATAACTATTATTTGTGGCCATTAATGGACAATGATTAGGGAAACCTCTTGAATTCTATTAGCGAGAAGGATAATGGACATTACTGAATACTTCACAGTAAATCTTTTGTAAAAGCATCACGTGAAACAAAATACACAATCAGGAAAATATATCACAGAACTCAGTGTGACTGCGTTTGATAGACATTAGTGGTATACAAACAAAAATGACCAATAATAGCAAATATGAAAGAGAATTCTGCTGTATTAGTGCTCTGGTAGATGCCATCTGCTTCAGCATATGCATACTCTCAGGGAAGAAGCTAACAAGGTATAAACTGAAACTCCAGTGGTATTTTACCTCTTATGTAATAGTCCCAAGTGATTGGGCCAGTTTTGAGAGTGGCTTCCTCCAAAAGTCATTTGTGGATCAATGATTTTTCTATCTCACAATTTGGCCATTCTCCCATTTTAGGACATTTTCCAACTCTACACTATTTACCAGCTGAATTTCAGGCACATCAATGGCCCAGCATGTGGGAGAGGAAAAGAGTTTTCAGAGTATACAGATCCAATCTATTAAAGCCTAGAACAGAAAGTGTTTTACTTCTGTCATATTTAGATTCCATTAGCAAGAACCATAGTCACAAGGCCAGAAATGGATGCGAGCAGCCTAGGAAATGGCCTTTCCAGTCCTTCATTTTTATGGAATAAGAAATAGTTGAATAATATTGAGCAATTTTCACCACAACTTGTTAAAGCAATTCAGTTAGTTATGTATCCTTCTGGCCTATTTTGTAAATGTGGACCAGTTGACATTGTAAAAGAGATTTCATAGAAATAGTGTTTTAGTAACAGTAAAGCAATAACACAGAATCTGGAAATATTTGAATTATTAATCATTTACCTGAATAAAGAATTCAGAGTAAGTAATGGAATATTATATAATCATAAAACAAAGAAGCTACAGTTAACATAATTTTATGTTAAAGATATTAGAAAAAAGACAAGTTGCAGATTACACGCAATATTCCCACTAGCATATAAATTTTAAAAAGGCAATGTCTATAAAAATATAATATTTAGAAATACTTGTATGAGTGATAAACTTAAAAAAAATATGAGAAAAATCAAGAAAACTAGTGGCTGTGCAGATAAAAAGCCTCTATGCAGAAGGAACAAGGTAAGATAGTTCTGGTATTGCTCTATTACTAACTGGGTAGATGTTTTGGGGATTACTTGAGAGTTCATTCTATTATCTACCTCTCTCTCTCTCTCTCTCTCTTTCTCTCTCATTCACTGTATAGGCAGAGACACAGAGATTATGAAATTTCTTTTGTACAAGAAAACTTTTCTAAAAAACAAACAAAAAACAATTATTACTTGTGACATCTAGTTTGCAAAGCATACGTCAAAACCATAATTATGGGTTTGTCACATAGAATAGATCCATGGTGGGAATTCCAGCCATTCTGGGAGGAGACAATCTTCCTAACAACTATCAGAGGAAGGCTTCCCTTCTTTCTCTATTTTAATAGCACATATGTTATAGGCTTGCTGTCAGGATAAAACCAATAATGCATAATTACTTTATATGTACCTACTTAGCTAGAGGCTCTTTAAAAAGGTTGAATTGAAAAAGACCATACTAGAAACATTTTTCTTCAGATAGAAATTACTTAATACTAACCTCTGCAGAAATGTAACACATTGCCTCAACAAACATAGAGTCGTTTAACATGTGTCACATAGGTGCAAAAGCTAGTTTGAGCATGTGGTAGCTTTGGCATGTAACAGGACACACAATAACTCTTAGTTCTCTTTTGTTTTAAGGTATTTGAAAAAAAAACTTTACCCTGCTTGTCTCAACATGTTAGTATCTGAGTATTGTAATTAGAGTTGGGATGTAATTAGGAGGATGGATACTTTACCAGAGAAAGTCAGTCTTCTACAGTGCTGTGGATTTCTATCCTGCATGTTTGCCCTTCTGGAGTTAAGACCTACTTTTGGTCAAAGAACTGAAACACAGCAATGCATAATGGAATGCAATAACTATAAATAAACTCCAGTAGTATAATGCTATATAATATGAAAAACAGAGTTTCCTTTTCCTCATGTGGAATTGTTTTCAATGCTGTATGATCCATTGTAACATGTGTCTTTAATATATTTAACATATATTAATATTTAATATATATTTAATATATTTGTCTTTGGAAATTGTGTCTGAATCTTGGAACTAGCTGAAATCTACTTCCAAAAGTAAAAAAAAGAGCCAGTTATGGTGAATATTGTAAAAGAACAAGTCATTTAATACATGACAAAATTAATGAGATTTTGGAAGTGGCACTGTGGCTCAAGTGGTAGAGCACTAGCCTTGAGCTGAAGAGCTCAGGGACTGTGCCTAAGCCCAAGGTTCAAGTCTCATGACTGAAAAAAAATTCAATGAGATTTTTTTCTTTCTTTGTATGTCTTGCAAAACACCTTTGAAAGAAACAATGCTTTTCTAATATTTTAAACAATTTTTCTCTAATCAAGTCAAGGTGATACAGCATATGTGTATGTAGCGCAGTTATCTTAAGAAAATATTTATGTATATCTAAACTTACTACAAATCGTTCTTGCTCTGAACTCCCCTAGATGTGTTTCTTCCAATTTCCTGCTTGCCTTATACATTTGTGATAGGTTAAATCACAAGATTTACAACTTTGCTTTTATACAATGGCCAGTGTTAATTCTAATTTGTTGGTGTCAATGTTATTCTGTTTGATGATTATTTTGCATAACATTACTGTCTTTCATATCACCTGACAATCAGCTACCTTCTTGACAGTGCTTATTTGGAAATTAAGCTGGGAAAATTTCTATAGTATCAACTATAATAGCTCTCTGAGATGACTGCAACAGTTAATTAGTAGTTGTTTTAGAATAACCTCATTCTTCAGAATAACCTTACAAAATATAGCTTTATGGTATGTATCCATGCAAGGCTCAAGTGGTAGAGTGCCTGCCCACCAACCACTAGGCTATGTGTTCAAACCCCAGAAACATACACACACACACACACACACACACACACACACACACACACACACACAGCTCTGTTTAATCAGATACTATGTCATTGCATATTTAATACTTTATAATGGATTCTAACATTTTTCAAGATTGACAGGAAAAATAATTTGACTTCTAAAGTTATTTTCTACCCCTCATAGATTTTAAAGCATAATTTTTTTATCAAAGAAGATTACATGGTATTCCTAAATTGATCAAAAGAAGAATACATTCCTAGATGATTATAATGTACTTAGTACAGAGTAATCAAATCCAGAAATAGAGTAGGATTAGAATCTATAAAAAAAATTAGATCCATTTACTTGCACAATTTTCAGATCCTCGTACTTATTTCATTGATATTTCCATTAGTCATTGTTTCATTTTAGCATACAAGTCCTCACTTATTGACAATTTTCTAATCGTGTTTAATTTAGCACTAAATGTGATTGCCAGCTACCAGAGACATAGGACTTTGCATTTAGTGCGTTGTTCACCTTCACTCCTCCCCAGGCAGTTTACAATGAATCAAAAACTGTGATATGTGTGGCAAGTTTATGAATAGTTCTTGTGTTTTGCCCTAATATGCATTTAAAGGTATACCCTTGGCATTTTATAAGAAAGGTGGAAACACACAAATAAATAGAATGAAAAAAAATTATAGGATCTTTAAAACCTAACACATTTCCTGGACACGCAAGCCATTCCTTCAGTGGTTAGAGATGGAAAAATTCTGCAGGACGAGAACTCTTAGGTGGAGGTAGACACATAAGCTAATATGTTGGGACACTTGGCTGTAGGCCCTGTAGAATCCTGTCAAAAGTGAAAGTGGGATTAGTGAAGCAATCCAACCCTTCCCCCATGTACTTTATGACTTAGGAGAATTGCCTGATAAACAATATACAAGGGTGTTTTTGGACTCTGTTGTTGAAAGCTTCTTCATTTTGAGAAAAAGAAGAGCTTCTTTTAAAGCTCTGAGAGCAATAGTTATAATGGAAATGACTAAGTCCGGACTGATACACATACACTTTCCCACAGTGCTTTTATGTTATTCATCATACAAGGAGAGGGAAATAGAAACAGAAAACAGCTTTTGCATTTACTACCAAAAAAAAAGACACTAAATGAACACTGTGTGTCACTTGAGTTCTTTGTTAGAAAATGAAAAAGCCAAGATGATGATGTGATTTTTGACACAATAGCATGTGGAAACTGTGAAAGCTGTCAAAATTAAAATGGAGGCACTGGTGTCCAAAAGCTAAGAAAAACAAATAAAGATGGGAGTTTACACACCCAAGAAAAAGGCACCTCATGCATCTGATAACAATGATCAGAAGATGAGGCTGGGGGTTGGCCTAGTGGTAGAGTGCTTGCCTAGAATGCAGGAAGACCCAGGTTCAATTCCTCAGTACTGTAAGGTTTGAAGAAAGGAAACTCCACACAGTTTAAGAGGTGAAGGCTGAGACAGAGAGAGGGTGAGGGGGGAGGGGGAAACAGACCTACAGCCACACAAGATGGAGTCAAGCTGAAGAAGGACTTATGACAGGAAGTGAGAGATTATATAGGGAGGAGGAGTGTGGCCACAGGGGAAGCAGATGTGACCTCAGAGGATGAAGAAACACTTCAGACTCGGTGACCTCTCACTGTTTCCAGACATGCCAGTTGCCAAGGTTACAGTCTGGGCAGGGATTTCCAGGGTACACAGGAGAACACCAAAGGAATTTCTCTCAGGCAGACCTAACAAGTACCACATACACAGAAAAAGACAGAAGTGGTGCTGTGACTCAAATGGTAGAGCCCTAGCCTTGAGCTCAAAGAAAGTGCTCAGGCCCTGAGCTCAAGTCCAAGGACTGGCAAAAAAAATCAGAAGATTCTGCCAGAACTATCACCATTCAAGAAGTGAATCATAACATCACAAAAACCAAATGAAACCAAACCAAAACAACCAGCAGCAAAACTACTTCTGCAAGGCTAATTGTGCCGGAACTGCTTGTCCAACTCAAGACATCCACCACCTGTGTCACTGACCCTAACTGAAAACGATGTCAAAACAACTTTGGGGAAAGCTCTTTAAAATTTTTAAAGCTCATGTTATTATTTGCTTATGTATTCCTTTCCTTCTGTAAGGCTCGTTACTGAATAAATTATCATTGAATAGTCTTTGCCTATTTGTTATGCAGGCTCGCAATGTACAGTGAAGCATTGTGTAACTCCAATGACCTTTTCTCTTAAAGATACAAATTTAGGGCTTAGTTTAACAGTTCGTTACTTAGAAATAAAGTCAAGGTAGAATGATATCATCAATCATTGCATAAAAATATCCTTATACTTAGTTTGGCGTCAAACTAAAGCAAACATCTGTTATCTATTTTGGGGGTCATAGTTGAACAGTACTTCAGTTGAGCAATGCTGCCCATAGTCTTTCATGAAGCTTTCTGGACCTTCAGTGAGATGAAGACCTGACTGGCCTAGAGAGTTAGCTTCAAGGATGGCACAGGTATATGGTTGGCAGGTTCGTATAGTGGTTGGCAGAAAGCCATACTGCTCAAATATCCTGCTGATATGGCCGTTAGTTTTCCTCAGAGCAAGTCATCTCTCAAGAATATGCAATGGTGCCAGCATTTCTCTTCTAATTTAGCTTCAGAAATGACAAATCATCACTTCACTATTCTATCAGCAAACAAGTTGGCTTTAGTTACCATGTAAGGATGTGAGTATCTCATATAGAAAGAAAAATTTAACTTGGAACTACCAGAAATGCTAACAGGTTCCTTGTAAATACTCTGCTTTAAAGCAGAAATTTGTTGGAGTTTGTTTTCAGTTGTCTGCCCACAGAACTCATTAATTTTATATCTACTAAAATTAACCTATTTAGTTGCCACCAAAAATTGTGAGGAGAGATATTGTTCCTTTTATTTGCAGGTCAAAAAATTATAGGATCAGATGGACAAAGTTAACTCATATAATTCATTAAGATTTGTAATTAATAAGTGATTGAGTCCAAATTTTACTACCATTCATTGGTTTCAAGTAACATATATCAGTAAATAAAACCAAGGTTGGGGCACTGTGGCTATTTAACTAATAAACTATATAGTGGGATAGAGTCAAGGGTTTATGTTTGGTTTTGGTCTTACTACTTAGGAATTCCTAGCAAATATAACAACTCCATTAGTCACTCACTTAGAACAGTTTCTAATGCCAAAGCTATAATTTTACTTCTCCATTGTTTTTTTGCCAAGTCCTGGGTCTTGAGCTCAGGGCCTGAGCACTGTCCCTTGGACTTTCTCAAGGCTAGAGCTCTACCACTTGAGCCTCAGCACCACTTCCGGCTTTTTTCCAAGTATGTGGTACGAGGAATTGAACCTGGGTCGTCGTGCATGCTAGGCAAGCACTCTACCACTGGGCCAAACTCCCGGCCCCCTTTTTCCAAATTTTGTTTTGCCTAATTTTTAGCATCTTAGACACCAAGTCATTTACTTAATTAAATTCATGAACAATAAATGGATAAATAAACAAATTTAGACAATTTAATCACACATCAAATTAATTGTTTGCTTTGGCAAGACTAGAACATTCTCTCTCTATAAGAAATTATTTAATTAATCATATCATTTGAGATAATCTACGTTATAGTACTATGACAAGAGCAAAATCCAGGATCCTGAAGCAATGCAAATGCATATCTTGCTTAAACCTGACTTGACAGTTTCACCAAGGTGCCCCTTGTCTTTGTACAGCAGGAACCAGGCTGCAGCACTCAAGTGTAATATGCTTCAGGTCCAAAGTTTGTGAGGTCTGTGGATTATGAAGTAATTAGATGAACTTTTGCTTCTTCTATTTTTTATTTTTATTTATTTATTTATTTTATTGTCGGTCGTGGGGCTTGAACTCTGGGCCCTGAGCACTGTCCCTGAGCTCTTCAGCTGAAAGCTACCACCCTACCCCTGGAGCCACAGTGCCACTTTCGGCTTGCTAGTGGTTATTTGGAGATAAGAATCTCACCGTCTTTAGTGCCCGGGTTGGCTTTGAACCGTGATCCGAAGATCTCAGCCTCCTGAGTAACTAGGATTACAGGTGTTTGCCACCATCCCGGCACACTTTTGATTTTTAAAGTCCAAATAAATTACAAATAGAAACTTAAATGTAAAGCCTTGAAATGGACCTTTATAATGGGAAGAACTAAACTGAATTTTAGTAGCTTTACTATGTATCCTCTTATGATCCAATGATTGAAAGTTCCAGGCAAAGGCATATGGTAAGTCATTCTCTCTCTGGCTCGCTCTCTCTCTCTCTCTCTCTCTCTCTCTCTCTCTCTCTCTCTCTCTCTCTCTCTCTCTCTCTTCCTCTCCTCTCTCTCTCTCTCTCCTTCTCTCTCTCTCTCTCTCTCTCTCTCTCTCTCTCTCTCTCTCTCTCTCTCTCTCTCTCTCTCTCTCTCTCTCTGTCTCTCTCTCTCTCTCTCCTCTCTCTCTCTTCTCTCTCTCTCTCTCTCTCCTCTCTCTCTCTCTCTCTCTCTCTCTCTCTCTCTCTCTCTCTCATTTATTTTCAGTCTGGAAGGGAAACAGCCCAGCTAATTTTAGTGTAGATTGGAAAGTGCAGTTCTAACACCTGTTTCTGAGAAGAGTTGGAAGTGTTTGGTAAGTACCAACGAAGATGAACACAATAGTCAAGAGGTAGTGGCAGGAGAGACCCAGGATTTAAATTCCCTGCATCATCTTGTAGGCCTTGTTGGCTTCACATGCATAAAACATCATTACCTACCTTTCAAGGGTCTCTGCTCACACATTGGCTGTCCTGGTTTTCCTCTCAAGTATACCCCAAAGACTGGTTTTGGCAATATTTGCTTCAGAATTTTAAACTTTTTAAACTTTTAGTTTCTTGTACTTTTAAAGTGACCAACTCTTCATCACACCAGGACATTCTTAGATAAAATAACATCTATTGTCAAAATACATGCCAATTGGAACAGCATCTTTTCAAGCGATATCGCCTGAGGCTTGCAAATTGCCTTACTTGCAAAATCTTGAAAATGTATCACTAAGAATACATTCTAGTCTTCCTATAATGTCCAGCCTCAAGTAGTGAATGTGATCTCTATGGGTAATGCTTGCAGGGTAGAGGTCTGAAATAACGAATGTGGTTTGGCTTAAGAAGAGACATGTTTATCTAAAGCTGGGATTTTGTTTGCTCAATATACATATATGTTCAGATTATTATTATTATTATTATTATTATTATTATTATTATTATTAAAGTCCTAGGGGCTTGAATTCTGGGCCTGAGCACTGCCCCTGAGCTCATTTTTGCTCCATTCTAGCACTTTACCACTTGAGCTGCAGTGCTACTACTGGCTTTTTCTGGTGGTTAGAGGTAAGAGTCTCATAGCATTTCCTATCAGGGCTGGTTTTGAACCATCGTCTTTATTGTAAAAGTGAGGAACAGGGGAATTACATTTACATAAGTAAGGTAATGAGTACATTACTTTTAAAATGCTGTAACCATCTCCCTCATTTTCTCCTGCTCATCATTTCCTCCTTCCCTTCCCCCAAGCTGTAAAGTTCATTTACAACGTGGAAATGCAGCATTGTTGCATCAGTGACTACTATTTTTGAATGCCAGAAGTGGCTACATTTTGTAATCACATTTTGGTGACACTCTACTGCATTATTTGAAGGCAAATCATCCCATTAATTTTAACACATATGTTCTGCATTTTGCAATCAGGTTGTGCTCTGATAAATCAAGTGTAAATTCAAAATGTGTTTGCTATCGTTACCCCACTGAACCACTGCCTAGCAACAGTGTTCTGAAGGAAACAAGTTGTATACACCAGGCTGGCATGGCTGACTGGGGACTCTGGCTCACTGCTATTATCTAGCATTTCAGAGGGCTATTGTACTGTATTTGGCTAGCCTGGGAAAGATCAAAATTCAAAGTATGGCTTATACTGAATGTGTATCACTTTTGTTAGAACATTGTAGTTCAACCATTGTAATTTGGGAACCTTTTTAAGTAAATAATTAATGTGTTCATGTCATCTCTCAAAGCAATTACAATAGACTATCTGTATTCTCTAATGTAATTTCTGTTACTCAACTTTCAAACATCTACTCTTAAAAAAGGAGCTGTGGCTTGGAAAATATTTGAAAGAACAACACTACCTTCAAATGTACTGATTTCTTATTAATGTACAAAGAAATGATTTACATGGATGGTACATGGCTATATTTCTCAGAATTTTATAAACCATAACTGTTCTATTGTGGGCATTGTACAGAATTCTCAGTCTGCTATCGTAAAAGCAAGATTTGGCCTGTATAATATCTGGAAAAGGGTAAAAAAGGGTATGTTTGCAAGGTATTGATTATGCTTTGTGCTCGGCACTGAGCTGCAGAGGGTGTTTAGTCCCTTGACCCTGCAAATTAGCTTTATGACAAAGATGGAACTTTCCTCATTTTCTTAGTGAAGAAGCTGGCATCTGTTAGGGATTTTAGATCGAAGTGTAAATAAGTGATATAGTATACCAGATTTATTCAGTAATGAAATAATAGGATTTCATTAATTACATTCTTTTGCATTCCTCCAGTTCTGAACTGGTAACTAACTAATGAGACATAAAATTAAGGGTAAGTAGAATGAGAAAATAATTCATTTCTAAATAATGTACTTAGAGGAGTTGATTTTATGTTTAGAAAAAGAAAATACAAAAAAGAAAGGAAAACAAATTTAGGAAAAGTAATGAAAATAATTTAATATATATTTAAATATAGTGATCCAAATATATCACATATGATATCATCTGATATAATACTATATAAAGAAATATACTCAGGAATATGCTTAATGTTGTTACTGGTTTACTTACACTTATTCCCTGAGAGTTGCACAACATAAAGCACTATTAAAAGTAGACTATATTCAGTTTTTGGAGCAATCACCCATTCTGATAAACAGTTTTGAGATTCCTAAAAAAACGAGTGCAGTGGCTCATGCCTGTAGTCCTAGGTACTCAGGAGGCTGAGGTCGGAGGATCAAGGTACAAAGCCAGCCCAGGCTCTAAAATCTGTGAGACTCTTATCTCCAATTTACCACCAGAAAAGCCGAAGTGGCACTGTTGCTCAAGGGCTAGAGGGATAGCCTTGAGCTGAAATGCTCAGGGACAGCACCCAGGCCCAGAATTCAAGCCTCATGACCCCCCTCAAAAAAATTAACTGTAGATCTACTCTACAATCGGACAATAATACTCTTGGGCATTTATCTACAACATTACAAATCAGGATACAGTAAATTTACTTGCACTGCCATGTTTATTGCGACACTATAATAGTAAATATTTACTATGTATATATTTACTATACAGAAAAACAGTTTAGAGGTCCTTCAATAGATGAATGGATCAAGAAAATATGGTATATATACACAATGAAATTTTGCTCATCCATTAGGAAGAATGATATAATATCATTTACAAATAAAGAAATGGACCTGAAAAAAATTATGCTAACTGAATTAGGTCAAGGCCATAGAGATTAAGGATATGTATTTTCTTTCATATATGAAAGCTGCAACTAATTTATAAATGTACAAGTAAGCACATGGGGTTGTTTGCTAGTGTACACAAATACATTAACAAAGATTGATATTTTGGGAGAGAATTGAAGCAGTAAAATTTCTTAGAAAACTTGACTCACAGGCAACACAGTGAATACCATGACACTGGCACCTGAAACTTGTCAGTGGAAATCAAAAGAAAGAGAAAGGAAGAGAAGAATGGTAGGAGAATTCAGTTATCATACTCAATACATATCTTATGAAATTAAGAAATTTGAGGGGACGGATTGAGTTAGGAGAGTCAGGGAAAGGATTGACACTGATCAAGGTATCTTGTAGTCATACTCTGATTTATGGATGGTGGTAACTCCTTTGTACAAGTTCTTAAAGATAAGACATGTACAATTTTTAAACAAATAATTAGAATTAAAATGTGTTAGGGAAAACATTGTCTGTATTTGATAACAGATGATCTATAACAATTTTTTGAAAGTACATATGGATCCCTCATCTATAATTGGGATTTTTTCAACTGTATTTATGCTACTCATATTTCCTGTCTCATTTTCCTTTATTTTTGTTCATAGCTATATATCAGTGTAACTTCTAAAACATGATTATTAGTATCACTCATTTGGGCAACTGATTTTCATTCAAGTTGCCTAAACATGGCTATCATCCTTCAAATCAGGATGGTTTGATGCAGGTGGATATATCCCTTTAAATAACTATTTCCTGTGTAACCTCAGAAACAATGTTTGCTAAATGAAGTAATAAAGATACAGAAACATCCAGACAGGATGAAGCCTCTTCACAATTCACACTGATATTACATATTTCGGTGTGGTAGAAAAGAATAGGTACGTACATTAACTTATTAAGGATATCTTGAATAATATTAAATGCATTAAATTTGTAATATCACTTTGTTTCTCTTTTACAATGTTTGCAGAAAAAGATATATGGTAAAAATCATTTCAGACAACTGTTTATTGAAAAAAATCAGACAGCACAGTTGTTGCATTGATAATGTTTATTCAGTATTTCATAACGCAGAGATACATATCCATTTAATAACTAGTTAGATATGGAAAAACACAAGTGTGAAAGAAATTATTTATGTCAAGTTTGAGGTATGATACCTATATGAATCTTAGCACATTACTAAATTAAGTCATTTATTCATTTTTGAAAATCCATTTTCTAGGATTCCAACAGATGTGTAGTGGATGGTTTTAAATGGAAATGCATATTAAATTAATTCAAACTATTAAGATGCAATGCAATTTTTCTAAAAATGGAGATGACTGGATGGAGTGGCAATCTCAGTGTGTTCTTTAGGAAATAGGATTTTTCAAATTGATCAAGGAGGTTAGGAACCAAGTCTTGTTATTTGCTAGACATTTTTCTTAGAGTTCCTTCAGCGTTCCCTCATGTAATCTATTAGGTGATATTATGAGATAGGCATTGTTATAATGCTTACCTTACAACTATGAGCAAAGTATCTCAGATAAGCACAATGCAGTGTGTAAGAATAGCACAAATATGGTAGAGATGCAGACAATCTCAACTTTTTTTTAACTCACTATTCCTCCACTCAGAATATACGAAATATCCTGTATCTTTGTAATCTTGTATTCCTTCTTCTACATGAGTTGATTTCACCTAGTGCCTAATTTGCTTTCTTTTGTGTCCACAGAAAGAATACTTACTCCTTTGTTTTGCTTATCAATTGGCTCTACCTATTTGGCTAGTTGTTGACAGAGACTGGTCTCTTCCCTGTGACTATAACTTGCTTTTCTTACAAGTGGAACCTGTTATGTGCTCTGGTTATAGAGATAGGTCATTTGAGGGCAGAATGTGGAAGAAGGAACATAAAATATGAAGATATAGTTTTGAGCAGGCTACCATTTCAGAAGAGTGCGATCTTGGTTTACCAGAGACAAAGAAAGTTTTTTCAGAGGCTGGATGGTCATAATACACCCTGGAAGGGTTATATGTGGAGAAAGAAAGGTCCTCACTGGTTTCTCCCTATCTCTTCCCTGTGGAAAGCTTTAAATGATTTAGGTGTTACCCTTTCTGTCAAAAACAGGGTACCGTTTCCTCTGATCCCCAAAGTAGTATAGAGAAAGCTTTATTTCATAGTTTGCTATTTTTGTTACTCATGGACTTTAGGGATGCTAATTTAATGTATAATTTGGATTTTTTAAATATCTCTTTAGCCATGGACTGGTGGCTCCCACCACTTACAATCCTAGCTGCTCATGATGTTGAGATTTGAGGATTATGGTTCAAAGACAGCCCAGGCAGGAGAGTGCCCATGAGATTCTTGTATCAAATTAACCACCAGCAGGATACTGTCTAGTTCCTGAATTCAAACCCTACATTCAGTCCCCGCAATTCCTTTAAATATCCCTAAAATTTAATTACTAAATTATTCCAACCCTTGAGTTGCATATTCACCTTCTCCTGGTCCCAGGGTCCCTAGACCAGCTCATGTTGTCAAATTTCTGCTTGTTCACCATTTAGATAGGTTCACCAAGTAAGGGTTTCCTTATGTGCTTAGGTCTGCACAAAGCCTATTACTGTTTTTGAAAAAAAAAGATCGATGATCCATGCCATATTACATGCCACTTACTTCCACATTGTATAGAATAGAAAACATTGGGAAAAATCATATGTTGCTTCACTTCTATCTAGATTCTATCATAATCATATTTTGATAAAGATAATATTTTGGCTGATAGAACTTGATTTTAAGTATAGGTACAATACTGTGGTGATGTCCATCTAAGTCTTTTACAAATGATATGTAACTTTATTTTAAAAAAAATATATTTTTTGGTGGGTCATGGCCTTGAACTTGGCCTGGGTGCTGTCCCTGAGCTCTTCAGCTCAAGGCTACCACCCTTCCCTTGAGCCAAGTACCACTTCCCATTTTCTAGAGATTAATTGGAGATAAGAGTCTCAGGTCCATTTTTACCTGAGCTGGCTTTGAACCTTGATCCTCAAATCTCAGCCTCCTGAGTGGCTAGGATTACAGGTGTGAGCCACCATGCCCAGATAAAATTTATATTATTTTTACTTTGTGTCTTTGTGCATCTCCTCTAAAGTAACATGATGTCTTTAGGTAATTTATTAAGAATATACCTTTATTGCTCACTGCTGTGGAGATTCAGGAATCCAGTGTCTAGCTGGCTCAGTGTCTAAAGAGGGTCCCTTCTCTGCTTTAAAATGGCACCATGAACTCCATAAAGGGAGGAAAAGGAGATTAATTCTTAGGAAAAGGAGACTTATTCTTCATATGAGCTTCAATCTCATTCATGGTGGTCTGTAGGACCCTTTTATAAAGCTCCTATTATTACAACAGGAGCAATTAAGCTTTAACACGGATTTGGGGAGAACTATTTAGACTGAAGTTTAAGTATTATATTTTTATTATTCATTATTATTGATACTTTATTTAAAACAAAAGTTTGTTTTACTAAGAGAGTTTTTAATAATTAGGAATACACATACATGAAAATTGCATGTTGGCCAGAAAATGGCCATGGTTCCAAATATCATTACAATATTATTACAGGTAAATTAACTTGTGTGAAACACTCTAAGTTCTCCCTGTCACTGTATTAACTGCACTGAGTACGAGGCAGTTATAACCTGATGGAAAAGTGATTTGAAGCAGTCAACTGAAAAACATAATTTGTTTAAAACTTAAACTTTAATTGTTTGGGAGTTGGCATTGAGAATATGGTATATTAGATAATGAACAGATGCAGATTTAAATGAGTGACTAAGAACATATGTTAAAAATTCAGAAATATAAGCTAGATCATTGAAAAATTTTAATGGATTGGGACACATCATTGACTTTGGGTAACAAAAATGAGATGAACAAGATATGACGATGAAATACATAAAAATACTGGCAGTAACAATCCTGTTTCCCTTATGCTAACTAATGTCACTAGTTCATATGTTTTTGCAGACTAGCAGATATGCCTAAAAATTATGGTGATTGATTATTTGTTAGGATCCAGAGAACATGTATTTTCTATACAAATTGAGGTAATAGAAGGAATGGCAGTAAAATGGATTCATCTCAAACTCACCTTCCATTTTTGTGTTATGAAAGAGAAAATTATTAAGGCATATGAGAAATTGGCTACAAAATTTTAGAACAGGACAAACTAAATCAGATTATGACCATGGCAAAAAGAAAGCAGTAAAATAATTTGTTCTGTCAGAGACAGCAAGAAAATATAGAACAAAAATTTATAAGAGCTGTTACTGACAACCTGTTATCTCTTGGGTATGTTTTATGTTTTCTAATTTTTTAAATGAGTTATATTTTTGGTTATAAATTGCTATTTATTCTAAGACAATGCATTGTTTTTACTCATAAAATGTCTACTCTGATTAAAATACTTTGTTCACTGATAATCACCACTGATTAATCAAAATAAGTTAGCAAAGTTAAATTGGCTCACATGCATCATCTCTTTTTTCTCATTCACATTTACAGAAATTAGGGCACAAAATAAGCTGATAAATTGTCTTCAATTTGCTTGATTTTTTAAAACAGGATTTAAATCAAGGTATTAGATAAAACTTTATTTATTATTTTCTGGAGAAATATTTCCAGGTTTCTGTATGATTCAAGGTACATAGTAAAGGTAGTACCATTTAGTAAGATTCCCCATCAGTAAAGAACTTCTGATTTCAAAAAAAAAAATTTGTATCCATTGTATTATAAAATAAAGGCATAGTGTACTCATAATGTAAGAGAGAACAATGATATACACTTAACTTCATTAGCAAGAAATGAATCTTTATTGTAAATAGTCCTGGGAAAAATATAAAGACTACACATGATTGTGACTAAATATCCCATGTTTTTCCTAATTTTTAATATATTAAAATGTTTAGGGGATAATATTGTTTATTCTCTCAGTCATGTTCATTTGTAAAACAATGTTTTTATTTTACTGTTACAATTTATTACCAGCTTCCCCACATTGTCATTTACAGTAAAATAAAGCTATCATACTTTACCACTGATGAATTTGTACCCAAGCGTGTGCACTGTACCAAGGCTCATCCAGAAGATGAATGATGCATTATACACCAAGTGCCACCTTTGCTTCTCAGCATCCGTACAATATTGGTAAGGATTCTATATAACTATTTTAGGCAAAAGAAAGTCTTCACAATTATTTCCATTTAAATCCCAATTGTCTTACCACAGCTTTGAAAGATTCTTTTTAAAGATCAATTTTTTAGAGAAAGCATTAACACTAAACCATTAAGCAATTTATAGAAAAAGAAATTAATGATCCACCTCGGAGGAGGCATCTCAGAAGCAGCTTTGTGGTAGAAGTAGAATAACAACATGAGAAACATTGTCTTCAGCAGTATTTCTAAATCTGTTTCCTAGTCCCTTTTTTTGTTCTAGTTCTGGAGTGTGAACTCAGGTCCTGAGCACTGTCCTTGGGCTTTCTCAAGGCTGGGCCCTAGCACTTTGAGCCACAGCACCACTCCACTCCTGGCTTTTTCTCAGTATGTAATATTGAGGAATTGTAATATCGGCCATTGTGCATGCTAGGCAAGCACTCTACTACCACTAGGCCTAACTCCTGGACCCTACTAGCCCCTAACTTTAAAAACTGGAAATAAAACATGCAGTGAAAATACAAATCCCTTCATGCTGCTCAAATTGATTATGGAATGAAAAACCTAGATCACAGAATTTACTGAAACTAAAGATGTTGGAATCCTGTATGTTCTAGTATCTCCAAGAGCAGAGTATTGCTCTCTGAATTTTGGGAACTGAAAAAAGATTCATTGTCATCAGTTTCATGCACCTGGAGTTTCTTGATCTTGGGTTGACTAAAGGATGACTTTTGAAGTAGGGAAAAATATATGTAAAACGCATACCCTATCTCCTTGAAAATTGTTTTTTAGACTGGTAAATTTGTTCTTCTCTCATAAGAAAGCTAGCCTTTAGAGTTTATTCATATATATTTATTATCTATATGTGTACATATATGCATACATATATGTGTATAAATATACTCCTGTTATAATAAATACTATAAATAGCTCGAACTTCTTGAAATTTTACTATCTATTCTACTCTTCACCTATGTTTTTAGTTAATCCTCAGAGAATTTTTCTTGTAAACCATTTTTTTCCCCAACTACATGTGAATATAACACAGAATTTATAAGGTGCCAGTGACCTAGCCTTAGATCCACAGCTGATGACAATATGTAGTTTGTGCTCAACTCACTTTTACCTACTTCACTTCATGGTAAATAGTCAGTTATGAAATAACTTACGTCCTGACCTATTCAGCACTTTAACTGAGTGTCAGAAGTTGTCTGGCAAACTTCCTGCTCAATTAATTTCAATGTGGGTTATGATTGTTGACTCCACTGCCATTATGCCACCTTGTCTCTGGAGATCTTTCCCCTCAGTATTGTGAGATCTCACCTTTCATGTCTATTAGTCTTAATGACCATGTATACTTTTTTTCCTTCTTTTCTTTCTGGGATAAAGCTGAAGATTTTATTATGGAGGCTCACTTAAGTACTTAGGAGCATCCTACTGCTTCCTTCACGCAACTTGTGACTCTATTGTTGGATAAGAGCCATTGTAATCCCAATGTAGCTGAATCAACCCAGCTGTGGAACTAAAATGGGAATTTTTCATACACGTTGGCACACACAACCACACACATGCACACATCACTTAGGAGAGTACTTATTATATGATATATGAAATTTTTTAACAAAATGACATATGAAATTTTTTCAAAGTAAATGCTAGTAGGTCAATTATTATATTCTAAGGCCTTTTCCCCTTGCTTCCCTCACAATGGGACTTTGTGTTTTTCCTTTTTGCTACACATAACAGCGCCATTTAGTCTTTACAAGATAACAACCATTCTTTCATCACTTACATTTCCATCTCTAGTTCAGGAATGATGGAAGTAAATAATACTGTGTTCAGTTAAATGGTAAAACTTGAAAGAAAAATAAAACATGTAAAAACTAGCACATCGAATATTCATGAGCCAAGGCATTTGGCTAGGCTGCTGATATTAGCATTTTTCAATGATCACAGAAATCTCAAGCCAAAAGAAACAAACAAAAACCCTTTAATGCAAATTGAAGAATTCCATTCAGTCAGATCCAATAAACTTAACATTGGCAGGCAGAGTTGAGATCTTTTGGAGGATTCTAGGGAATGGGGTAGATTGAGAACTGCGCACACAACTGTGACAATTGTATTTGCGGAAATTCTGTCACACTATTACTTCTTTCAGTCTTAACCTAATATTCTACTCATTCAAGTCCACATGGTTAATAGTATCCTAAGTTCTCAAATAACCAATGCCAACAAACTTAAACAAAACTATACAGGGAAAATCTATATGAGGAAAAAGATCAGGAATAAATGACGTGTTTTTCTTTGTGCTGTGGCTAATTTCAGCACAAATACTATCCAATGGTTTTCTGTAGCACAGGAATGATATAATTCATTAAGATTTATTGTATATCAAAATATGTAAAAACTTCAGGTTTCCATTTATGTAAATGTTTTGAGTTTCCAATACAAATAGGTGTGGAGACATACAATGCAAGTGATTTGCTTGCCTAATTCAAATAATGAGTCTCTGGTTTTGTCAAATTTAATACCCAACCTTAGCCAGAACTAACGTGTTCTTTATCCCAGGATTGGAAAATAACATCTAAAGGATTAGTTCAATACATGCATTACAACCAACTTGGTAAAAAGAAGTCAGGGAAATCATAAATATATGAAGCAAGTGATAAGTATGTATTTTTAAACTCCTAAGTTATCCTAAGTTGTTTATGTGTGAATAAATAGCGATGAAATAGGTACCTAATACTCTGACATACCTGATTCACCTAAGTCATTTTGCAGACATGTAGTAAACAGGATATTCTTCATAAAATGATTTCCTACTCACCTCCTCAATCTAACAGTGTTTATCTGCAGCCTGGGAACACCTTGTATACTATCTGGCCATCTTCCTTTTGTTTCTTTAATTAATGATATTACTGCTGTATCTCATATCATCTATACAGAATCAATCCTGGATAATGGTTCTGTATTTTTAATTGCTTAGAAATCAATCATTGGATTGTTAGAATTTTTGGCTTTAGTGTTAATAAATCATAGTATTGTTTCTGTTCTTTCATGTGCTTGTTACTCAAATCATAATCCATACATTAACACCTGTGAATTTTGTCTTCTGGACTGAGCTATGGAAATGTTAGAAAGTTAAAAAAAAAAAAGCTGGGGCCGGGAGTTTGGCCTAGTGGTTAAAGTGCTTGCCTAGCATTCATGAAGACCCGGGTTCAATTCCTCGGTACCACATACATAGAAAAAAGCCGGAAGTGGTACTGAGGCTCAAGTGGTAGAGCTCTAGCCTTGAGAAAGTCCAAGGCCAGTGTTCAGGCCCTGAGCTCAAGCCCAGGACTGGCAAAAAAAAAAAAAAAAGCTGGCAGATCACACTGCTGCTTTCTATTTTCGTCTCTTCTCACATCAGAGGTCTCTGTCTATTATGCTGAAAGGACAGCTGTACATCTATAGTCATGTTTCTCATCTAAAAGTTCAACTGTGGCTCATCATGGAACTTCTCTATAAAGTGTTTACCATTACCTCTTCATAGAATTTTAAGTATTTACATATAGTGTATTGTAAAACACTTTGTCTACTTTCTCTTACGTTTCCATTGTCTGCAACTACAAAGATTTAAACCCTTGTCCGGTAAGAAGGATGGTCCTACAGCTTCACCAGCTATTTGAGGGAAATTCTGTGAAGTTCTAAACGCTAAGCTGGAAGCTAATTATATAAGTATATATATATATATATATATATACTAGTAATAAATAGTTATTTAAATACACACATATATAAATATATATGTTTTAACCCCTTAGATCTTCCAATTCTATTGTAATAGAATCAGTGTGATGTGTTAAGTCATAGCATATCAAAATAGACAACTGGTTTAAAAGACTAACAATAGTGAAACACTAGAAGAACACCATCTTATAGTTACTTGATTCACACATTATTTTCTGAATTTCATTTTCTTGGATTTGTAATCTATAAGATAAATATAAGGGAGTCCATGTTATTGTTAATTCTGCTTTTTTAATGAAAGAAAGTGTGGGGATAAAGTCTCCATCCCTGATTGTATGGTTGCATGGGTGAGAACTCAGGTAAAACCCAAGTTGGGGAGTTATGCTTGTGGAAATCTGTATCACCTTGACATAGAACCCATGGAATATGACTGCTGTATAACTAAAACTATTAAGTAAAAGACTAACATGATTTCTAAATAATACTCAAATTTTTCTGTTGCTGTTTGATCTAGTCTTAGAAATGCTTATTTTAGTTAAGGTTGACAGTGATCCAAAATTTTTTTCTTACTCATGTCTTTCTCTATGAAGTCTCTGGGCCTGGTCAGTGGAGAGAGATTGCATTGGTTCTGAAAAAGCAGTTCTGAACATAAGAAATTGTAACAAACTTCTTGGTATTTTATAAAAAAAACTACTGATAGGAAAACATTAATTAATTTTGTTTTTGCTTTTTTTGCTTCATTCTTTTTTTTATTGTAATTAGTAAAAGGGTTACATGATATTTGCCAGATAGAAGGTGCATTAATTCACATACATTGATACCCTTTCACATGTCTTGTTACCCATTAGCCCCCCACCTCCCCCACCCATTAATTAATTTTGACTGCTGCTCTAACCTGGGCTCCCCAATCACATCTTTTGACCAAGAATTCCAGGAAGTTGTACAAAGATAATAAATAAAATAAGACAAATATAATTAAAAATAATTGGGAGAAGCTAAGGAGACAACACCTAAAATAGAATTCTGATGAAGTCACATATAAATGAATTAGTTTAGCTTAAAATCCTTTTGTAGTAATTTGTTCCTTCAAAAATTTAATTATAGGGATGCCTGAGATCAGCCATCGAGTCCAATTCAATAATAAAGATGGAGTGTAGCAGTCTGTTTCCCATGGAATTTCATATGAAATACCAAGTATTGATGAAAATTGTGTGACAGTGAGTAGCATATTATTTCTCTCTATGTATAACTTTTATGATACTCATTTGAATTTTCTAGATTCCATGATCTTCTTCTGTCTAGATTTATAATCTTAATGGCTTAAAATCTTAAAGCTGAAAAGGGTTTAAGAATGTCATTTTCAAAGGAGTGATTGGACCATCTCTGTAGAACTGATTTATTAAGATACAAGTAAACACTGTGAGATGGTATGCTAGTAGACACACATATATTAACCAAAATATGGTAGGTAATATGGAATACTCATATGATGAAATTACTTAGAAGGGCTAATTCCAGTTCAACAAAATAAACAGCATGAAATTGATTCTGCAAAGGAGGTATGTGGAGGGGAAGTAGATAGACAAACTGCTGTATATGTGATAACTACTTTGTATAGCAACCTAATATAATAAACATGTTATTAAAAATTATATACTCTTTGGGGCCAGAGTTTGGCCTAGTGGGAGAGTGCTTGCCTGATATGCAGGAGGACCAGGGTTCAATTCCTTGGTACCACATACATAGAAAAGTCAGAAGTAATACTATGGCTCAAGTGCTAGAATGCTAGCCTTGAGAAAGACCAAGGACAGTGCTCAGGCCCCGAGTTCAAGCCCCAGGACAGGCAAATAAAAGTTATATATTCTTCCGGATGGTCTAAGAAAATCTTAGGATATTATGTGAACCCTAAACTAGAAATCTATTCTACCACACATCTTATCTCAAAGTACAGTGCTTATGTTTTCCTTGAAAAACTTAAGATTGAATCAGGATGCATTATCTTCTACAATTACTGTAAAATGTAGCCAATTATTGACTATTGGTGAAATATGAATTAATAAATACAGGAATAGGTCATATAAATTATGACCAATTATGACATAAGGTCATATAAATTATGTTAAAGTAATTGTAAATAGCCAGGTGCCATGAGCTCATACCTGTAGTCCTAGCTACTCAAGAGGCTGGTATCTGAGAATTGTGATTTGAAACCAGTCCAAGTAACTAGTCCCAGGCCCTACCTTTAAGCCCCAGGACTGATAAAAGAAAAAATAACAAAATAACAAGATGAATTATTATTATTACTAAAGCTTGAACTTAGGGCTTGAGTGCTGTCCTTGGGCTTTCTCAAGGCTAACACTCTATCACGTGAGCAACAGCACTACTTCTAGCTTTTTCTGTGTATTTGGTACCAAGGAATGTAACCCAGGGCTTCATGCATGCTAGGCAAGCACTCTACCACTAGGCTATACTCCCAACCCAAGAACAAGATGACTTATATGTAATTAATATATTGTTAGGTACTATTTGTTAGCTAACATGTGCAATCTTAACAAGTGTTTACTAAGTTAAACTTATACTTAATACATATGCTTAATTTAGTGTAGGCTATTTGGAATATGATTTTAATCCAAGTCTTTTTTTTTAACATTTCCCAGGGAGAAAGGGAATTCTTTTGCCCAAAATCATAACATGTCATATTTTTGATGATGGCTATACTGACTGGAGTGAGATGGAGTCTTAATGTTGTTTCAATGTGAATTTCTTTTATGGACAAGGTTTAATGTTTAGTTATGTATTTATTATTCATATCTACAACTTATGTTTGTGATTATATATGTGAAAAATACCTAATACACAGTTAATGATATTGTAAATTAGTGCAGCCACTAGGGAAGCCAGTCTAGAGATTCCTCAAAACCTAAATATAAAAATCTATAATCCAGTGATACCACTCTTGGACATTTACTTAAAAGATTGCAAGTCAAGTTGTAGTAAAGCACATATATACTCACATATATTATTTCACTTTTACTACAGTTAAGCTGTAGAAAACAGCTCAGATATCATGCAACTGAGGAATGGATTAAAGAAATATAGAACTTATATTTACCGTGGAATATTAGTCATCATCAGTAAAAAAAACATTTTGTCATTTTCAGGGAAATGAATGAACCTGGAAAATTAATATATTTGTATGAAGTGAAGGAATCCAGGCTCAGTCAGTTAGGCAAAGGTTGCGTATTTCTTTCACATGTGAATGTAACTAAAATGTAAATCCATATAGAACCTCACACACACACACACACACATACACACACACACACACACATGCATACACCATCAAACTGACAAATATATACATAATAAGGCTGACAAAATATGGTACAAACAGAACTAAAATTCTATGGTGTAATCCTTTTGAGTTAACAGGTTACCAAAATGAGCATCAAGAATCTGAAGCATATTTTGCTATGAAGGCTAAAATAAAGGATATTTCTAATATTCTTCCATTGTCATATGTGAAAATGCAACTAGGAAATTGAAGATGCATGTGCATGAGGATGGGAGAGATGGATAGGGTAGAGAATAATGGAAGTAGTGACTCTGATAAATATGCCTTATACCCTTGCATGAATAAGTTAAATTGAAAACCTCTTGCACAACTATTTGAAGAGAATTTACAATACCATGATAGTAGTAGTAGTTATGATCAAAATATAGGCTTTCTTTAAAATCTTGATTGAATTTTATTCAGTGGACTTGAAGTAATGGACTAATTATTAATTACATGCTATATTATATATTAATTATATGTTAAACAAACAATAAAATTATGTAAATTATGAACTATATAACATATATGGTAATAGCAATTATTTTTTTGCCAGTCCTGGGATTGAGCTCAAGGCCTGAGCACTGCCCTTGGACATTCTCAAGGCTAGAGCTCTACCACTTGAGCCTCAGCACCACTTCCGGCTTTTTTCTATGTATGTGGTACGGAGGAATTGAACCTGGGTCTTTGTGCATGCTAGGCAAGCACTCTACAGCTAGGCCAAACTCCTGCCCCGGTAACAGCAATTCTTAAATGATATGAACCTGGGGACATTTGGGAATGAACCTTTGGCCCTGTCACCTCACTTTTAATGTAAACAAATATTGTTTTCACCATGATAACTTAGTTATTTGATCGTCACCATATCTGGGAACACGGATGAATACCAGTGGTTCTTTGGTTGTATATTACTCCGTGACAGAAACTGTCATCTCAGACATAGTTCTATAAGCTGACCCATCAAGGCCAGTCTCAATCTCAGCCTTGATGTTTGAATTCATACTGGTTTATTGGGAATAATATGTTCCATGTCTGTTTTTTATCACAGACAAAAAAGTGAAGCTGAAAAATCAAATATGCCTGACTCACCTAGATATAGTTTACATGCATCTTTGCCAAGGATATGACAGACTCTAAATTCTGAAAACAGATTTGCCAGCTGCTTGAATGTTTGGCATATAAAGCCTTAGGCTGTCTTTCTGATAAACAAAACACAATATCACTTCATCAGGCAATGTCAGGAAGTCTAATCAAGAGTTGACTGTAAGCCAATCGTTGCCATCAGTTTTGTTGATGTACCATTAATGGGGGCTAAGACTATATTAAGTATTCATTTCTGTGAGTTCTCTAAGCCCTTTTTTTATCTTCAAGTTAGGTCAGTCAGATCAGCATCACGTTCCTGAGTGAAATTAGCTTAGTTTCTTTCGGAAATGCTTTCAGGGATATGTGATTTAATGTTGCACTCCCAATTTGTATAGAGGGTCAATACATATTTCCCTAAACTCTTCTTCCCTAGGACTTGAAAAGTAGTGAAGACATTATTTATTGTGTAACCTAAAGTCTCTCATCTAAGTTTTAAAGAGAAAAACTACATTTTGTGTTGGATGGAAAATGTGTTTTGCTTGACAAACTTGTAAAATTTTGTTTATGAGACTTTGGTACCACTTATGATTTTAATATACAAATAAACAAGCATACTAAGATAAAATCTTCAAAATGAAAGCTCTTTTGTCACTATATGGAAGAGCTTTTCTATAGAAAAGGCTTCACTCATAGTCATAAACACTGATTTGAATATGAGTTCTTTACTTACTCCATCTTTCAGGGACATGGAACTTTGCTAAAATCAAAATGGCTACTGAGGCCTCAAAATTATGTCCATTGACCCCTCTTCCTATAGATTACATAGAGGCAGTGGAGCTTTATGTTGAACCTTCTGACTGGAAAGTCACTGTCTTCATTTAGCTCATCTCAGAGCACTCTAAATATTATCTGGAGCCTTGGAAAAACTTACTTGGGCTCTCTGTTTCAGTTGCTTATCTTTAAGTGTCCTTCCCAGGATTCTGGTAAAAAAATGCACACACAAATATTTCTATTAAAATACTTAACACAACAGCTAGCGTATAAGATTTAGGTGCTTTATAGTTTGATGCATTTCATATAGGAGTAGAGTAGGTGGTGTTGATGATAATGGTGGTGATTATGTGAACAATAACATCTTCAATGTTATGCCTTGCAGAAGAAAATGCTCTTCCTTCACACTGTCTTGATGCACCCCTGGGCTGCATCATAGCTTTTTGTGCAGCAAGTATTCATGCTTCAGAAGTTGAAAAGAGTATCTTAGAAAGAATGAGGCTCTTGGTGCTGGTGGCTCATGTCTGTGATCCTAGGTACACAGGAAGCTGAGATATGAGGCTTGTGTTTCAGAGTCAGCCTGAAAAGGAAAGTGTGTGAGACCCTTGTATCCAATTATCTACTGTAAAAGCTGGAGGTAAAACTAACTCAAGTGATAGAGTGTAGCTTTGAGCACAGAAGCCCAGGTCTTAAGTTCAAGTCCCATGGTCAACACAAAAGAAGAAGGAAGCAAGGAAGGAAGGAAGGAAAGGAGGGAGAAAAGAAAAAGAAAGAAAAGCAAGAAGAGGGGAAGAAATGAAAGGAGAAAGAGAAAGAAGATTCCTCAGAAGTGATTTTGAACTACATTTTAGGAAGAAGTGTGCAAGTGATAAAAAGGTTTTCTAAATCTGGAAATAAGATAGATAGCTGAGGTAGTCTTCTTTGGCTTACTTGCTACTACTAAAAATCTTTTAAAAAGAAGTTAATTTTAGTGAAGAGATTAACCAAGTTCAATATTTATTATTGAGGAAAAAAGACAAATAGCACTCTTTCATGTCCATGCTTGGTCCACTCTGCATCGTAAGGCTAGACGTCCACCTAGGAGATTTGTTCCATCTCCACACAGAACAGCACAGTGTGTGTTACCTTCACTATTGATTCTTAACATTTTGGTCTCAAGGTGTTTACACTTAAAATTATTGAAGATATTAAAGATATATCCTCTGATATTTACATTATTAGAAATTGATATAAAACTTCAAAATAGAATATTTTATATATGTATCTGTATTACATATTTAATATGGTCATTTTTACAAAAATATCTGTGCTTTTCAAGGCAAAGATACTGAGTAGTGAGATTATTTTCTGCTTTTTATATTTCTTTAATGTCTAGTTTAATATAAAAATTTAATTTACATACTGCTTTTGCTTATAGTCAGTTGTGATGTGTGGTTTTGATTGTGGACAAAGAAATTCCATATGTTTAGAGATTTAGATTTAGAGATTTTTAGACTTAGAGTTTGAAAAGTAGGATTTTAATAGATTTTCAAACTTTGTGTATCCTTTTTCACATTATTTCAAAACTGTATAAATGACCATATCTTAAAGATATTCTCAGAAAGGAAAATTAATTTTTCATACCCAATGAAACTAAATGAAAATCACTAAAATGCTTTTGGGTGTTCCACTATACTTGAAAAGTATTGGTCCACTGAATTATGTAGTCCCTGAAAATGTTGAAACATTGTATTATACATTATTAAACAGTAATATTATTAATGTCATTAGAAAAGTTTGTATTATGGAGCTGTCAAACTGTGGCAGATACAAGTTTCCCAAATTCTAGCTTTCTCTTGAAAGCTCAAATTTTATCCTTGCCAATAAATAATGGCAGTTGCTTCCTTGCTTACTATATTCAATTTTGAGACTATGTCTATCAAATTACCCACATCTAAATAACTATCATTATATGTCCATGTTTTTTTTTCAAGTAAACTTAAATGCTTAAACGAGAAAAGTAAATTAGTTCAGCTTGCAAGATCTGGCAGTTACATGAGGGCGGTTTTGTGTGTGTGTGTTTGTGTGTGTGTGTGTGTGTGTGTGTGTGTGTGTGTGTGAGATAACACTTGCATTTTGGCAAAGGTGATTTCTTTCTTTAAAACTCAGGCACTGAGGCCTGCGAGGAAATAAAATGAATAGTCTTTGCAGAATCATTTAGACATAGTAAGGTGAACTGACACTTTTGTTGTAGATATGTATCAGAGATGAGCATAAAGACTGCTAATTTTATCAAGGTAAGCATGTCAATGCCCTCAACTGGTTTTAATTCCTTTATGATGGAAATCCACATCATTTTTTCCTGAATATTTGAAATATCTACTTCATTTTTGTTGCTTCAGATCCCTGGGCACAACAGTTTAGTAGAATTTCTTACTCCTGTCTGGCTATAACTTAATGCCCATTGGTCAAATTTTTCATGTCCATATTTTTTCCTACCTTGTTCTAGCCTCTGGTAAACCCATTTTATTCACAACTTCTATGAGATCAAGTAATTATGTTCTACTTTTTTTTTGCCAGTCTAGGCTTTAGCTCAGGGCCTGAGCACTGTCCTTGGACTTTTTGAAGGCTAGAGCTCTAGCACTTGAGCCTCAGCACCACTTCCAGCTTTTTTTTTTTTTTTCTATGTATGTGGTACTGAAGAGTCGAACCTGGGTCTTCGTGCATGCTAGGCAAGCATTCTACCACTAGGCCAAACTCCCGGCCCCTATGTTCCACTTTTAAGTGAAAGCATGTGCTAATTTGCCTGGCTTACTTCACATAATGTAAAGCTATTGAGTCCTATTCAATTCATTTTAAATAACATGATTTCCATCTTTTTAAATGACTGACTAGTACTCCTTTACATATGTGTGTGTGTGTGTGTGTGTGTGTGTATTTAGATGCGCCATATTTTATTTATCCATTCTTCACTTGATGGACATTTCAGTTGTTTCATTTCTTAGTTATTGAAAGTGCAGATCTCGTTGACATATTTATTTTCCTTTGAATGTCTATTCAGTTGTGGATTGCTGGATCCTATTGTAGTTGTGTTTTTAACTTTTGGAGTATTTTTGATAGTGTTTTCTATAATGGAAACTTACATTTCCATAATTTTTTTCTTTTTTGTCCACATCCTTACCTACACATTCTATCCTCAATCCTTCAGAGAACAGGCATTTTCATTAGAGTGACAAGACATGTCACTGAGGTTTGGGTTTTCATTTCTCTGATAATTAGGGATGTCCACACATTTCAGCATATACTTGCTAGACATTTGTTTTCCTTTGACCAATTTCTGTTTAGATCTATCACATTTTAGATAAATTTATTATTATTATTATTATTCCAGCTGATTTGTTTGGTTTCCTTTCAAATTCTGGAATTCCTCTGTCTGGCAGATTGTGTAAGTTATATAGTTAGCAACCTTCTACAGGCTGTCCTTTCACTCTAGTGACTGTTTCCTTGGCACTGAATAAAAATACTAATTTTTCTTAAAAACAAAACGTCAACTGCACAAATAGAAAGCTACTGTTCATGTTCAAGAGGCTGTAGAACTGACAGTTTTCACATGTCAGTGAGAAACAATCTAAAGCTTTGTCACTCAAGGTTTTACCGTCAGCCAACAGCTTCAGCAGAATTTGAGAATCCATTAGAATTTAGTCTTGGGCTTCAAAAAAAATATTAGCTTGGTCTGTGTGGCTTGTGTAGTTAGTTGTAAACCTAACTACTTGGATTGTAGAGATTAGGATCATGGGTAATGGCCAGCCTGGGCAAAAGTTCATGAGACCACCCAATTGCAGTTGGTGACAATTGTATGCATCTATCTTCTAGATACACAGAAGGATGAGATGGACAGAAGTATTGTTCCAGGCAGACCTAATTTCAGCAGAAATAAAACAGGGCATGGTGGAGTGCACGCCTGATACACTGTCACGGGGAAGGAGAAACAAGAGGGCTTCAAGTGAGGTAAGCCTGGGCTAAAAGTGTAACCTTGTCTCAAAAATAACTACAACAAAAAAAGGCTGGAGGCAAGCTCAAGAGTACCTTCTAAGCAAGTGCTGTGCCCTGTGTTCAGATCCCAGTAGTACAGCCAAGAAAGAAAATACCAGGTTATTTATATATACAGTACAGGAAGGTTTGAGAAGCAGCAGAATAGACTTCAGTCCAGACACATATTTTCCTTCAGCGAATTCAATTAAGCTACAAAAAGTCAAGGCTCAGAATTTTCTGACATAATTTGCAAGGTATGGGAGTTTTCCAGACCACATGCAGGACATCTGCTTTTGATAACCAGTTTTTTACAGTATTTCAGTCCCCAGGATATTATATTTTGTTTGACATGTGACTTCTTTTTTCTTGGAACAGACAGGGCAGGAGCTGCTCCTTCAGGAAAGGATGACATTTCTCTTTGTGTGTTAATACTTGTTATAGGGAAAATATTTATTATTGGAGTAGCTGAAAAGAATGAGAATCTCTTATGAGCATTTTCAATAGCTGAAAGTTCCCATTGCACCTACTGTCTTTATTTTACCCTTTAAAAATGTTTTGTAGCCAGGAGTTAATATGCCTGTAATCCTAGCTACTAAGGAGGCTGAGATCTGAGGCCCAGGCACAAAAGGACCTGAACTCTTATCTCCAATTAACCTCTCGAAAATGGGGAGTTCAAGCTCCATGACCCACAAAAAAGATTTTATAAATCCATCTTTGAATCTACTACAACTGCTACTTATTTCTATTCCCCTTCCCCAACCTCTTTCCCTCCTTCCTTCTATTTGCCCTCTCTCTTTCACATACATACACACATAAACATGCACACACACAGAGTTCCCATGAACAGTTGCTTCTTAGATCACTATGGAGTGGTTTACCTGTACTGAACTGTCTCACAAATTAGTTTGTTGAGTATAGCCTGATGTCCTGCTATGCACCATAGTAGTAAACAGTTGGATATCTTAGAGAGAATTTTTTTCAGTAACTTTTTTAGATCTGAATTAAATTTTCCCCAGAAGTGAACTGTGAGACACTGAGATGTGGTGGAAATCTCTCCTGTCAGCAGTAATGTTCAATTTTGACATATATATTTACTTAGTGAAAGCATTTGTCTATTGCTAACACCACCAACAACCTGTCAAATTGGAAACAAAATGTTCTTTTTTATCTTTATAAATTACTGTGATCAAAAGTCCGTTCAGTAGAAGTTGCTAGCAATACCACTTTATTTGTAGATTCTCAAGTAACTCACACTGGCATAATCATTGTGATGGATCTTTCTCCTCACTGTTCATTTGTCTTCTATTTTTGTTGAAAAATCCTAGTTTAGGGCAGATATTTGCACCTGTGGCCTTTTCATCATTTATTTGCACCCTGAACATATGTGTAAACTTAGTTGTATTATTGTTTTCTTTGATGTTAGAGGTACTTTCTGCTATTCACACATTACCTGACATACATAAATCAAAATAATAGTTCTTCCAGTACCCATTGGTCTAGCTTGTTTTTGGAAACCCTAATCATCTTTTGGTTCCTTCCAGATGTTCTTAACAACCCTTTGCCAAAATTTGTTCAAATAAAAATGGAAGAATAACGGAAGTTGCTGCAAATTTTTCTAGAACATTTAGGAGAATTAAAAAAATAGTTTTAACACTATTATTTCTGAAATGATACAGTCATTAAATACTGGTACAATGGGATATTAGTTAATAAAGATAGGCATCTTTTAGCTCACACAATATTCGTTGTTCATGACAGGGTTACTTAGAGTGTGATATATATAATGGTCTACGACTCATTGGCTTTTCAGTGGTTACGTATTTAAAAGCTTTATCTTTCCATAGCTAAAAGGTAAATATAAATAGATGGCATTAGTTTACAACTCATGACACATCTTCTGTTAACAAAACTGATGACTTTAGGCAATTGCCATTGACAAGACAAAACTTACCAAACTTCCCGACAAAAGTACTATCTGTAGAATAATCTTAAACATTTTGTCAATCACACAATTTATGATTTACATTAAAATTTGCATCAATGTGCAAGTAAAAGTTGTATTAATGCCACACTAGTGCATTTATATGAATTAGTTTTAAAAATTGAGATGACTTAGTTATTAATGTTATATTTTTAGACAATAAATTTCTCTCCTGAAGCAATTCGCCGAGTAGAGGCAAATTTATAAACCGGTACAACTACCAATAACCTAGTGAAACGGTTACAGTGAAATTTTTACTTGGTAAGTTAAGTCCTGCAAAATTTAGTTTGTAACCTTGATATGCAGTAAGTCAGGATGTGACTTGGAGAAGATAGAGTCTTTAAAGAGATAATATCAACTAGGTCATGTGGGTGTGGCCTCAGATCTGACTCAGTACCATAAAGAGATGAAGTTTGGTCACAAAGTGTGGTTCTACACAGAAAGAAGATAGAGCAGAAGCAAGAGAGCAGTCATCTGCAAGATGAATCTCAGAGGAAACCAGTTCTGCTGGTTTCTTTTCTTTTTTTTGCCAGTCCTGGGGTTGAGCTCAGGGCCTGAGCACTATCCTTAGATTTTCTCAAGGCTAGAGCTCTACCACTTGAGCCTCAGCACCACTTCCAGCTTTTTTCTATGTATGTGGTACCGAGGAATTGAACCCGGGTCTTCGTGCATGCTAGGCAAGTACTCTACCAATAGGCCAAACTCCTGGCCCCGGTAGTTTTATTTATTTATTTAGTTAAGTATCTTAAAGCAGCACAATATGGATGCCTTTAAATTTAAATTCCCACCAGCAACCTCAGTACTGATCTTTTCTCCACATTCTTGTCAACACTTGGTATTGCTTGTCTTTTTGACACCAGTTACTCTGACAAGTGTGAGAAGATAGTTCCCTGAGCCACAGCACACATTCCCTGATGATTAGTCAGGCTGATCTTTTCATAGAGCTGCTGGCTATTTTTGTGCCTTTAGAAAAAATGTCCATTCAGGTAACTTGTCAGTTTTTCTTTGGGTTGTTTCAGTTTTTGCTATTACATAACAACAGTTTTTATTTAGGATATTAACCCTTTGGTAGATGATGTATAAATATTTTTCCCTACTTAAGTTTCCTTTCCGTTTGATTGTTTAGTTTGAAGTACAAAAGCCTGAAAGTTTGATGTAGTCTTACTGTTCTATTTCTGGCTCTGTTGCCTGAGATTTTGGGTTGACCTTTAGAAAGTAATTGGTCAAGGTCAGGCAAGGAGTTTTACTTTCAGGACTTACATATAGATTTTTTTTAATCCAGTGAAATGGATATTTGTGTTTGTAGTAATTGATCTGTGTATCGACATATAAAATTAAAATGAGACCAGTATATATCATATACTATCATATATTGAGGCTAATCCATGCCATCATCCTTAGAAGATTTGCAAGACACAATGCGCTTGATGGTAAACATTTTTATAAAGAGAAGAATATTCCTCGTTAATCATAAAATATCTACATTCTAGAAAAATTTTTGGAAATACAACCTAGAGTAATGAAAACAAAATAAAAGATTTACTCAGGTATCACAGAATTAACTTAGTTGACTCTTAGTTTCTTAAGCAACTCGTGAGAGGAGAGGAAAATGATAAACAGCCCTTATGGGAAAAAGTACTACTGACAAACTAGGAATTGTTAATTATTATTATTATTGCTATTGTTATTATTTTGGTAGTACTAGAGTTTGATCTCAGGGATTTACACTTGGAAAGCAGGTACTATACCACTTAGACCACACACACAGTTTAGATGCTTACTATTGTAGGAGTCAAAGTCAGAACTTAAGAATCTGGAGACTAGTTGAGATTCTCTCAGAGAATGATTGCTTACAGATAATGACAACAATTCAAGCAAGCATGGTTCTAGGCTTTCTGAAGAGCATGTTGAAACTACAAAGAACATTGCCATACACTGAAAGGTGGACAAAAATGTAATACTTGTCCTGCAAGGAAAACATGAGCAATGGTGGTTGACAAAACCTGCAGAAGTATTACCTATGTTTTCTTCACAGTTTATCGGTGGTCTAGGGTTGACCACTGCTGTGTTATGTGCTAAGATTTTTATTAATGCTCTTAGAGTGAACATTGAAGGAAAGCCTGTCTATTTGTGATGCCTAGTCTAATCCATCAAAGCTCAGGCATGTTGTACTACTGTCAGCTATGATTTGTTCTTTTCATTTTCTTGCCACTGAATTCTGATAAATTCATTTAATGTGACCCAGAATGGGGCAAATATATAGCAGTGCCACCGTAGCTTAAATTTTTTTTTTCCAATAGGCCACCGGCTTACAAAATGACTAGAACCTAGTAGGCATGCATGGTCCATTCAGGGAATTATGGCAAACTTCTAGGACTCTAAGAGCTGTGCTCTTGTTAATAAAGAATCAAAACATTTGTTGAGTGTGTTTCTTTAAAACAAAATTACCTCATTTTGGTACAGGTTTGGAAAATGAGGATGTAGTTCTGCTACATCATAGTTTTCTCATCCTTGAATATCTGTCTATGTACGTCCCTCTAGTTGATTAAGGTAAGTCTTGTCAACCTCCTCGAAAGTATTTCCCTTTATTTTTAAGGTGAAACCACGAGGCAGCATGAAATATACAAGCTCTATTTGTCTTTATCTATATTTGTCAGTTTAAGTGAACAGTGGCCTTTGATATATCTCATGTGGTTTCTGTTCTAGTCCCTGAAAAAGATTTGATATTAAAATCTTACTACACAACTAGACTATAGAGTTAAATTATGTTTTAACTGGCTGTGTGACATTATGAAAATCTCCCTCTCGATGTATTTTTACCAGATTAAAACACCTAGATAGCATTGATCATTCAGAATATTTAAAAATTATCCTCTTGAGTTATTGACTGTTCTTTTTCTGCATGGAAGATACTATACAATCTATTCTATTCAATACTATATTCATCTGATGAACTGGCTAAATTAGAGATAAATTCTAATTGATATCTTATCTCTAGATTTTCTTATCTCCTCTCTAAATGTTAAAGTTTTATGTAACAAGGGCTTCCTTTCCTCATAAACGAATGAAACATTCTAAAATTTTATAATTTAATGAGTCAATTATATGAAACATTTCTGTTTCTAAGCTAGATATTCTTTGGCTATTTTTTAGAATCTAATATTTTAAAATTTATATGTAATTCAGAATTACCTAAACATTCTTTCAATTACTTATTATTATGTTCTTGTCAAATGAAAGATTAAGATCATTACGTATAAATATAGGTATTTATGTGTATGTATATGCATGCATATATATTTGTATTTTTATTTCTATTCTATAAACAATTGTTTTCAGAACTACTCAGCCAATGTTGGTGTATATCTGTAGTTATATCGTGTGAATCAGTCTTAATTTTTTCATATATTACTTACAGTACACTAAGAGAAGCATGTCATTAGTCATGCTATCTTAGTTTTCTCAAATAATTTCAGTATTTATTTCTTTTTACTTGTTTCAAGTTTTTGTTCATTTGGAAATTAAGGAGGAATACACCTGAATTTTCTCCTCACAGGCTACATACATCATGCACTCTCTTTAGAGAATGGTTCCAATTTCAGTAACTTCAGTTATACTGTCATACAGAAGAATTGCCATCCAAAAATTGTTTAAGTTATCATATTACTACATGAAGAAATAGCTAGAAAAATAACGGAGAAAAAATCCATTCCATAAAATGAACCAATGTGTATCAGTAATGGCATTTTTACTTTACAAAGTTTCTTTGCATATAACAAATCTACACCAGAAATCTGTAAAATACAGGAATGTATATAAATCTAGAAGTATGTATGGGCATATGTGTATTTAAGATTACTTTTTGCTGGTTATATATTTTCCTTGCTAGTTTGGTATTTGTTTATATATATATGTATATATATATATCCTTTAGCTGATTAATATAAATCTTATCGTCTAATTGTCTAAAAGTGTTTTCTTTTTAAAAAAACTTCAACCACTGAGCCACCTCAAACATATATGCTGTATGTGTATATGTATATGTATGTTATCAGTTTACAAAAAATAATAGTCTTTGATTAACTCATACAATTTTAAATTATTCACTAAAATATCTTCATATTAAGAATGCCCTATTAAGGGCATTTCCATACAATAGAAAAGTACACTATATATATATACTTATGTGTATGAATATGTCTTCATGTATATATTTATCTACCTATATATTTATATATGCCACACAAGCATTAGACACATGTCATTTATGCATCTCATATCTTATCCTTTTTATGAAAATGTGAAAGTAGAAGAACAAATTATGAGAAAATTCACATAGAATAGCAAGAGATTACCAGACTCTGACATAGTTAATATAAATTAAAGTAAACAAGAACATTTCCCATAGCATAAATGATAGAATTACCAATTTCTCATTCAGAAAAATCTACCTTGTTATTTTGCATCATTTTCTTTACTTATGACTGACATTGATATTCCTTTTAGTTACATGTAAGAAAATACCCAGAAAAAGAGAAGTTTAGATTGGACCTTTTTCTAGTCTTCACAACTTCACATTATATGTATTGTATCTGGGTAGTAGAACTTAACAGAGGTATCACATTTTAATATTGGTGATCCATTAAATGAATTCATTAGATCAACATGATATAAATTATAAAAAGTATAATGTATTTTCCCTGGATATTTTTCCTCTCAAATAGAATCCAGTAATTAGGACAGACTGATGTCTTTGAAATTGTCACTGGAAAAATCAAATGTATTCCATTATGTATGGATGTTCCAGTTCTTGGCATTCATAGCTCCTTAGAGAACTCACAGAACAGTGACCATTTTGCCACATCTTAATAGACATAAGTTAACAACATCCATATTTGCTAGATTCTATGTGCTGTGTCTAGATTTGCAAAATTCTAAATGTTTAACAAAATAGATTAATAAGTCATAATTTCTATCTTCTATCAGATCATTTAAAGGAGGAGTGCTTATACTAGCTGGGTTTCTTCTTCTATTTTTTTTTTCTTTCCTGGATATGTCAGAAATATTTGGACACAGAACAGGTGATTAGTTCATGTCTCTGTAGCTTTGGATGCATAGATATCTATAATTAGATGCAATTAATGAGAGCCCACAGGTTTTCCCTGCTGTTTTAGCTTTCAATGAGAGGCAGGGCAAAGTTGGGCACTCGCTAAGATCAAGGTACTCACTGGTTCAGAAAGGAGATGCATTATTTAAGTTATTTAGCATATCTTCAGAGAGACTGTTGGTTTAGTTTCCTCCGGGGCCCTGTGATGAGAGAACCATGTAAATAGTTGCCAAGGAGGGGATGGCATGTGCGGTTCCATGTGGTGAGCTGCATCCCAGCATGAATGCCTCGCCTGCCCATGCTGTTAGGATGTCAGGATGTTTCAGTTATGGTATTCAGTTTCTCTGGAATTAATATTCTCCAAAGAGTGTTTAAAAACATTAGCCTTAATTCTTAGCAGCACTTTCTCTTGCCACACATTGAATATTGGTTTATTTCGCTGCTTATTTTACAATTGTGTTGTTTCATTTTAGATAAAAATTCGCACATCCCACAGATGTGGCCATCTCTCCATACTGATTCAAATATCTTCCTATTTCTAATTTATTATTAATAAGAGACAATCTAAAAATCTCCTTTCATGAATGAACTTCTTTCTTTTTTTGGCGGGCTAGTCCTGGGCCTTGAACTCAGGGCCTGTCCTTCGGCTTTCTCAAGGCTAGAGCTTTACCACTTTGGTACCACTGCCGGCTTTTTTTCTTTTTTCTCTCTTTCTTTTCCTTTTTTTGCAGGGAAGGTGGGGTCATGGGGCTTGAACTCTGGCCTGGGCACCGTCCCTGAGCCCTTCAGCTCAAGGCTACCGCCCTACCCTTCAGCCACAGCCCCATTTCCCATTTTCTAGTGATTAATTGGAGATGGCTTTGTATTGTCCGGGCTGGCTTTGAACCATGATCCTCAGATTTCAGCCTCCTGAAATTTAGGAATACACACATGAGCCACCGCGCCTGGCATTTTCGGCTTTTTTCTATGTATGTGGTACGAAGGAATCGAACCCAAGTCTTTGTGCATGCTAGGAAAGTCTATCACTAGGCCAAATTCCCGGCCCCCTGAACTTCTTTCATTTTAAAAATTTTATTGTTGGGGTGTTGTACAGAGAGGTTACAGTTACACTCCTTAGGTAGTGGGTACGTATTTCTTGAACATTGTTACCCCTTCCCATGTTTTTCCTCCCAATTATCCTCCCTCTCCCCTCCCACTCATCTTGTTTTTTCCTTTACCTTCCCTTTTTCAAATAAACAAATAAATGTATGTACGATATTCCAAGTACCAAAGCCCTCCTATTTCTAATTTATTATTAATAAGAGACAACCTAAACTCTCCTTTGACAAATGAGCTTCTTTTACTTTTAATTGTAACACTTTTGTTTTGTTTTCTGGTCTGTAAGTCCATGTGGCTTGTGAGGAGTGGAGAGCTCACTTACATCTTGCAATACGGATAATATTATCCATATCCAATTTTTCCACTTTTTGTAGAGCCAATCTGATTCCAGAATATTGCAGCTGAAAACTAGTCTTGTTCATATAAGCACAAAAGCTTAGTGGTAAGTCTAGAGGACGAGAGGGTTATGGTTGTTTCATGATGAAGATAAGCCACCTTAAAATGAGTAGGTCAAATTCTGGAATAAAATTCCAGTCAGAAACAGAGGACTCCAGTTAGTTTGATGAAGCCATCACTTGCATTTTTGGAAAGAATTAAAGAAACAAAGAGGGATAGTAAAACACATTGTGGCTATGAACTATAGGACCCAGCCCCAATCTTGGGCCTGTGAAAGGAGAGCAGAGGTGGGAATAGGGATTAAACACAATCTGCTGCTGTCTGCGTGTCTCACTAACAAAAGGTACGCTCTCATAGTTAAATTCTATTGAGTCAACGGGTCTATGTTTTCTCTTAAGCTCCTAGTACAGAAGATCCATGAAGGTATTTTGTAGATGTGATCAGAATCTTCAAGTACAGCAGCTGGCCCTTGATATTGTGGTTGTATCATATAATATGTTGAAGACCTTAAGAAAAACAACAACAACAAAAATAAAACTATGCTTTTCAGGAGAAAAGCATAAGAAGAAAGTCTACAATTTAAAAACCCTACTTGAGCTTCTCATCACTTCTGCTGAAGCCCAAAGCCATGTGTTAATGTATCTCTCTATTTCTCTTTTTCTCTCTACATATATCCATCTCTCTATCTCTCCATGCCAATCCATCCATCTGTTTATTGTATATACCTACCATTTTATATTAGTAGGCTGTCTTTCTGGAGCATTGACTGATGCAATATTAAAAACATATTTCCTATAGATGTTCTTCTCATTAAAGGCAAGAGCATATGCTAGTGTGATGCAAACTATCTGTGTTAATTGCAATTAACACATAATGTATCATAAACTGGTTTATACAATGGGTATACAACAATGGATGCTGTGATATATCTTTTAAAAATGATGACACATTGTGTACACATTTATTTGGTTATTTGAAATAGGGAAGGGAAGGGGAAAATCCAGATGACTGGCAAGGGAATGGGGAGAGGAAAATTGGGAGAAAATTATGGGAAGGAGTATCAATGTTCAAGAGGTAATATGCCCACTACCTGATAAATATAAATGTAACCCTTTTATATACTACCCTGACATTAAAATACAATTGAAAAAATAAACAAATATATAAATAATAAGGTTGAACTTTAAAATAAAATAAAAAAGAATGAAAATTCTTGAAAACTAGGAAAAGGAGGAAAATGTAACCTTATATTCCTGTTTTTTAAATTATGGCATAAATATACATTCCACATTAAACACTCTTCTTATTATGGTATATTAACACAGATCTATAGAAAGGTACATTTTTTGCTTTCTCTTACTAAAATATGGTTTAAATCATATAATAGTCTCCCTGTGTGTTTCTGTCTGTCTTTGTCTTTCTTATCCTACCTATCATTCTAAAAAGTCTATTTTAACCTTGCATGGAAAGATCAGGTATAAGTGTTTTAGCCAGTAACCCCAGTTAATTCCCCAAATGACAGAGTCAAACTCCAAATTCTTTTTTTTTAATTTTTTTATTGTAATTAGTAAAAGGGTTACATGATATTTGCCAGATAGAAGGTGCATTAATTCACATACATTGATACCCTTTCACATGTCTTGGTACCCATTTCCCTCCCCCCAAACTCCAAATTCTTATGTGAATGAAGTTCAAATGGTTCTATCTCAACAGCTTGCATGGCTTCAAGTGTGTCCCAGGCCCCATAATTATGAAGCAGAGATAACCCATCCACAGTGTGCCCTTTGAATTTGGGGGTTGCAGAAAATCTAAGAGATAATAAGTACTTATTATTATTTTAAGCCAAAACATTTTAGGACAGTTTGTTATTCGCCATATGTAATGACTATAACGACTCACTGACACATTATGATAATTTTATAAGCTGTAGGCATAGCCAAGATTTTTCATGTAGCTTTGTGGCTAATTTTTGCCCCCGAGTTTTGCTTTGTTTACTGTTTGTGTCCATTCAAAAAGGCATTAGTTTTCTGGGACTGATTCATGTTCCAGAGAAACTCTTGCAGTAGAAATCCACACATTGGTTATGATGGAGATAGATACCGCAACCACAGAAACTGTCTCAGTGTGCAGAGATATGGAATGTAGCCAATGGCATATCTTCACATATTCATCTCATCTTTGGAATTACAGAAATTCCAAAGCCTGTATCAAAAGTTCTCAGTAAAAGAAATAGAGATATTATGAAAATCACCACATACTTTGACTATGACTCTCAACATAATATTTGATTTATAGAGCACCTTGTACATTAGTATATTGTTTATTATGTTACTATTGTTCATTAGTATTACATTATACATCTTTGGTTATCATTGGGGTTAAGGATTTTTTTCATTTATTATACTGATTTTATACCAGTCACATTACCTTTTCATTACAATACCATTTAAAAAATCATACAATGATATTATAGTCTAATCTTTGCCTCTTTAATTTAATTATTATTCTTTTTTATTAAGATTGGTAAATGTGTCTATCTCTCTCTGATGTAGCCACCACACTCACAGAGTATGTTTAAAATTAAGTCCTATGCATTCTTTTTAGAAATTGTCTTTAGAATACCTGAAAATGTGAGGTGACAGCGTATTTTTACTGTTATTAAAAGCCAAGTTATTTTAGTAAAGTTCGGGAATAGCTATTTAAATCCACCAAAGGCACATCTTACTGAAGTCTTGAAAATGTAGTTAGCAAGGAGAAAAAAGAGAACTTGTGGTAATTAAGATATAAGAAGTCCATGCCTATGGTTAGAACATTTCATATACTATATCATGAAGACTTACAGTTTTATAGAATGACATAGATTTAGAAATAAAAGATATTTGGGAAATAAGATGGATGGTTTGGCCCCTTTGAATAGTCACAATAAAAATGAGCATATTAAAGGTCCTGAGAAGTTTTACAGTTTAAAAAAGTTGTTTAATATTGGTTGCTACTTGTGTTTTGGGGGCCAGTACTGGCATTTGAACTCAGAGTTTCACCTTTTCTCCTACAGCTGGCACTGTCACCACTTTAGTCAGCTGGAGAGCTGGCCCCCAGGGGAGGGGTTTCTGATAGGAGACTCACAGTCTCCCCAGTTGGCATTGAGCTGGCCAGTGGCATCCTAGTAAGGTGTCTCTCTGTCTGTGTGTGGCAGTCTCAACTCTTCTACCTGATTTTACCCCCATCCCCATCCACATCCCCACCCCAATGTGGCTGTTCAGGTTTGTTGCTATCCCATTCTGGGAGGAGATCAGCATGCCAATTCTGAAATCTTCCCTTATTTCTGATCTTGTCTTCCCACAGCGTAGTAGTTTCTTCTTTACTAGAATGAGTCTCTGTCTGTTTATAGTTTAATTGATATGAATCTCTTAAGGTGAAGTATGTGTTGGGATCCCAAATCTCTGTTTAATCAGACACAACTAGGGAATTTACCTGTGGCAATGTTTCTGTCTTCCTGGATGTCCTGAAATCCCATTTTTTTTTAGAGAAAGATATTTTGTCTAAGCATTTTAGAAGACAGCAGTTTTCAATCCTTTCCTCATGTGTTTTATTAATTGTAAAATAGAGATTATATCCACAACAGTACTATCACTTCAAGAATAAAACACTGAAAGACATTATCTGTACAATCAAGATGGGTAGCTGGATGACTTAAAAATACATTTTCATACAGCAGTAAGTGGTGCTGCCTAATCACAGGCTATTTGACTAGGGAGCTAATGTGTTAAATCTAAACAGTATTCTGTGATCTGATATTATCTTTTAAGAAAAAAAAAGCAGCTATAAACTGAATTGTTCATTTTGCCCAATGAATTTATTTATTCATTTGCCCAATAAAACATATGTGTAACTATTTACTCCATTTCCATGTCATTGCTTCTTAATCTTGGGTACTCATTAAATTTTTTGCCAGTCCTGGGCCTTGAACTCAGGGTCTGAGTACTATTCTTGGGCTTTCTCAAGGCTAGAGTTCTACCACTTGAGCTACAGCACCACTTCCAGCTTTTTCTATGTATGTGGTACCAAGGAATCAAATCCAGGTCTTTGTGCCTGCTAGGCAAGAACTCTACCACTAGGCCCCTCATTAAACTTTTTAAGTGCCTAGTTTCTAGAATACATCTATTACAGAAGAATCTCAGGGTATTGTGGAGTCGAGTCTAAGAAATTACGATCTTGTAAAGTTTTCTCTATGGTTTCATTGTACAGTTGTGATTGGAAACAACTGGTTTAGAACTTGGGTTTGCCAAATGTCAATTTACATTTTCCACTTTTTACACACAGAAAAAAATGCTCCATTTAAATTTCCTTGTACACTTTTTTTTGGCAATCCTGGGGTTTGAACTCAGGGCCTTGGGCTTTGTGCAAGACTAGCACTCTGCCAACTGAGCCACAGCAGTACTTCTAGCTTTTTCTGTGTATGTGGTACTGAGAAATCGAATCCAGAACTTCATGCAAGCTGGGCAAGCACTCTAGCGTTAGACCACACTCCTCTTTGTACACTTTTAAATGTTGTTTTACAAGTGATTCTTTCTTTCTTTCTTTCTTTCTTTCTTTCTTTCTTTCTTTCTTTCTTTCTTTTCTACAGTGAAGACTTAAAAAACAACTTTCATCCAAATATTCCCTTGCTTGAAAAACAGAAAAGCAAGCACATCGGTGGCAAAAATTTCCCTCAATTCTTAAAAATCACAATTCACCTGGAGTTTCATCTGGGTCGAAGTTCTTAAGCAGGAGACAGAAATAACACCTTAAAGGACCAGCAGGCAGTGTTATGTTCATTCTAACCTAAAGGTTGTATAGATCCCACTTTAGAAAGGCCTCTTTTGGTGGGAACTCTCCCATGATGGCGTGAGGGACCCTGACTCCTTGCCTGCAAGGTGATACAGAGTAGCTGTGTGGCTCTGTTAACATGCGTGGGAAATAGACAAATCCACAGTTGTGCTTCAATGGCGTGAAGCTGAACTGCATAACCAAATCCAAATACCTCTGAAGTCGCCACAGGAGAGAAGAGGCTCTCCACTTGGAGCCAGGGAATCAACCCTGGCTCTCCATTTGTGCCTTCCTCCAGCCTCTCTATTGAAGGACACCCAAAGGAAAAGCACAAGGACACAGTGGAAAGACCACCACGGCAGCACAACAATGATTACCAGATCAAACATTCTGCTAAATCACAGAAACCGCCAAAGGGTTATACTAAAATAGCTACAGGCTCCTAGCAGCTTGAACTGGGGAGTCCAGACACAGGCAAGGTTCACATTGATTAGCCTGAATCAAAAAAGAACAAGAAACTTTTATTTTTAAGTGTTTATTGCACTGATGTTGCCGAGTGTGAGTTTCAATCTTCAAACGCTGGGCAATTTCAAATTCTGCTACAATGAATCAGGCACAAATTTTAAACATCATTCTGCTGTCACTTCATACATTTTTTTTTTGTAGAGTGGATATGCACATTAGCAATTACAAGTATTAGAAAGATTCATTACTTTGCAAACATAAATCAAAATCAGCTAAAGAACACAATACAGTAAGAACAAGCAGAGAGCTGCTTCTGTGACAGCCATTACCCTTTGCTATTCACAGCTGAATACAGAAATACAACTTCATAAATGCAAAGCTGCAAAATTCTGAACACTTCAGTGATGAGACTTTAGAGCTGAAAGTTGGAAAAGAATGTAAAATAACAAATAAGGTAAAATAAACTTCAGTGAATGTCACAAAAATAAAACCAATAGGAAAATATACAACCCTCGTCCTCATTGCAAGTTGACATTAGCTCATGAGAATGTAAAGAATAACTCCATATCTTAGCTTTCCCTCACAGCAGCTCCAGTGCTAAAGCTAGGGAAACAAATATGTGTTCACCCAAGATCAATTTCATAACAGCTTTCCTCACAGAATCTATTTTACTCTTACTGGTTTTGTGGACACTTCTCATTTAATTCAGGGAACGATTGGATATCATGTGCAGCCTTCACTAGCAGACAAGTTTGTGAAGGGGGTCAACCATCCTCTATGAAGTCTGTGATTTAGTTGTAACCCACTGGCAGATCAGCAAGGTCCACATGTGTCCACGTTTCCACATAGAGTTTCCTCCCAGGTCTTTTGGAACCATTGTAATGTCCTCAGTGACATCGAGTTCACTCTTCAGAGTCAAAAACAACCTGAGTTGCCTTGACCTTGAGATCAGCATAGGCTTTCAACAGGAAGGCCCTGCTGAGCTGAAAACTCTGCCTGACTAGCACAGGGTAGAAAAAAATCCCAAGGTACATTAGCATTCCTGCTTTCACCGGGATCTGAAGCTTTATCGCCTCTTGTTTACATTTCCCTTTAGATAGATAATTCCCCCCATGCCTTGTACAGCAATATCCCACCCCAAGGGTAGCTGCTGGGCCTGTCTTTCAGCACCTAGTGCACGGAACAGCCGCTTTGATCATTCTGTACCTATGTGATTGTTTCTTTATTCTTTGGCACATCTCCATGGAGCCACATCTTCACATTGGGGTAGTTCTTGAAGAAGAAGAGTACGGTGTTGGATGCTCTGGTAGACACAGTAGAGCCTGTCCTCCACCAGCTTGGGGACAGGGCGGGAGATTCTAAAAATCTAGTTATAGATTTGGTTTCTAGATTGAAATAACCTTCCCTCCCTCCCTCCCTCCCTCCCTCCCTCCCTCCCTCCCTCCCTCCCTCCCTTCCTTCCTTCCTTCCTTCCTTTTTCTTTCCCTACTCTCCTTTTCTTTCTCTCTATATTTTTCCTTTTCCTTTTATTTTTGTTTTCTCTCCTTCCCTCTCCCTTCCTCTCTTCCACCCTCCCTCTCCTACTTCCTTCCTTCTTTCCTTTTCAATCTGAAAGCATATGCTATATGTTTGATATAGTAGATGCATAGAAGACATTGTGATCAGAGGCATTTTTAATCAAGTTGACATATGCTCACTGATTTCCGAAGCATCAGTTTTGAGAATGTGGCAGCTCTCCATAATTTCTTCCTGAGAAAGCTCATCTATTCCATTTTCTGAGCTAGCAGCATTTGACTGCTTCTTCCAAAATAATTCCAAAAAATGGTTTTACAGCTATCAATAAGAATAAGTTATATTTTGCTTAGAAAAACAAGCCAATGTATAGTTCATGTTATCAATGAGAATTGAAAAGATATGTCATGGTTTTGTTATCCTTGACAATGTGTGTTCATTGTCTTTAACTGTAGAAGCCAGAAAAGTAAGTACAGTTCATTCATTTCTTTTGTTGTTAGTCTTAGTTATTCCATTTAAATGTTTTGCCTATTCTGATTTTGTAATTTCACAGGTTACATGATATTTGCCAGATAGATGGTACATTAATTCCAATACATTGATACCCTTTCACATGTCTTGGTCCCCATTTCTCTCCCACCCCACCCCCATCCCTCATCTTGTTTTCCCTCATTCCCTATCCAATTTCAAATAACCAAATACAAATATATCTGATATATCATGTAACAAAGTGAGATACTGTAACAATATGAGATAACCAAGGGACAGCAAAAGAAATGAGAGATAACATAGAACCTTAATAACAACAATCATTCATTATATGGCTTATGTTTCTATATCCTAGAGATCCTTTCATTTAGCGCCCTACTATATGGCCTTATGTATCAAGGTTTTGCTCTATTGCAAATCTCTACTAGGAGAGCCCAAGGTTTCTACTGATTATGACAAATGAGGGAAACCATTGAGCCTAAGTTCCTTTGAGTCTGGCTTACTTCACTTAATATGATCTTTTCTAAGTCTTTCCATTTCCTAACAAATGGTGCAATGTCATTCTTTCTGACAGCAGCATAGAATTTCATTGTGTACAAATACCACATCTTGTTGATCCACTTATCAACTGAGGGACATCTAGGCTGGTTCCATATCTTTGCTATGGTAAATAGTGCTGCAATGAACATTGTTGTGCTGGTGGATTTAGTATGTCCTTGTTTCTGGATGATTGGGTAAATGCCAAGTAGTGGAATTGCTGGGTCATAGGGGAGCTCTATGTTTAGTCTTTTGAGGAACTGCCATACTGCTTTCCATAGTGATTGAAAGAGTTTGCAATCCCACCAACAGTGTAGTAGTGATCCCTCCTGGCCACATCCCCTCCAGCATCTGTTGTTATTAGTTTTCTTGATCATGGCCATTCTAATTGGAGTGAGGTGGAATCTTAGAGTTGTTTTGATTTGCATTTCTTTTATGACCAGAGATGTTGAGCATTTCTTCATGTGTCTATAGGTCATTTTTGTTTCTTCTTCAGAGAAGACCCTCTTTAAGTCTTTGGCCCATCTTTTAATGGGATGGTTGTTACTTTGGAGATTAGTTTTGGAGTGATTCCATTTTTTGAGCTGTTGATATATTTTAGATATGAGGCCTTTGTCTGTTGTATGGTTGGTGAAGATCTTCTCCTACTCTGTAGGCTTCCTAATTAATTTACTAGCTATGTCCTTTGCCATACAAAAGCTCCGCAGTTTAATGCAGTCCAGCCTTTCTCTGATTTGTTGTGATTCTTGGTCCTTATTAAGAAAGTTTCGACCTGTGCCAAGGATGCCTAGTGTATCTCCTGTTCCTTCTTGTAAAGTTTTCAGAGTGTCGACTTTTACCTCCAGGTCTTTGATCCATTTGGAGTTAATTCTAGTACAGGGTGACAAAGAAGGATCCAAATTATTTTTCTGCATGTGCTTAACCAGTTCTGCCAACACCACTTGTTGAAGAGGCTGTCTTTCTTCCATTCTATTTTTTTGGCTCCTTGTCAAAGATTAGGTGGCCATGGGTCTGTGGTTTAATATCTGGGTCTTTTGTTCTATTCCATTGGTTTTCAGGCCTGTTCTTGTGCCAGTACCAAGCTATTTTGAGAATTATAGCTCTGTAATAGAGTCTAAAGTTTGGTATTGAAATTTCTCCTGCGCTATTCTTTCTGCTAAGTGTTCTTGCTATACGGGGTCTTTTATTACTCCATATGAAATTTTGGATTGCCTCTTCTATTTCTTTAGAGAATGACATTGGAGTATTGATGGATATTGTGTTGAATTTGTAGATAGCTCTTGGCAAGATTGTCTTTTTCACGATATTGATTCTTCCAATCCAGGAGCATGGGAGGTTTTTCCATTTCCTTAGTTCTGCTTTAATTTCCTTTTTTCAAGGTTTTAAAGTTTTCATCAAAAAGGTCCTTTACATTCTTAGTTAAGGTAATTCCTAGGTACTTTATTTTCTTTGAGGCTATTGCGAAAGGAGTTGCTTTCCTGATTGTTGCCTCATTCCTCTCACTGTTGGTGTAGAGGAAGGCAGTTGATTTTTGAGGGTTAATTTTATACCCTGCTAACCTTCCAAAGTTTTGAATCAGCTCAGGGAGCTTGGGAGTAGAGTCTATAGGATTCTTTAAATACAGAATCATGTCATCTGCAAAGAGAGAAAGTTTTACTTCCTCTTTCCCTATTTGGATCCCCTTTATGCTTGCTTCTTGCCTTATTGCACTGGCTAGGAATTCTAATACAATGTTAAAGAGGAGTGGAGAGAGTGGGCATCCTTGTCTCGTTCCTGATTTTAGAGGGAACGGCTTTAGCTTTTCGCCCTTAAGTATAATACTAGCTGTGGGTTTGTCATACACAGCCTTTATTATATTGAGGAATGTTCCATGAATTCCTAGTTTCTCCAGAGCTTTTAACATATAGGGGTGTTGGATCTTGTCAAATGCCTTTTCTGCATCTATTGAGACAATAATGTGATCTTTGTCCCTGCTCCTGTTGATGTGTTGAATTATATTAACTGATTTGCGTATGTTGAACCAGCTTTGCCTCCCTGTGATGAATCCAGTTTGATCATAGTGTATAATTTTTTTGATGAGTTGTTGTAGACGGTTGGCCAGTATTTTGTTGAGAAGTTTTGCATCGATGTTCATCAAAGAAATAGGTCTATAGTTCTCTTTCTTTGATGAATCTCTGTCTGGTTTGGGGATGAGGGTTATACTGGCTTCATAGAATGAGTTTGTTAAAGAACCTTCATTTTCAATTTCGTTGAAGAGCTTGAGGAGTACTGGTGTGAGCTCTGCTTTGAAGACCTTCTAGAATTCAGCTGTGAATCCATCTGGCCCTGGGCTTTTCTTAGGTGGAAGGTCTCTTATTGCCATTTCTATTTCAGTGCTTGAAATAGGCCTGTTTAGTTGGGTTAGTTCTTCTTGGTTCAGTGTGGGTATGTTAATGTTGGCTAGGAATTTGTCCATTTCTTCTAGATTCTCAAATTTGTTGGCATAAAGGTTTGAGAAGTATTCCCTCATGATACTCTGGATCTTGGTAATTTCTATCGTGATATTACCATTTTCATCTGTGATTTTGTTTATTTTGGTATGCTTCCTACTTTTTTTGGTAAGATTTGCTAAGGGTTTGTCAATTTTGTTAATTCTTTCAAAGAACCAACTCCTTGTTTTGTTGATTCTTTCTATAGTTTTTTTTTGGATTTCAATTCATTTAATTCTGTTTTGATTTTAATAATGTGCTTCATTCTAGTTGGATTAGGGTTGGTTTGTTGCTCTTTTTCCAGGAGCTTAAGGTGACACATTAAATTGTTGGTTTGTGATTTTTCCAATTTGTTATTGTAGGCACTCAGAGCTATAAATTTTCCTCTTAGTACTACCTTTGCCGTGTCTCAGTGGAGCTAGTATTTTGAGTGCTCTTTTTTGTTAAATTTCATAAACTGCTGGATTTCTGTTCCGATCTCTTCAATGACCCATTGGTTATTCAACAATGTGTTGTTCAGTCTCTGTGAGTTACAGGGTTTTCGTTGGTGGAGATGTGTTTTCAGTTCCAATTTCATGCCCTTATGGTCTGAGAGAGTATAGGGAATAATTTCTGTGTTTCTGAATCTGTCCAGGTTTGTTTTATGGCCTAAAATGTGGTCTATTTTGGAAAATGTTCCATGTGCTGCTGAGAAAAATGTATATTGTGTTGTTGCTGGGTGGAATAATCTGAAGATGTCTGCTAGATCTAGTTGGTCTACATAGTTTTTCAATTCTAAGGTTTCTCTGTTGAGTTTTTGCCTTGTTGATCTGTCCATAGGTGAGAGTGATGTGTTAAAATCACCAACAATCACTGTGTTTCGATCTATGTATGGTTTCAGTATAAGTAAAGTTTGCTTGATGAAGTTCGGAGCTCCGGGATTTGGTGTGTAGATTTTAGGATGGTTGTGTCCTCCTGGAGGAAAGATCCCTTTAGTAGTATGTAGTAACCTTCTTTGTCTTTTCTCACTAATTTTAGTTTGAAGTCTACTTTATCTGATATGAGGATAGTACTTAGATGTTATGAGTTTTAGGTGCCATGTCTTTCTCTGTATTACATTTGTGTTGGTTTTCCATGTGTAGAACATCTTTGAGAATTTTCTGTAGTGTTGGTCTTGTTGCTACATAATGTTGAAGCTTTTCCTTGGAATGGAATATTTTTATTTTTCCCTCAGTTATGAATGAGAGCTTAGCTGGGTACAGTATTCTTGGTTGGTAGTTATTTGACTTCAGGGCATGGTATATATCATTCCAATCTCTTGTTGCTTGCATGGTCTCTGCTAGGAAATCTGGTTTGCCTTTATAGGTGATTGTTCTCTTCTCCCTGACTGCTTTTAGGATCCTATCTTTGGCCTCTATTGAAACAGTTCAGATTATAATGTGATGTGCTGTGATGTCCTTTTCTGGTCAGGTCTGTTTGGGGTTCTAAAAGCTTCTTGTATCTGGATGGGCCTGCCCTTCTGGATATTTGGGAAGTTTTCTGAGATGATTCCCTGAAGTATATTTCCAATACCATTGACCTCTTTCTCTAGACCCTCCTCAATACCAATTAGCCTTAAATTAGGCTTCCTAATTATATCTTGGACCTCCTGTAGCATTTTCTCATATTTCCTAGATTTGAATTGACTCATTTTCTGTTCTTTTTCTATAATAACTAAATTATCTTCAACCCCGGAAATTCTCTCTTCTGCATCATCTAACCTGCTATCAAAGCTATCTACTTTATTCTTCATTTCCCTTGCTTCCAATTGCTCATTTTTGATGCCTTTCATCTCTTGTTTTAGATCATGTATGGATTTCTTTAGCTCCTTGATTTCAATTTGAGTGGTTAGCTCAGCAGCTTTATTCTCTTTGGACATTTGTTGGAATTCAGTCACCTTTTTGTTTGTGGATTCTATGAATTCATCCATTTTTCCTTGAAAAACCTTTATTATGGCCTCCTTTATGGCTTCCCCTTTTTCACATATCACCTTGTTTATGGTTTCCTCTTGTTTAGCTGTGGCTTCCTCCCTTATCTCTTTCTTTATGTTTTCACATTTTTCATTAATGATGTTTATCAATTTCATTTGTATAGCACTTGGAAGGCTCTCCTCTAGATTTGCCAGTGACTCCTATATTGCCTGTTTATGTTGGATGGGAGATGCTATTCCTTGATTTGACATTTTTCTTGAGTTTCTTGTTCTGCCCATTTGAAAATGGGAGCAAGATTAATACTAAACAAGATTATAATTTTTCAGATATAACCAACCTAGGTCTTTTTAGTTGGCTGACAATAGATATTAGCTCTTTTAGATTGGTAACAACACTCTCTCTTTCTTTTTGTACACTTACATACAAATCTAATGCAATCACAGATGACCAATTTATGACCAAAACGATAAGCCCCTCCATCCAATCTCTATTGTATTTGAGTCCCTCTGGACCTAGAATATAATTGATCACCTACATACACAGCATTGCTCAACAACCATCAAATGTAGATCCATGCATTATAAGAGTTGAAGGAGGAACAGAGGACCAGAAATAGAAAAATAATATGAAAGACGACAAGGGAGGTAGGAAAAGAATAATACAGGAGTGTAAGAATATTATAGTAATGAAGAAAGGGTATCGTGTAAGGATAACTGATCTAAGGTGATAGACAGGTACAGTATTTGTGTAGAAAGTTTAGATGAACTTAGATAAAACTTATCAAAATAAAAAGAGTAATAAGAAGAATATATAGAGAAAAGAGAGAGGTTGATATAGGAGATTTCAATGATACCAATTTAAGAAAGAAAAGAAAAAAAGTAACCAAACAGCAACAAAATAAAAGAAAACAGAACACACACCCACACATACACACACACGAAAACAAAAAGAAAAAAGGTGGGGAGAGATTCCTCACTGTTCTGAGTTCTTACCCAAGAGATACTAGGGTTGAGAACCCAGAGTTTAAAAAGCAATATCAATATGGATATTGTTTTTGTTCAAACTGTACCCAGAGCTGTCACTGTGTTTCTAGGAACGACCACAGTGACAGCAGGATTGCGGGAAAAGTGAGGAGAAAAAAAGAAAAAAAGAAAAAGGAATGAATCATAACATTAGAAAAAAGGTGTAGGTTAAAAAAATGGCAAGGAGAAAAATAAGAACATTTAAAAATGCAAATGAAATGGGGTAAAAAAAGATAAAAAATGGGTATTCTTCAGTTTTTTTTTTTGGTGGGGGTAGAGGTTAGGAAACTTGTGTCTCCACTAAATTTGGGATCTAAACACTTCAGAAAGTCTTTTTCTCGTGTGATTTGGCTTTGCCGTCGGATCAGATTGCTTGTTTGGTAAAACAAAGCTGAAAGATCCGAGGGCGGCTTTGTTTACCAGGTCTGTGGGCGACGCAGGGGGATGGACTTCAGCAGAGCTGGGGCCGGATTTCTGGCTAAGGGATCTCTGGGAAATCCTTTGCCCTATAGGTTGGTGGTGCTGTCAGCAACACCTCTCAGGCTCCAATTGCTTTGGCCTGGGTGGTTGCCAGCAGTGAGGTTGGTGCTGCTCTCAGCTGGTGGGGGAGGGGCTCCCTCCCAATGCCGATCCTGGAGCAGAAGTGGAAACTTCTCAGAGCTACTCACAAATTGCTGGATTCTCCGGTTCTATGCAGCTGGCAGGTCTGTTCACGGCCTGTGTGGCTCTGTCTGCAACCGGCAGGTCTGCACTGCTGTGGAGCGCTTTCTCTGCTCTGATTCACAAGAGCCTTTGTTTCCTGGCCGCTCTGCGGCAGAGCTCCATGCTCTCTTTTTGCACTGGTATTCTTCCTTTTTTTCCTCTCTGCCTGAGTTCTCTGTGGTCCTGAAGCTTACTTAGGATCAATTTCTGTTAGAGGACTGTCTCCTGCACTGCTAGTACATGAATCTTGGCAGGAGCTCAGTATGTCTCACCCTGAACCCTTCCATTTTCCGCTGAATCTCTCTTCTACAGCTTTCTTAAAGCTGGTAGCAAAGGCATGATATTATGATGGTTCACTCTCTCAGTTCAAAACACTTTCTCAGGTGAGTATTTAGTATATATATGTGTGTGCATTGTGGACCAAGGTGCTGATTTTCTTAAAATGAAATAAGAATTTTCTTAATACAGACCTTTGTGTAATCTCCCAATGATCTATTTTACAAATAGGAAAGAAAATAGATTAGGACTAGGAGCTTGGCCTAGTGGTAGAGTGCTTGCATAGCATGCACTAAGACCCGGGTTCAATTCCTTTGTATCACATACATAGAAAAGCCATGAGTGGTGCTGTGGCTCAAGTAGAGCACTAACGTTGAGAAAGCCCAAGGACAGATAGTGCTCAGGCCCTGAACTCAAGCCCAGAACTGTTAAAAAATGAAAAAATTTTAAAAAGAAAGTAGATTATACTAGATTTTATTTATAATCTCTTCAATTTAATATCTACTACCTGATTATAAAAGGATTTTATATTGAAGTATTATATCTAAGACATTAACGTCTAAGTAATAGAAACTTAACTCAAAGTAGAATTTAAAAAAAATACCATGTCCCTGACAACTCTAAAAGTCTTGAGGTGACTCTTGTGGCTGGGTATGTATCAATCTTTGAATTGATCATGATGAAATTTCTGATTGGCAGAGAACACTCACAAGGTGGGTACGCAGATGAAATTCAACTTCCAACTTTCTTTAAAAAACGATGTGGATTTTGCTATGCAAGAATCTGAAAGTATTTTTCTTCCTGTTTTTTGTTTTTTTCTAAGTAGTGGTAAATGAGGTTGGGCAGAAAGAAAGCAGCTATGTCCATCATTATAAACTTATGTAAAAACAAAAATTGAATAAAATAATAAGCTATGAATACTCTGGAGCTAGGACACTAGGTTTATGAATTAAATGTAATAATGACTTAAAAAATCACATCCCATTCTAAGTTCTATTGAAAATCACTGATCTTAGTCTACTTATATAAGAGTAAAGAAATAATTTAAAATTCTAAAGAACAAATGCATGGATTTCTTAATGCTTTAAATGGATTAGATCCAAGTAACATTACTTTTACAAACTCATGTATACAGAAACATGACAAGTAAAATCATTAGAGATAGAGATGTTTTGTACTCATCTTACCTTTAGTATATTCATAGTTTATCTGATATTTCTGCTATTTCTCAGGTTTTTTTCTCCCTCCTCTAATAGTATTCTTTGTTCTGTTATATTTGAATGGGACCATTTAGAAGAAAATGTAACTAGACTCTAAAGCTAGAGGATCATTATATGAGATGTATAAATTATTCTTTTATTCTCACACTGGATTTGCTTAGATAACTATCGCATGCTATTCTGTTAGTATGTCATGAAGTTAAGATAATCATAGGATTATATGTATTTTAAAATAATTGCAAGCATGGAAAGAATGGTTTATGCTAAATGAAGTAAGTCAAACTCAGAGAGACAAAGAACACCTTCTCTCATGTAAATTAAATTATAAACATATATGAAAATACATATAAAGTCTTATGCCTCTATACATAAAGAAATTGAATAAAGTATGCAAAACGCAAGAGGAGACTCCATTGGTGTTACTCTTTGAGCAACTATCTTTAACAAAATGAATGTCAGAAAATTGAAACATGCTTTGTTGGGGGCAAGGAAGTAAAGGAGATGAGGAAGGTCAATGGAGAAAAGGAAGGTTGGTAAATAGAGTTATAATATTCAATGTACATATCTTAAAGTGGAACTAGGTCACTTGAGGACATATTTCAGGTTGGAAAGGCAGTGGGAGAATGATGGATGGGGTGACCGGTCCTAATCAAGATGCATTATACTCATAAACAGATGTGTTGAACTGAAGTCCCTTCATACAACTAGTTAAAGATAATTTTTTAAAAGAATGATCTAAATAAGTGTTCACCTTAATAAATAAGTGAATATAAGTTGGATGAACCATTAAAGGGATCATACCTAACTATAGCAATAATGTAAGACATCTTTAACCCTGAACTTAAGCAGTGATGACAGAAGAATTTTCTAAAAACATTCTTTAAGGAGAAATATACAAAATGCATTATTTCTACATAGCTAATAGCATAAAATAGGATTGTGTTCTTAGGATAGATGGTGAATCTTAAGGAAGCAGTGTGATCTCTTCAATGTTGGATTTATAAGAATGGCAATCAGGTTGGTCTTATCTACATTTTTGTCTATTCTCATATCATCTAATCTATCACATCATGTGTTTCTTCATCTATAGAGATATTATTGATAGCATTATTGAATTACGATGCATATGACAGCATTCTATTTTATCTTTCACTGTTCACCTTGGTAATATCTGTGACAGCATAGCTAATACTCAGATCTGAGTTCTCTGGGTCTAACAGTTTTAGAGGGGACTTCATTCACTTTTCAGGATCCAAAAGTTTCTTCTGCCAAATGATATTGAGAGATATAGATACCAACATATATAGGTATGCATGGTGTGAAGGGATAAGTTTAAATTAACTTCTCATTTGCCTAGTACATTGACAGTTGTGTGACACTCTTAAATGCCCTCCTCTGGCCCCCTGGCAATAGTATTTTGAAATATTTTATTTAATATTCTGTATCTATGTATACTGATAACACTTTATATCTTATTAACTTTTCTGCCATTTCCTTGCTCCCCTTGGAGGCTCTTTTAGAGACATCCTTCACTAATTATATAGTAGGAAAAAGGTTGGAGTAGTGTACTCAATCATTAAAATAATTATGGGAATTTCAGTGCCCCCTCCAATAAACTACACTAGATGGTATGAGTGCCTCAAAATAAGTTAATAATTACATTAAGGATCAACCCATAGACTATTATTTGGGTCTCTGACCCAGAAAAGTTTAGATGATCCTTAAAAATATTTTAAGGATTTTATTTTATTGTCTGGGTGATATATGGAGGGGTTACAGTTACATTCATAATGTGGTATATACATTATTTCTTGAACATTATTACTCCTTCCCATGTTTTTCTCCCACTTTCCCTTCCCCCACCCTATCCAAAGTTGTAAAGTTCATTTCCAACATACTGTCTTGTGAATGTCAATGTTAGATTGGTTCATTCTGCCTTTCACTCATCATTTTGCTGTTCCCATAAAAATAAGTCTTTATTCCCAAAATATAATGTCTTCAATCAATCATCTATTTGGTTACTAGAAAGTGACTTGAACTAAGATTTGAATTTCTTGAGCTCATTGATTGGTTTAATGCTTTATGTATTTTTCATAATCATGATTGTTTTCTGGCCAAGAATTTCATATCATGTATTCTGATTGAAAGAATTTCCCTTTTGAAAAAAAAGTTGTTCCTTACCTTTTCTTCACACACTACTTATTACCTTCATCATTTACATCATGGACTTGAATATAGATTGTCTCATGACTTTTAGGTATTCTGGTTAACACATTCTAGAACTTTAACTTCAGTATGAATCTGTCTTGGTTTCTACTCAAAATCTTATTCTCTTATATAGATGCATATATTTAAGTCAGGCTATTATCTTACTATAAGGGAATCACCATATGGTGTTGAAAGGAAATAATTTTCTATTCCCATAGGAATATTTTTCTTCCTATTAAAAATATTACTTACATAGCACTCAGTTAAGTGCTTCACACTGCTCATTTATTATTCATAGTTTCCTCAGTGGTTAAGGGTATATGATATGCTTAATTTCCACCTTGGGGGAATTGGTCCCATTGTAAAATGAATCTAGGATTACAAGTAAATGCACTTAATAGATAAATAGGCATTGCTGTGTAGACTTTCTTTTTGCCTTTGTGGCATCAGTTCTCTAACTTCTCTATTCTTTGGAAAATTTAACTTCAATTGAACGTTAATTGAAATTGAATTTCATAAAAATATTACCAATAACTAACCCTCCCTTAATGTAAAGAAAAACTATTTCTTTCAAAATGGTGATTCTGTTATATTTACAAAGGATCTAGGAGGACTGATACTATCTCCACAAACAGAAAGGAATTTCTAACTTAGGCAGTATCTTGAAAAATCAGTTCAAATAATGGACTGATGATAATTGCTAATTAATTAGTATTATCTGTTTAATAAAATAACACATTGTAGAAGAATATAAATAAATATATATGAATACAGTATATATATATATATATGCCAGGAATGTAGCCTAATGGTAAAATGCTGGCCTAGGATTCGTGAAGCCCTGGGTTCCATTCCCTGGTACCACATACACAGAAAAATCTGGAAGTGGTGCTGTGGCTCAAGTGGTAGAGTGCTAGCCTTGAGTATGCTCAATGACAGTGAACAGGCCCGGAGTTTTTGCTTATGGCAAAAAGCATTAAACAATGACAATAACAATGACAACAAAAAACCCAACATGATTTTGTATGTTCTTAGCTGAATGCCATTTGTGATTTTTTAATTTTTAATTTTATTGTCAGAATGATATGCAAAGGGGTTACAGTTACATTCATAAGGAAGTGAGTACTTCTTGAACCTTGTTACACTTTCCTAGGTTTTTCTCCTACTTTCCCTTCCCCCTCCCACTCCCAAGTTGTAAAATTTATTTCCAACATATTGTCCTGTAAATATCATTCCTTTTTTTTTTTGGCAGTCCTGGGCTTGAGCTTAGGGCCTGAGCACTGTCCTTGGACTTTCTCAAGGCTAGAGCTCTACCACTTGAGCCTCAGCACCACTTCTGGCTTTTTTCTATGTATGTGGTACCGAGGAATCGAACCCAGGTCTTCATGCATGCTAGGCAAGCACTTTAACCACTAGGCCAAACTCCCGGCCCTGAATATCATTCTTATACTGGTTTAACCTTTGCCCTTTGTCTCTCATCTTCTTGTATTTCACCTTCCCTTTTCTAATTTGAATAAACAAATAAATATATATACCATAGTTAAGGTACCAAATTCAGACATAGTAACAATAGGGGATAAACCATAAGGGGGGGAAAAGCAAAAGAGAAAAGAAATAGCTTTACATAGTACATTAAGAAGAACAACCACAAAGATAAATCTCTTGTTTCCATATCCTGGAATTCATTTTGCCTAGCATCATCCTATATGGACATATGCACATAGCTGTTGAGCTGTTGTGATAATCCTAGACACATACTAATTATTACAAATGAGGGAAATCATAAAGCTTCTGTTTCTTTGGGTCTGGCTTACTCATTTGTGTGTTTTTTTAATTCAACAAAATATTCTGATCATTTAACATAAGTATACATTGTATAATCATTACCAGGATCAAATCAGCTAACACAGGTATCAGTTGGCATGTCAGGTGAGGTGAGGACACTAGAAATCTGCTCAATAAATTTTTAGAAAATAATGTAGTAATTATTATCTATAGGTAGTATTCTATAGTCATGAAAAGTTTCATTAAACCCTTCCATTAAAGCTGTCCAGTTTTTCATATTCCCCCATAATCGCTATATTACAAGATACTCCTATTATTAGAAATCTTTCAGATTCCAGACATAAATCAGATCATATCATGCTTTCCTTTTTATGCCTGGCTTATTTTACATGTAATATTCTCCAGGTTCATGTATGCTGTCACCAGAAACTGGATTACCTCACTTTTATGGCTGAATTATACTCTATGATTTGTGTGCCACAGTTTTGGTAACCGTTTGTTTTCATTGGACATTAGATTGTTTGTGTATCTCAGCTATGTGATCAATGATTCTTGAACATAAGAGTGAGGTACCACTTTGTGAATTTGTTGAATCAGTACTGGAATGTAATTATGTAGAATAATTATTGTAGCTATATGGCCTCACACTCATTTCCTCATCCATAGTGAAGTGATAATAACATATTCCATATGAGAGACAAAAGGAAGAGATTGCGATGGGAGTGATTTACAAGACTGATAGTTACTGCTACTCATGAAGGCGATTCATTTTGTAGATGGCAGGAGAACATACCTAATTGTGCCCGCAAATGCTATCATCAATTCTCAGACTTAGCAATGAGGAAGCTAGTGATAACAAGGAAATTTGCAAGCAACAGGAGTGGTGACATATTCCTATCACAGCCCTCGGGAAGTTAAAGCAGGAAGATCACGTTTGTAGCATTTCTGAGTTATAAGTCAAGAATCTGCATCTGAAAGGAAAGAAAGAAAGAAACAAACACAAAACCCCTAGAACATCAAAAGGATGCAGTGTTTGTGAATTTCTTTTTATGGACATTCTGCTCTGTTTTCTGCTGATGCAACCCTTGCCATCATAGATTCAGGATAATGTCTAATAATAGTAAGTACATATATGTCAGTATCATTGGTGAACTCTTCTTACTGAAATCTCATGCAATTAATAATTTGGTGCACATGAGATAATAGCACCTAGAAAACTGCCTTCTAAATTTCCTGACAATCTTTCAGTCTTGCTGGTTTACCTCATTTGTACATACATACAAATATTGCATACTTATGTAAATGAATAAATTTAAGAAAATTGGAAAATATCTATCATCTAATGTTAAGTACAGAGACTTAAACCCAGGCCCTTGTACTCATTTTTTCTTCTTCCTCAAAACTAGCACTCTAGCACTTTAAGCTTACCTCCAGCTCAGCTTTTTGTTAGTCAATTTGAAATGGCATCTTGTAACTTATCATTGAGGGCTAACTTTAAACTGTTGTCTTCCAGGTTTCAGGCTTCTGAGTAGTTAGGATTACAGTTATGAGCCACCAGCATCAAAATCCTACCTTAAATACTTTATTAGTGATTGTAGTTTGGGCAGGTGGAAATCCTGCCTTGGTTTTGAAAGAGCTGGCAGGTTGAAATTGTTCAGACAAATGTTTTTGGAAGAGAACAGGTGACTGAAGAAGAGCCCAAACAATTCATTTCTTTTCCTTTTCTCTCTATGGACTTTGCTCCATGGCAAAGATTATACTTACTGACCATTTTATCCATACAAATTCAGGCTAATTCTGTAACTCAGTCATAGCATATTGTTGAACATGTTTGAGTCCCATGCTCATTTTCTTGTACCATGAAAAATACATAATTTTAAAAATTAGGGTAATCATTCTTAGGCTTCACTAAACATAACAAAAACTTCTGGAATCCAACATTTTATTTTTGTGACGTAGCTATTCTACCTTTCTGTTCTATTGTGTCCCCATGAATGTGGAGATCAAGATGCTGTTTAGTTTGATTTCTTAATTGTATGTAGTAAATTTTCATGAACAAATTGTATTCATTGAATGTTAAGCTTTTTACACTCTGTTTCATTCTATTTCAAGCCAACTAAGAGGTGGTGGGCTTTAAATTTAGATAACTCCATCTATGTGCAGTTTTTCATTTTCTAGAAGATTATGTTATGACTCAATTCATTGAAATGTAGAAAGAAAGCTGGATGTTTGCATAAGTCACAGGGCTTTATTTATTTAAAAGTAACAGGTTAAACATTAAACTTTTAATAACATAATCAAGGATACTGGGTCATGCTTGACACATTTTCTGCCTTAGTGAATAATCTTTTCTGCCTTAGTGAATAATGTCATCTTAGCACTATGTCCTCCATTCTCATTCTCTCTCTCTGTGTCTCTCTCTCTCTTTCTCCATATATATAATATATATAGTACAGATAATATTCAGTCCAAAATTATGAAATACCTCTAAATCTTTCCCAATGTACAAGAAAAAGTGCCCTAAATTTTTGTGTACTTATTATGTGTGTATTTGGGGAGAGAGGATGAGAGAGAGAAGAGAGAAAGGGAGAGAGAAAGAGAGAGAGAGAGAGAGAGAGAGAGAGAGGGACAGAGACAGAGACAGAGACAGAAAGAGAGGGAAAGGGAAAGAAACTAAGGGAAAGAGGTGAAATGAGAGAGTAAAAAAAGACTTGGGATTTCAATGTGCTTATAAATTTTCTTTTAATTGTAATAATGTCCAATTTACCATTCTCAGAGTGTTGTATTTGCTTTTTTCTTCTTTCTATTGTTCTTTGGATGTTCATTAAAGCGTGTTTGATTATTTTAGATTTTCTGTCTTATCTGGGAAAATATGTTGAGATTTTCCTTCCCTATATTATTCTTCTTTTAAAAAATTGTATTTTATTGTCAGGGTAATGTATAACTGGATTACAGTTACATTTGTGAGGTTGTGAGGTACTAGGTGCATTACTTCTTGAACAATGATACCGCTTTCCATGCTTTTGTCCTCCTTTCCCCCATATTATTCTGAAAGAAGAACTTATACAACCTAGAATTGACCACTTGATGTGACAAGGACACTTTCTTACACAGATCTGCCCACATACCTGGAATAGTAACTAAGTTGATTGTTTTTCTGTTACTTTATACAGTATACATAAAATCTCATCATCAAGAGATAGGGAGTCTTTATTCCAACATGATACATACTCTTACAGAAGAATATTAATGTGCAGGTCTTTATCAATTCTTTTTAAGTGATCATAGTTGAGGAAGAAAACCTGTGCAGTTAATCTATTGAGTAATAGAAACCACATTACATTGCAAAGCGATTTTATGTGATTATCCTTTCTTTTCAGTTTCCAAATTTGATTTTATGTAAATTACCTGATTGTCAAACAAAGGTTCTCATGATAATAGTGAAAAGAAAAAAATCATCATTAATTTTCTGTCTAGAATAGCATACCTGTGATGTGATGTGTGTGTGTGTGTGTGTGTGTGTGTGTGTGTGTGTAACTTTAATCTTTCTCTCCCCTTTTGCAATTGATAGCTATGATTTTTGAAGTTTCCGACTGGACAAGTAATAAAGAGGGATTTGGTATTGGTTTAAACTAACGATTTTTTCTATAAGAATTTGGTATGGGTTTCACTTTTTTTCCATATATTTTTTATTTTAATTAATAGAAGGGTTACATTACATTCGCCAGATGGAAGGTGCATTATTTCACGTACATTGATACCCTTTCCCATGCCTTGGTCCCCATTTCCCTCCCCTTCACTCCCACCCTCATCTTGTTTTCCCCCCTTTCCTATCCAATTTCAAATAACCAAATACGCATATATCCAATATATCAGATAACAAAGTGAAATATTGTAACAATATGAGATAACAAAGGGACAGCAAAAGAGATGAGAGATAACATAGTACATTAAGGACAACAATCACTCATTTTATGGCTTTTGTTTCTATATCCTAGAGGTCCTTTCATTTAGCATCATACTGTATAGCCTTATGTATTCCCCCATTTGCCATAATTAATAGAAACCTTGGACTCTTCTAGCAGAGATTTGCAATAGAGCAAAACCTGGGTTTCACTTCTTATTAGGTATTGTAATCGGAAATAATCCTGTGTAGCTGGGCACAGTGGCTCAAGCCTGTAATCCTAGCTACTCAGGAGGCTGAGATCTGAGGATCAAGGTTCAAAGCCAGCCTTTTGTTCAAGGCACAAAAGGACCCGAGACTCTTATCTCCAATTAACATCTAGAAAACAGGAAGTGGGGCTTGGCTCAAGGGTAGGGCAGTAGCCTTGAGCTGAAGAGCTCAGGCCACAGTTCAAGCACCAAAACAAACAAACAAGCCAATCCCCTGTATTTGTTCAAATTTAATCCCTTGACTTCCCAGGACAGATCAGCTCCCAATTAATCTGTCTGACTGTAAGGCTGATTAAAAGTAAACTTTCACCAGAACTTACTTTTCTTTCCAGTTCAGTTCAGACCCAGTCAGTCATATATTTCTAAACTGTTATTCACATTTATGTATAAACATGTTTTCATGTTTATAAACAAATTGCATGTACTCACACAGCTTTTAGTGATAGTTTTGCTAAGGTGTAATTCTTATTTAATGTATTTTGTGTTTAGAATGAACACTGAAGTTTTCTTAGCATGATTTCAAAGCTGTACAATCCTCACCTCTCTCTAACTCTAAATCATATGTTTCCTGGTCACACTTAAAAGAAGTTTTCTTCATATGAATGTGTGTTCTCTTCTGCCTTTCAATCAATGTGCATAATAACCACTGCCCTACTTTTCTATTAATTTGTCTTTTCTGGATGTTTTATATAGTAGTAACAAACAAGGTATTTTTCTCATCTCTGATGTCCTTTCTTTAGTTTAATGTTTATAAGGCTTTTCCCACATTGTAGCATTATTAACACTTCATTGCTTTAAATGGCTGGATAATATTTGCTTTCATGAATGTACTGTTTTGGTGTCCACATGTGAGTTAATGGATATTTGTTTACTTTTCTCATTTTTTGGCTGCTGCAAATAATACCATTGTGAAGAAGATTTTATATGATATGTGTTAAGTTCTCTTGTTATACCTGGAGTGGAAATGCTAGGTCCTGTGATCAATTTGTGCTTACATTTTTCTTTTTTTGCAACTGTTAAATTCCTAAAGTGCCACGGCATATAAAAGGCAAATATATAGGAAACCAAACCAATAGACAGCAACAACAAAATATGGGGTAACGCTGTACCTATGACTGGCCTTGGAGTCTGGTAGCTACAGGTTAAGACACAAGTCAAGGCTCCCCTTCTGGATTTGCCTCCTCATGGTGCTATCTAAATAACATATAAGGGGAAGGACTGAGATACAAGAGAGTTCAAAGGATATTTTAGAGTTGAAGTTCTGGGGTTTGCTTCACTCCTCAGAACCTGGCCTGTATCCTGCTTTGTTTGTGTCTCAATTGTCTGTGGCTAAGATCCAGGGGGTAATTTAGAAATTGTGAAACCCATTTCAACTCAGGCAATAGTAGGTCCCTGCTACAGTGAAGTTTTTAATGTTCCCAGAGGGTTTTCAAATAGGAAGCCTGAGAGAGGAAAATGGTATGCTAATGGAGGATTCTATGCCAGGAAATCCTGCCCTCCTTCTGTCCCACAGTTACTCCCACCATTAAGCATTTTTTATTCAGTATTATTATTGGCCTATTTCATGCTGGTAGACAGTAGCCTCAGAGTTCCTAGGAAGGGTCCAAATAACTGTCCTGACTGTAGCTGGATGCTCAGGGGACTCTACTCAAACTCAAGGTAGACTAGAAGTTCCAGGTTGTCCTAGAAAGAGTACAGTGGATGAGGGGAAATTGGGAACAATGATCATTCAGACAAGTTTCATTTCTGCCCAGTATGCTACCTTACTCAGGGAACATGTCCTCCTAACCTTTGCTGTTTAATTGCACACATGAATTGGTGCTTATGCACAGGGGCAGCTCCGCAGCCTACCTTTATTTCATCCCTCACATCCTGGAGGAAATTTGGCATTGTCTGTTGATAGTTTTTATTATAACTCCAGGTAGGTGCTACTGGCATCTAATACTCAGAGGCCAAGAATGCTACTAATTAAAATGCAGCAATACGCATACAGCCCTGCCACAAGAAAGAATTATCTTGTTTGAAATGTCAACAGGGCCATAGTTGAGAAAGATGCAACAGAGATTTCAAAGCACATTCAAAAAAGTCTTCTGAAATCCTGGTCTGAAGTGTTTCTAGGAAGCCGCTCAGTAAAATCCAGATCTCGCCTATTGTATTTATTCTTTTCTCAAAGACAGTTCTCTAGGGTATAATCTCACTCATCATCCCTTGGCAAGTCTGAGGAAGTATTTCTTTTTTCCTGACTTAGTATAACTATAAATGCAAAGGCTATCTTCTTCACTGCGACTAGTTCTTACTCAGGATTTCAAGAAGAGACCAATTATGTTTTCAAAATCTACCACTCAAGAAAACAGCATGAGAGAACATGACAGTTTATCTTTAATCTTTAAGAGCCAAAGCATGTTTTGCTATTACCTCTACTGCACTCAGGTTTATTTCCACTTGTCTTTTCATCTACTTCTAACTTCTTGTCATTTTGATTTTTTGTTGTTGTTGTTGTTGGTTGTGGGGCTTGAACTCTGGACCTGGGTGCAGTCTCTGAGCTCTTCAGCTCAAGGTTAGTACTTTACCATGTTGAGCCACAGTGCCACTTCTGATTTTCTGGAGGTTCATTGGAGATAAATATCTCATAGACTTTTATGCCTGGGCTAGCTTTGAACAACAATCTTCAGATCTCAGACTCCTAAGTAGCTAGGATTGCAGGCATGAGCCACCAGAGCCTGGCCCATTCTGAATATCCTTCCCCTCTTCTCTTTCCTCACCTTCGCATTTCCTTTTGCTGTATTTCTCTCTTTATACATGCTTTCTTTTGACTTCTGTGATCATCTCTCCCAGTGTACGTCTCTAGCTCTTCCTTCTCTTTCTGCTCCCCTTCTTTTTCTTTCTCTTTCTGTCCTGCTTTGTCCTACATTTTTCTTTTTACTTTCACATACTCTTGAAGACTACTAAACCAATAACACGGACTTTTTTTTTTATTATACAGACTTCTTGGTCTCCCGATTTTCATTTCCTGATCAAACTTCTCTGTTAATTAAAACACACACACACACACACACACATACACACACACACACACCATAAATGGGTATATTATGTCATGTTTTTCAACCCTATTTAGAATTAATGATGAATTTCAATGGCAGCAAGCATTATTTACTGTCTCCAGTGACAAACAGACACTAACCACTAACTGATCATGTCTAATAGTGTCAGGTCATCATGAAAAGTAGATATGCTGATTTTTGCCTCAGCTTTCACTTTGAATCCTGAATGAGCCTGCAGATGTAAACTTTCTAGCCTTCATTACCCTCAGACATTTTCTGAACAGTGGTAAGCCTCACAAATTTAAGATACATTTAAATCTTCGAAAACTATTTTACATTGTCCATAGTGGGAAAGGCAAACTGTAGCTTGTGACACTCAGTAACTGCAGTGTAAAGAGTAACTGTGAGATTGGTACTATGCCGAGCTTTGAGTTGTGTTTATGCATTAAACATGTAGGCAGGGTGGTGGTTCCAAACTTTAATTCTACCTACTGAGGAGGCTGAAGATGGAAGATTGAAGGAAGACTGGACAGAAAAATCCAAGAGAACCGTCATCCCCAATTAACTTGCCAAAAGCTGGAAATGGAAGTATGGCTTAAGTGATAGAGTACCAGTCTTGAGCAGAAAAGTCAAACATGAGTAGGAAGGCATAATCTCAGGCATCAGTACTTCATGCACGCACATGCAAGCACATGTGTACACACACAGACCCACACCAATAATTATTAAACATGTTGCAATCTTTAAGTTTTGTAATGTTGTGTAAAGCTCAAATGGTTTGGTTGCATGCAGATGAGTTTGGAATTGGCTGGGGAAGCTGCAGAGATGTCCGATGGAAATACCTGGGAGGACCATATTTAATTCAGCTCCCGTTTCAGCAGCACTAAAATACCATGTGGTTCTTAGGTTGCTAGGTAGTTAAACTTACGAGGTTAGAACATCTAAAAATAAATGAAGGAAATAGCATGTAGGGATGACCTTTTGAACAAAATGTTCTGTGTCTGAGACCTAAAAGTAACCGACAGAACCCTAGGGGTCTGACAAGAAAGCATTAAAAGGAATCCCTGCTGGATGAAGAATGGCTTTCATTTTTCCCCCCCTCCACTGCTAATTGATGACTTTCGCTATTGTTTTAAAAGAAATCTTCTTAGATCCACAGGATTTAAAGGGCTGTTCTTCAGGTGCAGACAGAGTATGACAGCAGGTATGTTCAGAACACAGGGCACATGGTAAAGATAACAAGAAGAGCTCCATTTTAAAAAGTGATACTTCTCCCAGAAAATTTACTTTGGGAAGATATGTAATCTATTTCTTTTTTTTTTCTATTGCTACAACTCTCTTTTAAAACTTTCACTTCCAGCATTTTCCAAACCTAAACTAAATGTTCCACATTATAAAACTTCTCATCTCCCTTCCCTCCCACCTCCTCCCCTTTGGAACACTAATGGCAGCTTTTGTTCCACTTTAGATAATGAGCTGGATGAGCACAGGTTTCAAGAGGATTTGTGCTATCAGTTGACAAAAACAATGAAAGAGAACCTGGACTCATTCCGTATTTCCTTTTAACTATTTCCTGGAAATAGAAAGATAAAGTCAAACTAAATAGTAATATTTAAAAGGAAATTATTGATTGTAACTTTCAGAGCTTCAATAAAACTTTTTAAGGCAGCATGGGTATTAGTCTGATAAACCAATGTAGGATTGGATGATCAAAACAGAAATCATATAGTCTACTAAAGAGACAGGCACTAATACTTTCTGCTGACCTCTTGGAGAAGTCCAGGAGAGAGATCTGAAAGGCCTGGGGTTCCTGTGGATTTTTTGTCAGTCATCACTCTGCTGGGAGCAAAAGTATTTTTGAAAGTCCCCACCATAACTGTACTCTGTTGAAAATGAAGGTCTGGCCTGATCTTCCCGGGAACTCCTGGCTGATACAGGTCTACTCCCTCATAAGCCGAAAGTGATTCATCTATTAGTCACTGCATTTTAAATTACTATCATACTTAGTTTTACTTGGCATTGTACTGTTGATCATCTCTATTGTTTTTCTCAAATTAAATACAGAGAAAATAACTATCATTCATGTTCCTGCTACCCACTAACAACTTGCCATTAAAAAACTCACTATTTATGTATATAATATATATATACATATATACACACAGATATGTATGTACAGATACATACATATGTATCTACATATGTATCTACATACATGCGGGTACAGCCAGTCCTGGGGCTTGAACTCAGGGCCTGAGCACTGTCCTTGGGCTTTCTCAAGGCTAGCGCTCTACCACATGAGCCACAGCACCCCTTCTGGCTTTTTCTGTGTATGTGGTACTGAGGAATTGAACTCAAGTCTTAGTTTATGCTAGGCAAGCACTCTACCACTAGGCCAAACTCCTGGCCCCGCTATATTGTTTTGATTTAAAAAAAATATGTGAGCGGTCACAGGCTGATGGCTGTGGTCTTATCCTTGCTTCTGTGAGTGTTGGTCCTGGAGGAAACGAAGATGGTGCTGGATCTGGATTTGTTTCTGGTGGGTAAAGGAGGGGACGCAGCCCTCTCCTTGGAGAGACACAGGAGAAGCGCTTCAAAGACCCGAGAACAGTGGACCAGCTGGTGTAGGCAGACAGTAAGTGACTGCCATGCAGGTTTCAAGCCGACAACTTGAACAAACCGAAGAACTTACACAGAAGACAATAGGAGAGAAAATGAAGGGGAAAACAAAAGAGCCAGTGGGTGAGGATGAACCTGTGCCAGAGAACGAGGTAAATTTTCATGACCTCACCGCAGACACTTTAGCAACCCTCCAAGTCTCATAAATCAAAAAAGTCCAACTCCTCCTGGAGGAAGACATCTAGAAGTGGGGTGCCCAGAGGATAAAGCTGGAGGCAGGGCGCTTGGAGAGGTCAGGAACCTTTTGTACTCTTCTGTGCCCCTCTGTGAGGATGAAGATGTCATGGCGCAGGAGAGAGGATTTGGGGCGATGGCACAGTTGGAAGAAATCCTCTCCCGTGGATCTCGAGGTTATGGTGGATAGCTTTGAAGGTGAAAAGGGGGCCAATGTGGGGGTACTTCCTGAAGGGGGTTCTGGTGTTCCTGAAACAGACGCTCATCCAGGGTGCCCTCTGTGCCTTGGAAAGCTGGGGCTACACCCCCACTTAGAGTCTATTTTTCGTGAGGACAGCGGTCATGCAGGAGGTGGCACAGCTCAGCCAGTGTGATGGAGAGCTTTCTGCGGTGACTGGCAAAGGCTGTGAAAAGTCTGACGATAACTCAGACCATGAGAACTACAGGACTGCCCTTTCGGAGCAGCCCAGTGCCAAATACCAGCCGGGCGCATGGCTGAGGCCAGAGGATCTACCCTTCGAATCCGCCCGCCTGTCCACCTGCTTTCACCAGGAGGTGGGTCCCTGGGCCCTGATACCCGTGGCAGCTTCCCAATCCTTCAACCAGATTGAACAGTTCCGTCTATTCATCCCTCCATGGCCGCACGGCATGGGAAATGTTTGAAGAGACGATTGTCAGTGCAGAAGAGTTCTAGCAGTCTTTGGGGAATCCCTTACCACCTTGTGAATATTCTCTTAGGCTCTTTGAATCATGCTGCTAGGAAGAAGCTCATCCTGGAGGCCTGGTATCCGGACGAGGGTGTTTTTCGTGAGTTGGTCTGTTCTAATTGCACAGCTTATCAAGCTCGCCGGCTCCAAATCCGATACCGGCAGACCCAGGCAATGATGGACAAGGTGGAGTTTGTCCACAAGCTCAACACTACGGTATGTGCCACCATCCTGGAGAAACAGCAGACCAAGAAGGGCATCATTGCTGCGCCTGAGAAGTTGAAGGAGTTCGTGCTACCACAACTCCAAGGACTGACCCCCTTGTGAAGCCTCACCCATTGACCAGGAGCCATCCAAGAAGTGGAAGAAGCAACATGAGGGCAATGAAAAGAAAGTGGCAGCGAGAGAAGCCATCCTGGAAGCATGATCATGAAGGTCACTGAGGCCTAAAGCATCCCTTCATCCCAGCCTACCAGGCCTGCTTTCTGTCATCTGGGCTCTCAGGCCTGCCCTGGAGTGGGGCAGGGAGGGGGGCAAGCCCCACTCCTTGCCCTTCCCCCCTGACTGCATAGCCAAGGGAAACTGGCTGCTATGTGCCACGAAGACATTCCTGTCTCCTCACCAGTAACTGATGAGGCCATGTAATAAAGCATTTCTGGGGAGGGTGGAAAAAAAATGAGGTCAGGCTTGTGGTAAAGAATTGAAACATTCTGAAAGAAAGAGAAACAAAATTGGGAAATTCACAGCAAATCCTTCTTTATGGGGAAAAGCATCTTATTACTCTAGGGAAATAATATTCCAAGTCTACTCCAGATAAATAATGCAAGAATATTTTTTTAAAAAATGGTGCATTATACTCCAGATGATGTAAAAATACAAGGTTGTCAATTGTAGATATCAGCAGAACAAGAAGAGAAACTGAAATTAAGGAGACTGTTGAATCTTTTTTATATACATATATCCTTAGCAAAAATTAGGAAAAGGAACATCAGAGTCACTGTATTTTATAAAACAACATATTTATGATGTTGAAGAGTTGAAGGTCTTATTATGAAAAAAAAAGAAAACCTAGTTAACCCATTCTTTCTGGTTTCTTAGTGACATTTCCTGCTTCTTATTACTCATGAAATTGGTTTTACATTCTACAGGATTATAAAATTGACATCTACTGTTGCAGCTGTAATGATGTCAAGCAGTCTAAGTGGTTCAGCTGAACCATATGCAATTCACCTTTCCAGCTCAACCATGTATAGGAATGCTGGAATACAACAGGCACTCAATAGTTACTCCATTTATTTATCTCAACAACATCTAGTGAGCTCAATAAGTGCTACACTTTATAGAACACATTCCATACTCATTCCTTGTCTTTTCTTATTCTATCTAATGTACTTATTCCTGTATTCTCAATTACCTGGGAGGCAAAAACAGGAAACAGTTCAAAGATAGCCCTGACAAAATTCTCTCTCAAAGACTTAACCAGGCAGGATGGTATATGTCTATATCCCAGATACACAGAGGTCAGAGGATTGTAGTCTACTATGAGATTGTGTCTGCTCATGTAGAACCATTTCTGAAAGATGGAAATGAACTTCCTTGACCTTCCCAGAAGAAATCAGAATTCTGACTCTGTATCCTATCAATGATTATTTTTTGACTTATAAAATTTGACTTGGTGTAATCGTTCTTGGTAAATATTTTTTCTTGTAAGTTCTTTGATCTGAAATTTTCTGAAACTGCCATTGAAGAAACTCTACTCTTTATTCATTTTACAGAAAAGTTCTTTGCTACAGTTAGTAATTAACATGATAATGGAACATCTTTTCTTTTTTCATATATTTTTATTGTAATTGTAATTAATCTAAGGGTTACATTATATTCACCAGATAGAAGGGGCATTACTTCACATACATTGATACTCTTTCTCATGTCTTGGTCCCCATTTCCCTCCCCACGCCCCCACCCCTCATCTTGTTTTCCCCCGTTCCCTATCCGATTTCAAATAACCAAATACAAATATATCAAATATATCAGATAACAAAGTGAAATACTGTAACAATATGAGATAACCAAGAGACAGCGAAAGAGATGAGAGATAACATAATACACTGAGGACAACAATCACTCATTATATGGCTTTTGTTTCTATATCCTGGAGGTCCTTTCATTTAGTGTCATTCTATATGGCCTTTGTATATAGGTTTTGTTCTATTGTAAATCTCTGCTAGGAGAGCCCAAGGTTTCTACTGATTATGACAAATGAGGCAAACCATTGAGCCTATGTGGAACATCTTTTCTTTAATAACATTTGTTTCTAAATTCTTCAAACTGCATCTGTTTTGTACTGACATTTATTTTGATAATGATACTTACTGTTTTCTCTGTCTTTCAAATTCTAAAATGTCTATTCAGCTGCTTTATTTGTACTAGTCTAATGTTCGTATCAACTGTATAAAGAGAATATATAATTAGATTCACTTTAATTACATGGCATGTGCCGGGCTACATATATATGTGTATGTCTATATACATGTATATGCATACATATCCATTCATCCATCCATCCATCCATAAACATATTTATTTACATACGTATTATGAGTGTGTAAGTGTTCTGTAGTATATCCTGACAGAATTACCAAATTATGGACTTTCTTAAATAATAAAACTAGGGTACCATTCTTGAATCTGCTCTTATTTTTATCCAGAACAGGCTCTTGCTGCTGCTAAAAGCAAGACACTAAGGTGTTCTCTCAGGCAGTGGTTGGCTGAATATATAAGAAAGATAAATTTGGGAAAGATCTGTGATTGTTGTATTGTATGACATTGGTCATATAATTTAATGATCTAAACTTTATTTTACTTAGTTAAGAGTATATTAAACCATATCTCATGTTATGGTGAAGCTTAAGTTAGGGGGTTTCTTGGGGTTTTATCTGATTTTTTATGACTTCTTCATTAAGACATAAAAAAGTCCCCTATAAAGAATAGTCATTATTGGTATACATTTCAATTGTTTAACTAATGTGCTAAAAGTCACATAAATGGGTAAATCCAGATAAAGGATTCAAGTGTGGGCCACCTAGCTTCCAAGTCTAAACTTACTCTCCAAGTTGTGACACATTGCTTTCTACTTAGACTGAAAAGTAAGCTGATGTATTTCTGGTCTGCAAACACAAGACTCTTCTTTGTGACAGAACAAAGAAGGATTGTATTCTACCAACTGAACTTACAATCTTCTTCTGGTCAAGATATCGGGTTTTCTTGACTTATCTGGTGTCTGTGGTGTTCACTGTTGGACAGTTTGTTGAGAACTCATCCTTATGATATATTGATAAATCAGGGAAGCCAAGGCTTGTGATCACAAATTTTATTTGTCCCTCCCGGATTCATGAACAAACCATCAAATGCACAGTGAATTCATGCCCAGGAAGCCTCCAGAATCATAGATCAGTTGGCAGTCAGGCTGCGAAACATGCAATGTTTATGATGATCTATGTTGTACAATCACATGAGATAGATTGCATACACAGGGCTCGTCAGCAGGGAGTCATCTGGGGAAGCATCTGTTGAATTTTGTTTGCCAGCCTGAGGAAAAGATATTGCCAAAAGGTTGGCAAAGGCATTTATGTTCTTATTGTACCAAGCAAATTTATACTCTTTACTGGGACTTCCTGGAGTGAAAGGAAGCTGCACCCATCTCTGTACAACAGTAAACAACAGGCCACACCCAGTGATAATGTACCATATGCCACGGGTGCCTCAAGGGGCTCGATGGCAAAGTGCTTTATACTAATGGGTTCATTTTCTTACATGCACAAACACAGCTGGGAAAGAATCTTCTTCTTCTTCTTCTTCTTCTTCTTCTTCTTCTTCTTCTTCTTCTTCTTCTTCTTCTTCTTCGTCGTCGTCGTCGTCGTCGTCGTCGTCGTCGTCGTCGTCTTCTTCTTCTTCTTCTTCTTCTTCTTCTTCTTCTTCTTCTTCTTCTTCTTCTTCTTCTTCATCAGCATCAAAGTATGCATATCACATGTGCTCTTCACGGTATGAGACTACAGCTGGGGCATTTGCAGGGAGGTTTAGGTGATGCCACAGAGCTATTGTTTAAAGGAGAAAAAGACGAGGAGTAAGTCCACGTTTGGTTTCATCCTGCATTTCAGTCACAAAGTTACATCTGTACAGGACAAATTGTTCTGTATGGAAACAAAGCATAAACTTTTAGGATCAGACAATATATAATTCATTGGAAGTTGCCAAATGACATCCTCCCTATCACTCATGTGATTCGATGAAAACCATACATTCTTGGTTTTAAACCAACATAGATCATATGTACTCTTTTGTGTCTGTATGTACCTTAATAATTTCTTACATAATTCTGATTCTTAAAAAGTTTTCTGAGACAATGCTCTCTAAAACTACTCATAGTTTCCCTTCCCAGGAAAAGAAACACACTTTGTATATTTAATAATACCTCATATTGCTTTAAACTTTATATGAGAAACGTGTTTTGTTTCTTTGTCTTTGTATTTATTTTCTTTCTGTACTGAGGATTGAACCTAAGTCCTTGTTTGTGCTATGCAAGTACTATGTTACTTGGACCATGAGTCATGTATTTTGTTCATGAGATAGAGTCTTTCTAACATTAACTTGCTTTGGGCTGGACTCAACTTCATGATGCTCCTACCTCTTTCAATCTAGGATCTTGTTACAGACACTTGTTTGCATCAGCATGTATGCTCTGTCTTTTTATTTTTAATTTTTGGCGAGAAAGAGAAAACACAGAAAGTCCAGTTAGCTAAAATTGACTTCCAACTTAAGATTCTCCTACTTTAGGTTCTTTAGTGCCCAGTTTTGAGTTAGTTATCGATGTCCATGCTCAGTTGGTCCTTGACTTTACAAGGGAAAGTGCCATTTTTCCTGTTTACTGTTTTTGTTATTAGTGACACCTGCCAGTGTATTATCATCTTGAAATCCCCAACTGAGTTTATTTTTACTATAAGTATATTTTGCAAATTTGTAGTCACTGATGAATTACGAAAAGGTAGCTTTCTGATTTGGCATTGTGCTACAACTATCATATCATAAGCCAACTGTACATGGCATAACCTTAGAATGGTTCTGTCAATAGTATAACTGTATGTACATTTTCCCTATTGCCAGTATTTAAATGTAAACTAAAGTGATGCCTTGCCCTAATTAGTTTTATCATACTTAATTATGTTTGGTGTTTATACAATTTGGCTGTACTTCTGAGAGTTTTAGAAAGAGAGGATATTTAAAGCAATACTATATTCCAAAGTTCTCTTTTAATTTATGACAACAACAAACAAAAAAATCTGATTTCATTGGATGCTGGTAGCTCATGGTTTTAATCTTAGGTAGGCAAGAGGTAGAGATCTGAGGATTGTGGTTCAAAGTCAGCCATAGAAGGAAAGTCAGCAAGACTCTTATCTCCAAAAAACTACTCAGAAAAGAACTGAAAATGGCACTGTGGATCAAGTTGTAGAGTGCTAGCTTTGAGAAATTTTACCTTAGGGACAGTGGTTAAGCCCTGAGTTCATGTCCAGAGAGAGAGAGAGACAGAGAGAAAGACAGAGACAGAGACAGAGACAGAGACAGACAGAGACAGAGACAGACAAAGGAAAGACAGAGGAAGAAAGGAAGGAAAAAGAAAGAGAAGAGAAAGTAAAAAAAAAGAAAAACAGACTTGATTTTAATGGTGGTATTTTGGAAATAAACATTATAACATTGGTGTATATATGTAAAATTCTGGCATAGGGACAATAGTGAGTGAAAATTTGGCATAAACTTGAATGAAATATGGTCTAATAATACCTTATTATAATATCTATAATATCTTATACTTCATTTCTACCCTATCAAAATATAAGTAATTTTGGTCAACTAAATAGTCAATGTGGTAAGGTCAGTAGCTGTCTTGAAACAATTTTAGCATTCTGGTAAATGTAGAAAAAAATGTTCAATTGTAAATTAGTTGGTAGTAAATAGTGATTGTATCTTAATGCTTATGTGATGATAATGGAATAGTTATTCTAAAAGTAGGAAATAGTTTTGTATTTTCTGGATCATTACTGACATGTATTCTTAATTTGCTGACACATGCATACATATAAATACATATGTATATGTTTGTGTGTGAAAGAAGTAACTTAAAAATCCAATATTAATAATCAATGGGAATGTGCTTGTTCAAATCAACTTAATGTAGGGAACCATTAAAAGATGAAGTTTTTATTTCACTACTGCTGCATGAAATTCTGTTCAGGACGATGTCAGTCCATGTTCTTGGTATTATTAATGTAGTTATTGTTTTACTGAGTGGAGATGAATTTACAAGGACTTGTAGGGGAAGTTAAGACTTGAAGATAATTTATTTTGTAGCCTTTTATAAGTGTGAAAAGTGGTCCTTGATTATAACCCTTCAAATAAATGCAATGTGGCTATACTGTGAATAAGTATGGATTAGACACTAAAGCTTCAACAACACACTCAAGAAGTACCAACACAAGAGCTCAGATAATTCTGAAATCTTTGGAGAAGTTTTGAAATTCCTGAGACTACCCATTTTCCTGAAAAATGAAGTTTATCTTTCCAAGAAATTGCTATACAATTCCTTCCTACAAACCACAGCAGTTAAAAAAACATTGCTTTCAAACTGAGTACTGGTGGCTCATACCTAATACTAGCTACTCAGAAGGCTGAGATCTGAGGATAGCGGATCAAAGTCAACCCAGGCACTCAAGTCTACAAGGCTCTCCAATTAACCACCAGAAAAACAAAAAAGGGAAAAGAGAAAGAAAGAAAGCAAAAAAGGAAGAAAGAGAAAGAAAGAAAGCATTGTATTCTCCAAGCAAACCTTAGTAGTTTGGAGGTCATAAATTGTATATGAACTGCAGATCTAGGACTGATTTTCATTGTGATCACTGTAAAACTCCTTACCTAACTGAGAAAGTGTCAAGAAACAAGATCTAGTTAACATAGTCAATGCTAGCCTCCTGTTTGTGTTTGCATCTGTGTCCCCAGAAGAGCTGAAATCACTACTTCCTCAGGTAGAATGCAATTCACATGGAGAATGTTAATGTTAAACAAAAGAAACAGAAAGCAGAAGTCTAAAGAAATTTTGAAACTTCTTGGAAGTATGCTCAACAATATTGAAAAGAGTTCCCATTAGGAAAATTATGGCATGGTACTTGAGAAAACAGAGGCTCATTTAGGATGTTTATCTGTAAACAGCTGGGAAATAGTCTGAGTATAACCGGTGGGGTACAAGAGTTAAGAGTCGTGGGAAGATTTATTTCAGGATGAGGAATCTAGACAAGAGAATATTTCTAGGTAGACATAAGAAGTCACTGGAGTAAAAATGATGGAAGATTTTTGTGAGAGGAAAGGATAATTGAGTGTGCAGGGGAAATCCTGGAGGAATGGGCAGGAGATTGGATTTAGGAACACAGATGGATGGGTGCATTCATGCTACCTCTTCCAGTTACTACTGACTGAGAATCAAGGTTGAACTATCCATGATCAGAAAGAGAAAAATATTTCCAGCATTGATGCATATAATCAAACTTCTGTTTTCCATGTTCATGTGGTTTTAGTTGTGGTTCTTGAATTTCGTGTACAAAAAACAATACAACAAATTTTGATCTGCTAGCTATTCTTGGGGTATATAGTATTGCAAATTTTGTTTTCCACAGAGAAAAAAAATCATTATTTTATAAAAGTTACAAAAGTGAATCCATGCCAATAACAGGAAGAGCTAGGTAGAAATAGGAAAGCAACTCCTTTTGCAATAGCCTCAAAGAAAATAAAGTACCTAGGAATTAACTTAACTAAGAATGTAAAGTACATTTATGTTGAAAACTTTAAAAACCTAAAAAAGGAAATTAAAGCAGAACTGAGAAAGTGGGAAAACCTCCAATGCTCCTGGATTGGAAGCATTCAATTGATTAACATTGTGAAAATGGCAATCTTGCCAAGGGCTATCTACAAATTCATTGCAATACCCATCAATATCTCAATGTCATTCTTTAAAGAAATAGAAGAAGCAATCCAAAACTTCATATGGAATAATAAAAGACCCCGTGTAGCAAAAACAATTCTTAGCAGAAAGAACAGACCAGGAGGAATTTTAATATCAAACTTTAGACTCTATTCAGACCTATAGTAACACAAACAGCTTGGTACTGGCACAAGAACAAACCTGAGAACCAATGAAATAGAACTAAAGATCCAGAAATCAGCCCACAGACCTATGGCCACTTAATCTTTGATAAGGGAGCCAAAAAATATAATGGAAGAAAGACCGCCTTTTCAACAAGTGGTGCTGGAAGAACTGGTTAAGCACCTGCAGAAAACTAAAGTTGGATCCTTGAATGTCACCCTGCACCAGTATTAATTCCAAATGGATCAAAAGCAGATACCCTGAAAACTTTACAAGAAGGAATAGGGGATACACTAGGTCTCCTTGGCACAGGAGGAAACTCTCTTAATAAAGACCCAGAGACGCAACAAATTAAAGAAAGTTTGGACAAATAGGACTGCATTAAACAACAGAGGTCCTGTACGGCAAAAGATGTCGATAGCAAGTCAAATGGAAAGCCCACATCGTGGGAGAAGATCTTTACTAGCCATACAACAGACAAAGGCCTCATATCTAAAGTAGATCTACAGCTAAAAATATTGAATATCTCCAAAACAAATCTTCAAAGAAACAACCATCCTATTAAAAGATGGGTTACAGACTTAAAGTGAGAGTTCTCTGAAGAAGAAATAAGAATGGCCTATAGACACATGAAGAAATGTTTGACATATCTGGCCATAAAAGAAATGCAAGTCAAAACAACTTTGAGACTCTACCTCACTCCAGTTAGAATGGCCATGATCAAGAAATCTAATAACAACAGATGCTGGAGGGGATGTGGCCAGGAGGAATCACTACTACACTGTTGGTGGGAGTGCAAACTCGTTCAACCACTATGGAAAGCAGTATGGCAGTTCCTCAAAAGATTAAACATAGAGCTTGCCTATGACCCAGCAATTCCACTACTTGGCATTTACCCAATCATCCAGAAACAAGGACATACGAAATCCACTAGCACAACGATGTTCATTGCAGCACTATTTACCATAGTAAAGATATGGAACCAACCCAGATGCCCCTCAGTTGATGATTGGATCAACAAGATGTGGTATTTGTACACAATGGAATTCTATGCTGCTGTCAAGAAGAATGACATTGCCCCATTTGTAAAGAAATGTAAAGACTTGGAAAAAATCATATTAAGTGAAGTAAGCCAGACCCAAAGGAACAGAGGCTCAATGGTTTCCCTCATTTGTAATAGTACACACCTAGGACTCACCTAGCAGAGTATTACAATAGCTCAAAACCTAGATACATATGATTATATAGGATGAGACTAAATGAAAGGATCTCTAGGATATGGAAACAAGGGTTTTATCTTATGTGATTGTTATTCTTAATGTGCAATGCTATTTCTCTTTTCTTTTTTAGACCTTTAGTTAATCTCATATTGTTACTGCGTCTAACTGTGTTACCTGGTTTATTGTATATCAGTTTATTTGAAATAGGAAAGGGAAGGAGGAAAAGAGGAAAGATTGGGAGGGGGTCCGGGGAGGGGTATGGGGACAAAAACATGAGAACGGGTATCAATGTGTGAGAAGTAATGTTCCTACTACCTGGTTAATGTAACATTACCCCTCTATACATTGCCCCAAAAACAAAACATAAAATTCTTTTAGAAAAGTGAATTCATGTATTTGGCTACAAGCTGGGCTTATTTTTGGATTGAAATTATGTGGTATTTTTTTCAGTTCCAACCTATGTGACTTTCCACTCCTCAAATTAAGCATTGTTATTTTGTTGTTGCTGCACTTTGCTCTATTCTTTTGATACACTGTCTCCCTATTAGATTGGCTTTAAACTTGTGATTCTAGCATTTCAGTATCCCCAGTGCTAGAACTAAAGTTAGGCATCATGTTACCTGGCAAAATAAATACTATTGCTAGAGATGTAAGCTGTAATGGTTGCCTCAAGCTGAATCCATTTTGTATTCAAGACAAAGATTTCAAATCAAAACCTTTCTTAAACTAGAGAGATGTACTAGTACTGGGTAGTACCTCTTTCTCTTCAGGTAATTATTATGAATGAATGGCTACGGAGATCTATTCTTTTTTATCATCAAGGTTAGAAGCCACACATACATTTCTCTTTGTTGGATCATTTCCATCTGTTTGTATCAGTGTTGCTTGAAAGTTTAAACAATATGATAGCCGTCTTAGAAATAAATTCTGTCACCTTATTACATTCATTAGAGAAGGAGGAAAGAATGAATACTGTACTGAGACAGAAGTTTAAAATTGTAGAGAAAGTAGGAGAAACCTCTCTGGAAGGCCTAGAAAAGTATGTGTAATGGCAGCTATTTAATAATAGAGATGCATTTTGGTGACACTAAAAAGGAATCCACTATTAGTTGGCAGCATGTGTTTGAAGAACTTTACAGTCTTGATTTCACTTAGAACTTTCAAGAACACTGGAAGTCGACATTATTATTATTTTGCTGATGGAAGAATTCAGATCTAGGAAGCTTTTGTGTCAGGTCACTCCGAACTGTCGAAATCAGAGACCTTTCTTCTTATCATTGTATTATTCTCCCTTCTCTGAAATTAGAACGAGAATGAATTAATTGTGTTTCATTTTCTTTCTTTGTCTATGTCTTTTCCAGTTTGAAAAAAAATAAGTATTTTATCTTTGGATTGTTTGAAACAAAAATCTCCGAAGTGTAGAGGACTCCTGTGGGTCCTAGAAAAGCCATGCTTGTTTGTCACAGACATATTGCTGTTAACTAAATGGAATACATTAAGTTTTGCCCATTTTTCTATTAATGTTCTTTTTCCCCTTTTAAGAGAAAACTATGGTGGCTATATTACATTTAGCTCCTCTTCAGTCTCTCTGCCTTTTATTTTGATCCAACTTTCCAATCTTCTGATCGGATCTTCAATTTTCCTTTTTCAGTCTTCCAGTACTATTTTCATCATTTAATATTATCTGATTACTTCCTGAAAAATTCATGAAACTTAAAAAAAGGAAACACTTTGATAAGAATTGAATGAAATTTAGGAAATCTGATGGAAGCCTAGAGAAGACTATTTTAACATGGGAATTAAAAAAATATTGTCAGAGTCATGTACAGAGGGGATATAGTCACACACATAAGGCATTGTTGCCCCTCCCACATTTTTCTCCCACTTTCCCTCACCCCCACCCCAACATATTGTCTTGTGAATATCGCTGTTACATTGGTTCCTCTTTGTCCTTTGTCACACTGTTTTGTGGCTCCTCTTCCCTTCCCTAATTCAAATAAACCTATCTACCATATAATAGTACCACAATCAGATACAACAGAGGAAAAACACTACAGGGGGAAAAAATGAAAGAAAAAAGAAATAACTTCACATAGTACATTAAAAACAATAACCACAAATACTTTTGTTTCTTTTGTTTTTATTGTTATTGTATTCTAAGAAACAGAAAATTCGACATTAAATCTATATCATTCAACTCGCCTTTGAAGCTGCAGGAGCACTGGGTTTTTTTCTTATAATCCAATCTCTCATGAATGTTTTTTTAAATTATTGAAGGGATGGCATGGATCAAGATAACTTGTACTTAGTAACTGACTTGTTGAATTAAAAATCTCTTTATAAAATAAAATGAAGATAGTAATGATAATTAAAAATTAAAAAAATAGAATAAATTCAGAATAAACAAGTTCTAAACTTTATCAGGATTTTATATTGATTGTTGTTATTACCCATGGTCTAGAAGGGACTTTAAAAGTGCCAGTAAGCAAGAACTCTCCTAGCAGAGAACTACAATAGCTCAATACCTAGGTACATAGGCCATATAGGATGAAGCTAAATGAAAAGATCTTCAGGATGTAAAAATAGGAGTTTTGTATTATGTGATTGTTGTACTTAATGTACAAAGTTACCTCTCTTCTCTTTTGTTGCCCTTTGGTTAATCTCATATTGTTACTGTATCTGATTGGGAGGCCGGTGGATGGAGGGAATTTGGGACAAAAACATGAGAGAAGGTGTCAAAGTGTGAGAAGTGATGTACCCTCTAGCTGGTGAATGTAACTGTGACCCCTATACATTACAATAAAAAAGTGCCAATAAGGAGCTGGGAATGTGGCTTGTGGTAGAGTGGTTGCCTAGCATGCATGTTTGATTCCTCATATCACATAAATGACAACAACAACTATCTTGTGTGATTGTTGTTCTTAATGTATTTCTCTTCTGTTTTGTTGCCCTTTGGTTAATCTCATATTTTTACTATACCTGACTGTGTTATTTGGGATGTTGTACATACATTTGATCATTGGAAATAGGAAAGGGAAGGAAGGAAAACAAGATGATTGGGAAGGGGTGGGAGGAGGGAAATGGTGATAAGACATGATAAGGGATATCAATATATGAGAAGTATTGTACCTACTATCTGGTGAATGTAACTGTAACCTCTCTATACATTACAATAAAAAATTAAAAAATAAAAGCACAGAAGGATGGTAAAGCCTAGAGACAGACACTAAAGACTATTTTGGTAACCTGAAGATAGAAAATGAATTTGTATTATTATTATTATTATTATTATTATTATTATTATTTTTGCCAATCCAAGTGCTTGAACTCAGGGATTGAACCCTGTCTTTGGGCTTTCTCAAAGCTACAACTCTACCACTTAGCCTCAGCACCACTTCCGGCTTTTTTCTACGTACGTGATACCGAGCAATCAAACCCAGGTCTAGACGAGCACAGTACTACTAGGCCAAACTCCCAGTATTAGAAAATGAATTTTAACCGAGAATTTTTGAATCGCTCAAGGCAGAAAGACAAAGGTGTCCTAAAGGGATAGTAATTGTGAGCGATTGTGGAAAGTGGACAAAATTGTGAGGAGAGTTGATGACCTTTAGGACATCTCAGTTAAAGACAAAGAAGAGTATCAAAGAATTGAGATAATTAGGTTGAGAAAAAGGAAGAAGATATCCCACCTTGGGGAGACTTAAGAGTCTTTTAATCTAATTTTTTGGGTTTTGTATGAGAATGTCAAAGGAGGAAAGTGATACTTTAACTCTGAAACTTAAATATCGCCCATAAACACAAATCTTAAGGCCTATGGTCTTTTCCCTTGAAAATGGTTGAAGAGCTCAGCTTGTTTAAGGTGACATACATAAGTGATGATGCAGACTGTGATGAGTCTCAAGGGAAGGGCTGCACTGTAATTAGATTGGCACCCTTCTCAAAGATGCTTCCTTGCTTGTTTGCTCTCTGAATCTTTTAATTACATTAGCTTATAAGTGGTTTAAAAAAAAGCAATTCGCACGTATGTTAAAATTTCCCCATCCCATGAACCCTGCAATTTAATATGCATGAAAATTACCATTCTCTTTTGCTATTTATTTATTTATTTCAGACTCTGGTTTTCCTGAGTTTAAGCTGCTAGTGTTCACCAATGGCTCTTGCACTGTTTCCACCATGTGGATTAAGGACATTATCTGCTATCTCTCACAAGGCAAATACCTGTAAGGTAGTGCTCAGGTGCACACTTGACACGCTTCTCCAGCAGTGTTGGTGCACAGGAGAAAAAGAACTTCTGAGTATTCATGATGTGTGGGTGACTACAGAGAAAGGGGAAATAAAGCTGGTGTGAGGAAGTGTCATCTCCGGCAATCAAAGCAAGTGTCTTCCTCAAGGAAAGAAGCAAAGGTAATTCATGGGTCTCTGCCTTGCTTTAATTCCTATCTTTTATAAGCTGCACAAGGCTTCTAAGGATTGATAAAAAGCCTTTCCATCTGATTTAGATGCCCTGTGGAAACAGGCAGTGGTACCCTTTGAGAATAAGAATGTGTAGAATCTATGGACAATAGCAGAAGGATACAAAAATAAGTTGCATGTGGTCTTCAGTCACTGGATTTTTCTTCCAGCTGGCCTTGTCTGTCGTACTGACAATCTATCACTCATGATGTCAGTCCCTAGTGGGGCAAAACATGGTAGGAATAAGACTTGGTAACAGATATTGATCATTTGACCCTCATAAAATAATGATGGTAATAGTGACAAAAACTTTAATAGTAATATGAGTAATTCATATTTTCCCTGTGTCTCTCATACATCAAAGTATAAGTATACTAGGTACTAGCTAGTCAGAACAGCCATATCAGCTTCCTAATAGGGGGTCTTTGCTCATAGGTTTAAAGCAAGTACCATGATGTATATCTTAATAACTACAGGAATTTCTTTCTCTTTCTTTCTTTCTTTCTTTCTTTCTTTCTTTCTTTCTTTCTTTCTTTCCAATCTGGAGTCTGAGAGTACAAAATTAAGATGGTAATCATGTTTTGGGCTCTTCTTCTGCATTACAGATTGCCAACTTTTCCTGGTGAATTCACAAGGAAGAAAGAGGGATAGAGAGCTCTCTGGTGTCTCTGATAAGGGAACTGGAGCCCTCATGATTCAAATACCTCTAAAGGCTCTACCACCTAAGAGCTTCACATTAGCTCCAGGATTTCAGCACGTGCATTTGGCAGAGCACACATATTCAGACTGTGAGAGGGAGCATCATAGCAGTGTACAATCTCAGTCCTGACTCGACTTACTGCTTCAAATTCAGCTTTTTAATAAGATCCTGGGATGATGCATCTGCACATTAAAGTTTGAGAATCACTTTGGGACAATCTTCACAAAATCCATCTTAAGATTTATTATCCAATTTAAGAGCCCAAATTTATCTCTAGAATAAAGGGAAAGCAGGTATGTCTCTTAGAGATTCCAATATTAAATTGAATTCACTTGTGAGAATTGTAGATTTTGCTGTATATCATTATTAACAACACACCAAAAAATAGCTTCAGCTATGGAAAGTCCAAGATTAGAAGCTTCAGTATTCTAATTTGGAACTTCGTGTGACATTGAGAATACAGGCTGGACAATGTCAGTGGTTATATCTCCTTGCATTACTATAGTTATATAAGCAAAACCTTGGGGAAAATTAGCTTTGAGTGAACATTCAGAAAGAGAGAAAGATAGGCAGGTAACTAAAATGAAATCAGAAAATAAATGTTACTTCTGTTCTGTTACAATGGACACATGTAAGAGAGAGTTTTAATATATGTGGGGAAAGCCACCAGCCTCTAGTGAAGCCTTCATTGTGGAACTGGTGGATGTGTGGTTGGTGTGTGTGTGTGTGTGTGTGTGTGTGTGTGTGTGCATGGGAGGAGAGAGGTGCTCTGTAAAAATATTCTAGTGTGTGTCTGTTTCCTCAGAAGGCCAGAATAGTAAGGTTGCTTTTTATTATTATCCTTCATCTAAACTGAACATCTTTAGTTTTACAAGAAATAAATTTATTTCAGTATTCAGTATATATTTGAAGCAATAATCTTCTACTTCTTCCTCAGAGATCATCTGTTCCTCTAGATCATCCCCAAAGTCATTTCTTTCCCATTTCCAAAGTCATTTTTCTTTATCAGTGAGTGGAGTCAGTTTACTAGGAGCTGAAGTGAAACCTCACTCTCCTCTTTGTATCCAAGCAATGAGGAAGCAGCAGTAGACCAGGATATTGGAGGGAAAACAAGCCACTAGAAATTAAGGCAGAAATGCAATAAAATGATCAGAAATGGATGAGAGGGTAAAATATATTTAGCCATAAGTAAGGAAAAATGTCTACAACATTTGAGATATGTTTCCAATAATAGCTAGTACATATCTACAATATAAAGGTTTACATGCCTACTTAGCATCTATACCTGATAATAAATAGAATGCAGAGAAATCACAAATGTTACCAAGGATTACAAAACATCTGTGTTTTAGACTTAGTTTTTCTTTCTTACCATTTTTTAAAATATTTTTATTGTAATTAATAAAAGGGTTACATGATATTTGTCAGAATGTATGTATTCACATACATTGATACCTTTTCACATGTCTTGGTCCCCATTACCCTCCCTCCCACCCTCTCTCTTGGTTTCCCCCCCTTCCCTGTCCAATTTCAAGTAACCAAATACAAATGTATCCAATATATCAGATAACAAAGTGAGATATTGTGACAATATGAGATAATCAAGGAACAGCAAAATCTTACCATTTTTTAAAATGAGTTGGGAACCACTACAAGGAAATTTCTTGAGAGAGGCTTATCACACATTTCCTTTCTAACTGGACTCCAATCTATAATTTAGGCCTATTTCTTTCTGCTAGCACAGAATACAGGGATATAAAGTAAAAGTAAGTAAGAATTTAAACAGTCAGCAAATCATATTATTCTCAGTCAGTCCTTCACATTTATGAAAAGAAACCATTTTCTGCATCTAATCCTGCCCTGATACAGTGCCATAAATTTGGGTTATATGTCAATTATCCAAATTTACTCCTCTGCATTCTCCTTGGAATATGAAAATGAATTTTAATTTAAAGCCTTCTTATGCACAGAACTTCCCCTAAGAGCTAAGAGTTAAGCACCACTCTGCTATTTCATACTCACCAAACATCTTCTCTTTCCAAGGTCATCTGTTTCACTACATAACTGGAAATGAAGTGAGATGTGTGGTTTTGTTTAATCAAATTTCATGCTCTGCTGCCTCCATCTTATGGCCTCTTTGCTAATTGATCAAGTTTTCAATTAAAGTTTTCCATCTTTGTTTTAATTCTTTGTTAAGAATTTTATGCCATTAGGTGATTTCATGAGATCTGAGTTGCTACAAATCTCTCTTCTATCCCCTGCCAACCTTGATCTGGCCAAAACTGGAGGATTGCTTTGAATTGAAGGTTAGTGCCTTCCTGTTTCTCTTCCATTTCACCCCATCCTGCTCAGTGAATTTTATTGTCAGGTTTTCTGTAACATTCAGAATCTTGGACTGTTTTTATAAAACAATTTATTTGGTCAGAAGGTGATTAATTTACTTCCTGTGTTTACTCATTGTTCACTTTTCAGCTATTTTGTCCAGGAGCAATTAAGCAAATTGGAATTGCAGTCACTTAAGTAGCAGCTAAAAAATGGCTATAGTTAATAAATGGAAGGCATATGACATTCCTTTTAAGGTAGTGCTTGTCTGTGAGTTCTCTCTAATGAGCCGTAAAGTTACTGGATTACCAATCAAACCTTTTTACTGTTTCTATAGATCAGTTAACTGCTAGCACATCAAGTATATGTAACTGCACATTTTCCCAGTCCCACGCATTATTTACTGTTTTCCTTGATAAGGAAAGTTTCATCCCTGAAGCTGCATCCAATCAAATTTGCCTTAAAATTCACTAATGGATTCAAACACACGAGGCAACTTAAAAAGAAACATAGAAAATGTACAGACAAGATCGACGCAACTATGTTTTGCTCATGGAAAAGGAATTCTTTAATTTGTAATTTTAAATTTATACCAATAGTTTCCATCCCAAGGTAGTAACTCAGAGAACACCCTTTCATAGAAGACTGAAATCCATGAGAGGCTGTACTAAACATTGTTTAGAAGTTTTACAATATGTTGTTTCCCAGTCTATGATAATGTTAACTATGTATGAAAAACTGAAACAATATTTTTTTGGCTTCCTTAAGATGCAAAGAGCATACATTCTTTTTGTTACCATTAACTGCATCTGAAAGCTACGCTTCTTTTAAGAAGAACGGTTAATGGCACCTGTGCCCAGCTTATGCTGCTGATTCTGTAAGCAGGGGGTTAGGAAATCAAAAATATTATACTCCTACTAATATAAAATAAATCTAAAATATTGTACTCCTACTAAATCTCTTAAAGATTCTTTTTTTTAAGTAAATCTTTTATTTTATTTTTTGCCAGTTGTGGGACTTGAACTCATGGCTTGAGTACTGTCCTTGGAGTTTTCTCAAGGCTAGACCTCTACCACTTGAGCCACAACCCCACTACCAGCTTTTTTCTATGTATGTGGTACCAAGGAATCGAACCCAGGTCTTCGTGCATGCTAGGCAAGCACTCTACCACTAGGCCAAACTCCCAGCTACTCTTAAAGATTCTTAATCAAGCAATAATTTTGATAAAATTTTTTCATGCTTCTACAACTCCCTTAATTCCTATATGATGCCTGTTATTTACCTTTGTTAATGGATTAAAAAACTCACAAAGAGTTTAAGGACAGTGTTTAAAGACAGGCAGATGTGAGATTTATGAGGGTCTGTGTTAGGAGCCATTGAAAATCAATGGAAGTTAAAAACAAAACATCAGCTTGTAAGCATTTTTTTTTCTTTTTATGTGAGTCATGAGGCTTGAAATAGGCCTGAGCACTTTCTCTGAGCTCTTCAGTTCAAGGCTACCACCCTACCTTGAGCCAAGCCCCACTTCTCATTTTCTAGTGGTTAATTGGAGATAAGAGTCTCAGATTCTTTTGTGCCCAGGCTGGCTTTGAACCTTGATCCTCAGACCTCAGCCTCCTAGTAGCTAGGATTACAGGTGTGAGCCACCTTGCCGTGAGCTGTTTTAACTTTATTCAGCTTTGCAGAGTCAACAAATCTTGTCCCAAGCCAATGTGCACCTGAGTTTGTTGTCTGATGTGTGTAAGGAGGAAGCTGTGCAACCTACTTTTCTATCATTTGAGTAGGTATGTTTTTGCAAGTTAGAAAATTAACTGAATGGCTTGCCAATAGTCTATAACCTATAAGAACAGTCTTAAAACCTCCTATTTCCACAACCATTATCTTTCTATTTGTGCAGGGATGCTGTTCTTTCATGAGTTTGACTCTCAGATTCTAAGATCTTAAATGGAGACTCATTATGTTTTTTTAACTTTTGGAATTTTTAAGGCATTCTCCTGAATAAGCATGTACTGAAATATATGAACATAAGCCCAGATTGGTTTGTGGGGCCAAGGCAGCTCTTAGTGGCTGAGGTATATGTCTATTTTCTAAGGATTATAGTGATATTATAGTGATTTTCAAGTGGTTCTCTTAGTTTGATATTTTTTTATGTTTGTTTAAGTTATATTATCAAAGAAGAAAATATTAAAGAGAAAATATAAGGGGCTATTACCTGGACAGGTCCTGAAAGAAGTATATGGATAATACTAAAGGAAACCTATGTTACCTTCTTTCTCATTTGTCTAATTGATTAAATTGTGAAATTTAATCAATCATAATAGATTTTATTATTACCACAATCATAAAATATTTTATTATTGCAAATTACAAAATTATTCAAACCAAAATAAGTAGAACAAGTATAACAGATTCCACAATGATGAGATTACATAAAGGGATACAGAAGCCAACAGAGCTCCTACAGGGTCAAATCTGGATGACTTTGATGAAGAAATTATTTTTACTAGATACTAGCCCAAAGGGCAAAATAAGTAGTTCTAAGATCCATACTGATCTGTGATTGAATTAATAAGTTGGAGGAAATAGACAAATCGCAAATGGTTTAGAAAAGCACTCTAAGTTCCTCATGGAGGTATTCTGCTCTTTGAGGGGTAAATGGCAGCATGTCTGCCTACTTGTTAAGCATGGTTTCTGAACAGTGACCCTTGGAGAATCCATAACATAGAAAAAGAGAAAAAGCAGAGAACCTTGACAAGCCAGACAATCAAGGTTAACATCAACAGTTGCACATAATATAGATAGTCTGTGTCCATGCTGAGATTTGATGTGAGTGGCAATTGACCTCTATGGTCTACCTTTGAAAACACATCACTCTTGGTTAATCATAGAAAAAACACATCAGACAAATCCCACTTGAGGGACACTCCACAAAATATCTCCAGTAATCCTAGAAACTGTCTAGGTCATCAAAACATAGAAAGTTGGAGAAACTGTAACAGCTAAGAGGAGCCTAAAGAGACACAGAATGCTAAATGACAAAAACATGAGAAGGGGTATCAAGCTTCAAGAAATAATGTGCCCATTACCTAATGAATGTAACTGTAACCCCTCTATACATTATCCCAACAATAAAATACAACTAAAATTAAGAAAATGCTAAATGGACTGTGTCCAGCAGAAACAAAAAGCAATAGGAAAAAATGAGGGAACTTGTATAATGCCTGAACTTTCATTAAAATTCAAAGTTTAGAACCGTTAGGGGTGAACATCATAAGTTCCCTCTTGCAACTACAACAAAATTTGTCAACAATAGGATAATGATTAATTAAGTGTAGATCATAGGGCCTCAAACTATCCAGGCCTCAAATTAATACTTGGAAAATAATGTAATTATCATAATATAGCTTTGAGTAGTTGTTCAATGTCTCAGTTCCTCACAGAAAATATTCTTTGATCATTACTATTAGTGAAAAAATGATGTGCTCACTTATTGGTCTATCTAGAACTTTTATGCTTAATAATGATGGTGATAGCTAACATTTGTACAATGATTATAGTATTAAAATACTGATATCCTAGAATTGATCATAACTGCACAACATCACTGTAAACTATTTTGACTCAGGCTGGGAGTGTGGCCTAGTGGTAGAGTGCTTGCCTAGCATGCACAGAGACTAGGGTTCAATTCTTCAGTACCACATACACAGAAAAAAGCCTGAAGTGGCTCTGTGGCTCAAGGACAGTGCCCAGGCCCTGAGTTCAAGCCCCAAGACTGGCAAAACATAAAATTATTTTGGCTATGACAATCCCCACTTACACATGGGAAAATTTGAGAAATTTCTATTACATAGAAAAATACCAGGGTCAACAGAACACATTCTGCTTTCAAAGCCTTTGTTATTTCTATTCTATGAGGCTGCATCCTAAAATAATTTGTACTGGCAAAAGCTCTAAAGTTTTAAATTAAAAAATACTGAAGATATTGCTCCAAAGTTTTGTTCTCAACATTTAATCACATTATTTCTCACAGCACCCTTAAGGAAATAGAAAAATAAACATCAACTATGCATTTTGCTAATGAAAAACCAAAGCTTCATGATATTTTTCTTTGCACATCAGGAAGTTCTTGGACTCTGGGAGAAAATCCACCTTAAGTCAGATTACGTTTCATTACTTGTTCCAAAATAAATATATGAAATGTTCTGTGCTACGTGTTATAGGCAATATATTGATGGATATATTTATATTTAAAGTTGTTCTCCCTAAGGATTTAACTATTTACAATCTTTATCTGTTCTCATTTGAACATAAACTAGGCAATCTTGACCTTACATATACATTTTGTGTTTACAGCTTAATTCATCATGGAGTCGTTACCATTTCACAGCAAAATATTAGACAGAAGCTAATGATGATTTTGACTATTTGGAATATAAAGCTATATGGATAGCTTATTGTATGTAATGCATAAGTATAAATTCAATATGAATACACATTTGTGGGAAATACATACAGGTGCTATTGTCAGCGTGATGTTTGAGGGGAAGGTGGGGAAACATACTCCCTTATGCATATCGATGTTCATGTTCTTTAGGAAGGATTATAAGAAAAGGGAAACTTAAGTTTTGTAAATGTATGACCTAGGTGTTATAAATTTTTAATTAGGTTGCCTGGCATTATTATTTTGAAGTTATAAGTGACTTGAAAACAAATAATTATCTGCCAGATTCTGTGGATGGAGAGCTTGGTTGCAAATCCTGGTGCAGGCAAGCATTTTCATCTGTGGTCTCATTTTGAAGGCTAGACTGCTGGAAGATATGCCTCCACGTTCCCTCAATTTCACAGATAATTGGCTAGAGGGTCCCCTCAGATCCTTGAGGCATGAAAGTCTTCAGAGCTTTTTCTTCTCAGCACACAAAATCAAGCAAGCATCCAGGAAAGCCAAGCTTATCACTTATTCTGGGAAGCAACTAAGGTTTTGTCCAATAAGCATGAAAGACAATCTAAAGGCAAGAATCAGAGGAAGCATGCACAGCAGGAAGGTGGGGTCCTGAGGAATCATATTAGGGGCTGCCTATTACACAGTGCAGTTTGTATGATGAAATACAAAAAAAACCCCCACCAGAGCAACCTTGTCCCATCTCCACCAAAGAATAGAGAAAAGCATCTGTATTTCTATGGGGTAGGCTGGTGAGTGTTTTCAGTGATGGCAGATAACCTTATTATCTGAATAAACAATTAAAGAGGTGAATATTCATTTTGAATACTACTTTAAAAAAACACAGTCCTATTGAATTAAGCCACTAAGGATTTAGAGAGTTATACTTATAAGTTTATTCTGAAGACTTTATGAATTCAATAAGTGAAACATCAATGTGGAACCAAACAGTGAAGATCAATACTATAAAATATGCCCAGAAACGTTCAGTTCAGAAATGATCCTTTAACTAAAAATTTTAATCACTGATCTTGACCCAAGGTGGGTTTACAATGTTAGAGAAATGATAGGTGATGGCTCAAGTGAGTTTATCATTAAGAGAAGCACCTGTATGTCAGATGTAGAGCCTAGAAGCAATATCATAATTTCAGCCTAGAACAATATCCGGAATGAAGTTTCAGGAGGTGTTATGCTTGTTTTGTTTGGTGTTGATGTTGTTAAGGTATTGCCTTAAATCTCTAGAGTGGAATTCCAGAACAAATTAAATAGGCAAGAGAATGAAAGGCACAAGTTAGGAGACTTTGAGTTAAATATTAGATTTAAGAGAAATGAGTTTATAGGTCTTGACAACAACAATAAATTCAGTTTACTAAATAGCTAACTTTTGTCAGCCAGCTTTTATTATGGGCCCAGATATATTACAGCTCTCCTTTTCCCAAAAGCATCTTAAAGACTTTGGATTTCTTTGTAGTTCAGATAATATCTTGTCAATTTGGTCAGTATATTTAATCTCTCTTATTTTTATTAAACATTTCAGAATTGTCCATGTGCCAGGAATTGAACCATATGCTGGAAATATTCAGATGAAAGCATTTTTGCTGTCTGTGAGAATTAGTCTAGTGAATTTAAAGAAAATAGAACTTACCTGTGTATAAACATGCTTTATGGCACCATCTGAAGTGCTAAAATAAACAGCATAGTATTTGAAAAAAATATACAAGTCAAAAATAGCTGTGATTTGACAACTAAATTTTCTTGTCATTACTATATCCCTCTCTCCCCATTTCTGCACACTCATGGAATCACATACACTTACATACACTTAATTCACTAGGTAAATTCTTTTCAAGATCTTCCCCACTTCATATTCTATTTTAGTCAGCTTGCTGCTAAAATAAAGAGAGAAAGAAAATAACACATGCCACATGCAAGAAACCCTTATCATGTTGTTTGATAGAATGGTATATTTCTGCTGTCAATAAGCTCTTCTTTCCTTGTATGTGGTAAATGAGGACTCTCCTAGGGTAAAACATCTGGCTGGAAGCTGAGGGCAGAAAAGGAGCAGTCAGGGACCCCAGTGGCCTGGGAAAAAGAGGAGGGAAAGTAAGGTACTGAAGGAAAGGATACATTGCTCTGAACTTAAACCTGCCCTATGAATTTGGTGAATTGACAGACTCCTGCTAAGGAAAAGGAGTTTAGTGGAGTGAAGGAAAGAAGGCAGTCCCTTCTGAGAAGGACTTTTCCATATCTGAGCTGGTATACTGTTACCTTGATACTGCCTTTTCTTCTGAACCTCTGCTGTTCCCCTAGATAAAAGTAACTCCTTGAGAATTGTGCAGTGACTGACACTTAGAAGTATCTCATTTAATATCAATTACAACTCAGTTGGAAGGTGTTAGCCTTATCTCTGCTTCTCCAAAGGGAAAAGCAAGTGAAGATAGGTTGGATGGGTGGTTGTACGGTTAAAAACTGATGGGAGCAAATTGACTCTAGTCACTTGCCACGTGATCATTTGATTTCCTGAATATTAGTTCTCTGCCTCAAACTTACTACACTGTGCATTAAAATTGAGCGGTGCTTGTCATATCACCTTTTTATCTGGGTAACACTACTTTCTATCAGTTCCTAAGCAACACAGAACTAGAAAATTCTCATCAGTAAGATTCCACTATCATATCTGTAATCAATAGCACTGGTCCCTAAATATGAACAGCCACACAAACCTGACTTTGTTAAATCTTGTAAGTGATTTTAAGCTTTGAGTTGCAGGTTTATGGAATGAGAAAAGAATAAAGAAGTAGGAGTGTCTCCATAGCAATAGAGCTTGCCTGTTAAACTGGAAGCTAAGAGAGCTCATAAATTAATATTACTTGTAGGAAAATCTACTCTGTACTCTGGCTTTACCTCTTTTTTTTTCATTTCCTTTTAAAAAAATTATATGATTTTTTAAAAGTTTTAGTTTTTATTGTTGGGATAATGTATGGAGGGGTTACAGTTACATTCATTGGGCAGTAGGTGCACTATTTCTCACACACTGATAACCCCTCTCATGGTTTTGTCCCCATTTCTCTCCCCCCACCTGTCCTAATGTTCTTGTTTTCCTCCTTTCTCTTTCCTATTTCAAATAAACAAAGAAACACATATAAAATATACCAGGTAACAAAGTCAGATCAGTAACAACATAAGATTAACCAAAGGGCAAAAAAGAGAAGAGAAATAACAGAGTTCATTGAGAACAACAATCACACAAGATAAAGCTCTTGTTTCCATGAGATCATGAATTCTTCTGAGAGTTTTCAGTCTTCCTAGGTTCTGCTTCAAATGATAAAATGAATATCTCTTCTTCCTTTCACTCATCACTGCTTCTTCTTTATTGTGACCTATTTAGATAGTTATTTTGTAAGTGTGTGTGTATGAACTTGAACTCAGGGCCTTTGGCTCTAGCTTGGCTTTTCTGTACATGTCTGGTTTTCTACTCTTTGATCCATGCCTCGAATTCTGGCTTTTCCTGTCTCATTGAACATAGGAGCCTCATGGGTTTTTTGCTTTGCTTTGCAATGTGATTCCCATATCTCAGTCTCCCAAGTACCTAGGATTACAGGTATCAGCTACTAATGCCTAGCTATACCATCACCTATTTTGCCTTAGGGTTTCTGATTAGCCTTCTCTCATGTAAATATTTTCCTCTGTCCCTGCTGTTCTAGTTTTGTTGGAGATTTTACATTGCAATTTTCCCTGATTGGAATTTGAATGATTACCCACACACAGTATAGCATAGAACAACACTAGTGGAGGGAGTTAAAGGCAGATTACTTTAAGCTAGGTGAAGTTTTTCCTTGATTGAGTGAAAACTCTTGCTTTATAAGTGTAGATACTGCAGGATTTCTAATAATATCCCTTTGTACTTTCAAATGTCTCCCAATTTCATCTTCACTGTCTATTGGTTTTCAGTAAAAGATTGATTATAGGCTATGCCTAGTGACACGTATCTGCAATCCTGGTACTCAAAGGACTGAAAGCAGGAGGACTGAACATTTGAGGGCAGCCTGGGCACCATTGAGTGAGAGCCTCACTCAAAAATTACCAAAAGGAATGGATTGTATAGCTTAAGTGATAGATCACTTGAAGGTCACTGTCAGGGGCCTCAATTCAATCCCCAGCCCTACAAAAAGACTAAGATGAGGAGAGGACAATGATGATGAAGGAAGAGAAGGAGGAGTAGGAGGAGGAGGAGGAGGAGGAGGAGGAGGAGGAGGAAGAGGAGAAGGAGGAGAAGGAGGAGGAGGAGGAAGAAGAAGAAGAAGAAGAAGAAGAAGAAGAAGAAGAAGAAGAAGAAGAAGAAGAAGAAGAAGAAATTCTATTTCAGTAACGTGATTAACAACATAGAAATCAGTACTGTTTGGAACCAGTATGGTTGGTGGGTACGGAAATGTACTTGACTTTCATATGAGCTAGAATTTCAGAAAGATCAGGTACTGAAAAAGGTTGTCTAAGTGATTTTTTAAAACCTTGTAGCCTACAGTTACATTTTAAGCAGTAGCACATTAAAAATAGAAACACAATGAGAATGGAATTAAAATATGCCAAACACATGAAATTTTTAAAATGTTTTTTTAAAAGTGCCCAGGTCAGGGAAGGAATCCAGAATGAGAAAATATAATGAAAATATAAACACAATGTATAAAAAATGTATGGAAAACTGCCAAAATAGCACTTAGGGAGAAATTTATCACTGAAAATGCGTCCATTTGTATGGAGGAAAAGAGAAAAAACAAATAACTTAGGTTCTACCTAAAGTAATAAGAAAAAGAATAAAGCATCATGCCAAAAGAAAATAGAAAAAAACACTGATTAAAAATTAAATTGAGGGGCCGGGAGTTTGGCCTAGTGGTAGAGTGCTTGCCTAGCATGCACAAAGACCTGGGTTCCATTCCTCGGTACCACATACATTGAAAAAAGCTGCAAGTGGTGCTGAGGCTCAAGTGATAGAGTGCTAAGCCTTGAAAAAGTCCAAGGACAGTGGTCAGGCCCTGAGCTCAAGCCCAGGACTGGCAAAAAAAATTAAGTTGAAAAATTATTGGTGCAATAATTTCAAAAAGGACTCAATATACAATAAATAAGTACTTAGAAATAAATGTGAAGGCTGAAAAGGATGCATTGGTTTATTTTATTTAGACAAACCTGAAATAAATGAAGAGTTAAAACATATTTCAGGTATGAAGGTAAATAAAGAAGTCAGATGTTCATAATTTTTGATCACTTTGATAGTCTCAATGAAAGCATCAATATAATTTCATGGTTTTTAATTAAATGAAAAAATTTCTTAGAATTTGTTTGATATCGTACATAGTTGAGACTAGCAAAGACCTTCGTTACTTTTTCTTTTTGCTTTGTTTTTCTAATCACAAGTGCCCATGTTTCTTTTTATTTTGTAGTGTACTCTGTGGTATCACCAGTTCAAAGTTGATAATGGTAGCTGGAACAAACATTCTTGTTCTAACTTGAGTTTGTGGGAAGGTATTTATTAAATCTTTGATCATGACATACTGTGTTATTATAGGATTTTCTGAAATCCTCTATTATCAAAGAGTTTTCTAAACTAAATTATAGTGCTTAATTGTCATTGTTAGATGAACATGACAAGAAAAAATATGGGAAGTTTCCATTCTACAGAATGAAAATATCAAGTGCTGTTAACTAGAATGACCAATCTAGAGAAGGCCTTTGGGATAAAGGAAAGGAGACAGACATAGGAGATGCTGTGGCTAGGAAGGATCTCAACAAAGGGTGGGTGGGGTGACAACATAGGCTCATGAAATTTGTGCTAGGGATCAGGATAAATGTGTATCGACATTGTATGAACACCTTTGTCAGAGACCTGAAATGTTTGAGCCCGCACATTGCGTTCAAATCTTCAGGGGTAACCATGAAGTTGGAAGGGTAATAACCTATTCAAATGACATATTTTCTCTGCTAAGGCAAGGAAAAATTGACAGCATCTTAAACCCCTGTAGATCTAATACTATCCACACCGTCTATCTACCAGATGACTTTTAGCAGCCTGATGGATCCCAACAAGACCAGTTTAGTGTGACTCCTTAATCCCATGATTCCATACAATTATTTTTATTTTAAGCTTCTGAGATGTGGGAAAGTTTGCTTTGCCTCATTAGATGGCTGACGTGAATGTTGTATTCACAATATCAGGCATAATTTCTTGAATCAAGGTAACATAAAACTTATACAGTATTCTGTTTACTATCTATAAAATTTACATACAGTGCCAATGAAATGTGAATACTCACATATACATTATTACTTCTCCTTCTCCCTATTGAGATAAATACTAGTCACCAACCTCCATATTATTCTCAAACTTGAAAGCACCAATTTTGCTTATGAAAAATAGTTTCTCCAGATACATAAAATGGAAAAAAATGCCGTAAAATTAGTTGTATTTCAAAATAAGAGATTGAATGCATAAAAATTGAAAGAAGTTAACCATCTTTAGAAGATGATATAAATAAAATACAGCAAGAAATGATGTGGCAAAGCTCCCAGTATTTTTGTAGGATTTTCTTTTCACCCAGATTAGAAACAATTCCTCTAAGGACTTCATATTTTTCTTTTTATGATAGATGTCCTTTCTTTATTCTTCTCTAATATGAGAGCCAGTCTTCAACATTATTTGCCGTAAAGAGCCTCCAAATGGGAATTATGTAATTCAAGAGTAGGGACAAGAGGCAGAAAATGAAGGAAAATAAGTAAAGAAGTTTCACTGACCAAGGAATATATACTTATAATAACCTGAATTAGGGAATGGGAATGGAAACTCCTTTGTACAACTACTTAATAATAATTTTTTTTAAAAAATGGGGTGTATGCTATGTAGTGACTTGCTTCAGGACAACAGAATATGGCAAAAGTTAGGAAATGTCCATTCTGAAGTAAAGTTAAAGATTGAGACTTCTTGGCTAGGTATGGTGGCTCACTCCTGTAATCCTAGTTACTCAGGAGGCTGAGTCTGAGGATCACAGTTCAAAGGCAGCCCAGGCACTGAAGTCTGTGAGACTCTTATCTGCAGTTAACCACCAGCCAGTCAGAAGTGGAGTGGTAGCCTTAAGCTGAACAATTCAGGGACAGTGCCCAGGCCCAGATTTCAAGCCCCATGACCCATTAAACATACAAAAAAGCTTGAGACTTCTTTGCTCTTGTCTCCCCTCATTCTAGGTGAAACAAGCTGCCATGTTGACAGTTGCCCTTTGGAGAGAGTTGTGAATGAGGGCCTGGTATCTCTAATAATCATGAGACAAGAGACGGTCATTAGCTATGCACTTGTTCTTGAATATAAATTTCCTGGGGACCTCCAGCAGCCATGAAAGTGAGTTTGGAATCACTGGGGATATGCCCTGAACAATTTTTCTTAACAACGAATATGTGAAAGTATACAAAGTAAAGTAGGAAAGAGAGAGGGAAAGAGAGGGAGGGGGAGAGAGACAACTGTACAAATTATTCATTGTATTTTCTTATCAGTATTGTTTATCAACCCCCCCAAATCTTAATGGTTCTAAGGAAAATAGTCAAATAGTATTATTATTTCTAATGTTCCTATGTGTTTCCTTGGCAGTCTCAGAACATCTGCTATGCCGTGACAAGTTGACATTACCTGGAGTAGCCACATGCAGGATCTCTAGAAGATGGATTTCACCAACAAGCCAGCTGCCAGGTACCATGAACTGCTAGTGATGCGTATAGTCTTGAACATGGAATCCAGTGGAGTTTCAGGTGACTGTCACATCATACAACATTGTATGAGAGTATCAGAAGGACATCTGTGTCAGAGTAGTTATTCAAGATAGGTCCAAAGTGCAAAACACTCAAATCACTGTTCTGAAGGGTAAGCAAAATGATAACATGTTGAAGAAATGACAGGTTACCTGACATGTATGAAGCAGTAGGATTGTACTGGAATCCATTTTCAAGAGTTCCTGTCATTTGGCTTTTGTAGATACTGTACACAAAAGGCAAAAATTAAATTGAAAATCCCTACACACTATTTAAAGATAATAATTTGAAGAAGAGGGGCTGGAGGGAGTGGGTTAAGAATATAGTTGGAGTGAACTGATATATATATAAATATGACAAATCCTTTGTACAATTAATTTACTTCAAGAAAACGTCTAAAACTACTAATTAAAATACTGGGATGATGACAACATAAAGAAAAAAATAACTTGCACACTGAAACTACCCAGAAACTATAATTTCATTTCCATGATACTATAAAAACTGATCTATTCAGACCTCTATAATAGTATGCTTAGCTTTTAGGCTAAAAGATGGAGTTGATAATATACAGGAATGAGAAAATTCCTGAAGGAAATGTTTCTTAACTCATGATGGAAATGTTTTTGGGAATAAGAAAGTTCCAAAATATATTGCAGTATACTATGTAAATGAGTTCAATCTATTGTACACAAATTATCCAGCAATAAAGTTAATTGAAAATTATGTTTGGGGAAATTTAAATGCCTAAATTAGGATCATTATTTGGCTATTTCATGCTAACAAAAAATCTGTCATATCATAATGTTATATCAAAGTAGAATATCTCACCAAAGTATATGAAATAAAAGCTACCTCCTCTCATAAAAGTAATCCAATATGATGTAGTGAAAGTAAGAGATAATCTGATGGTCTGTTAGAAAAAAAGTGGTCAAAACTGAAACAGTATTCTTTATTGGTTGAATGCAATACTTAGTGGAATACTGCAATGACAACTAAGAATCTTTAAGTGCTAGGTAACTCCAGAATATATATGATTTCATATTTTTATTAAAATTATGTGATCTCTGATGCATTATTACTTCTACCAATGAATTAAAAATAAGTGGATTAAATAACATTTCGCTTAAATTGTTACTATTATGTATTTCTAATTAGGATGTCAATTGTTTGAATCTTTTTGCATATGATTTTAAAGAATTATATATTTTAAACCAGGCTAGGTGGCTCACATCAGTAATCCTAGCTACTCAGGAGACAGATCTGAGGATCATAATTCAGTCTGAGGACTAACGTCCATGAGACTCTTATCTCCAATTAACCACCAGAAAACTGGAAGTGGTGCCTTGGCTCAAGCAGCAGACAGCTAGCCTTGAACTGAAGAGCTCAGGGCCAACAGCCAGGCCCAGAGTTTCAAGCCTCATGATTTACTAAAAAAAATATTGTATTTAAACAAAAGTCAGTGCCTTAATTTTTTTATCTAAAAATGTCACTTTAAATAAATTTCTGTAGATATAAATATTTTGGGGATAAATGTGCATGGACATTCACTCTATCCCTGGCTGTAGTGCATGATAAAATCTAGTGAATGGGACCCAATGCAGTGGGAATAAATGCAATTATATTTTTCTCATATTGATCTAACTGCCACCTTGTAAACTAGTGTCTATTTTGTGGGTTTTAGGATCATATTTTGCGTTTTGGGCTCTTTGCATCTTTGTTCATCTTTGTCACTTTGTGTTTTGGGCTACTCTTTGATTAAAATAGACTGCTGTAGGCCAGGAGTTTGGCCTAGTGGTAGAGTGCTTGCCTAGCATGCACGAAGACCCGGGTTCGATTCCTTGGTACCACATACTTAGAAAAAGCCAGAACTGGTGCTGAGGCTCAAGTGGTAGAGTTCTAGCCTTGAGAAAAATACAAGGACAGTTCTCAGGCCCTGAGCTTAAGCCCAGGACTGGAAAAAAAATATAGACTGCTGTATCCTACAATCTTCTGTTCCTAACCTAAAGAAGGAAAAATATGTACTGGAGGTATTTCTGTCAAGCATGAGATACAATACGATTGGGTATGTATTCAGTGTAACTAAATCACCTATAGCTAAAATACAGTGTCTTTAAAATGAAAAAAAAAAACTAAAGAAAATTATATTGATTGATTGATATAACATATTTCTTGGATCAAATTAAATTTATGTAGAACAATAATTTACTACTTACAAATTTATAATTTGGGGCTATTTTAGTTAACTATTACAAGATAATGGACTCTGTGTACATATACACATATTTTAGCATATATGTATATATACTATATATGTACTGTACACTTGGAAAATTCTGATGTTACTGTTGTGATTGAATCTTTCTACATAGTAGATAACGACTAAAAAGCTATTGCTCTGCTAAAAGATCCAACTTAGAAACCTTGGAACATTCATAATATGCTTCCTTAATAAAATCATTGTGTAGCTCCATTTATTCAGAAAAGAAATAAATGAAGAAAATAAGCAAAGCATATGAGCAAACAAAGCAAGTGTAGATAAGAAATACATTTTTACTTTGTTTGAAATGTTATATATTTAATATTTGGTGAACTCTATGAAGATTCTTTGGGTTTAAACAGCTTCTTTTGAACATTATACATAGAGGGCAGAATTTTGTATTTTCAGTTGAACCTTCTCCATTTGGGACATATTGCAAGAATAACTAAAGATATTGCTAGTATTTGTCTTTTTAAAGCATGGCCAAATGAATTTTAGAGATAGTATATTCACTTGATATTGATCTTGATTATTAGAATCTTGCTTTATCTCTGCCTCTCCCTATATGCTTTGAAAAAAAACAGATCAAATTCTTATTCCATGTGGATAAAACTTGGCAACATTAGTACCAAAGCTTATTCATAATTTAGCAACTTTTTCTTTTACTCTCATATTTTTAGGGTGGTTCTAGA